>NC_081526.1:36941524-37294024 GCF_030273125.1 Centropristis striata | reverse complement strand
GTGTTCAGTAGTTTGCAGGTGAGATGTTCTGAGGTTTGCAGGTGAAATGTTCAGTAGTTTGCAGGTGAAGTGTTCAGTAGTTTGCAGGTGAAGTGTTCAGTAGTTTGCAGGTGAAATGTTGTGAGGTTTGCAGGTGAAATGTTCAGTAGTTTGCAGGTGAAATGTTGTGAGGTTTGCAGGTGAAATGTTCAGTAGTTTGCCGGTGAATTGTTCAGTAGTTTGCAAGTGAAATGTTCAGTAGGTTGCAGGTGGATTGCTCTGTAGTTTGCAGGTGAATCGTTCAGTCGTTTGCAGGTGAAATTATAAGTAGTTTGCAGGTGAATTGTTCAGTAGTCTGCTGGTGAAATGTTCAGTAGGTTGCAGGTGAAATGTTCAGTAGTTTGCAGGTGAATTGTTCAGTCGTTTGCAGGTGAAATGTTCAGTAGTTTGCAGGTGAAATGTTCAGTAGTTTGCAAGTGGATTGTTCAGTAGTTTGCAGGTGAAATGTTCTGTAGTTTGCAGGGGAAATGTTCAGTAGTTTGCAGGTGAAATCTTCTGTAGTTTGCAGGTGAAATGTTCTGAGTTTGCAGGTGAAATATTCAGTAGTTTGCAGGTGAATTGCTCTGTAGTTTGCAGGTGAATTGTTCAGTAGTTTGCAGGTGAAATGTTGAGTAGTTTGCAGGTGAATTGTTCAGTAGTTTGAAGGTGAATTGTTCAGTAGTTTGCAGGTGAATTGTTCAGTAGTTTGCAGGTGAAATTATCAGTAGTTTGCAGGTTAAATACTCTGTAGTTTGCAGGTGAAATGTTCTATAGTTTGCAGGTGAAATGTTCAGTAGGTTGCAGGTGAAATGTTTAGCAGTTTGCAGGTGAAATGTTCTGAGGTTTGCAGGTGAAATGTTCAGTAGTTTGCAGGTGAAATGTTCTATAGTTTGCAGGTGAAATGTTCAGTAGTTTGCAGGTGAAATGCTCAGCAGTTTGCAGGTGAAATACTCGGTAGTTTGCAGGTGAAATGTTCTGTAGTTTTCAGGTGAAATGTTCTGAGCTTTGCATGTGAAATGTTCAGTAGTTTTACAGGTGAATTGTTCAGTAGCTTGCAGGTGAAATGTTCAGTAGGTTGCAGGTGGATTGTTCTGTAGTTTGCAGGGGAGTTGTTCGGTAGTTTGCAGGTGAAATGTTCAGTAGTTTTCAGGTGAATTGTTCAGTAATTTGCAGGTGAAATGTTCAGTAGTTTGCAGGCGTATTGTTCAGTAGTTTGCAGGTGTATTGCTCTGTAGTTTACAGGTGAAATGCTCAATAGTTTGCAGGTGAAATGTACAGTAGGTTGCAGGTGAATTGTTCAGTAGTTTGCAGGTGAAATATTCAGTAGTTTGCAGGTGAAATGTTCAGTAGGTTGCAGGTGGATTGTTCTGTAGTTTGCAGATGGATTGTTCTGTAGTTTGCAGGGGAAATGTTCTGAGGTTTACAGGTGAAATGTTTAATAGTTTGCAGGTGAAATGTTTCGTAGTAGTTTACAGGTGAAATTATCAGTAGTTTGCAGGTGAATTATTCAGTAGTTTGCAGGTGAATTGTTCAGTAGTTTGCAGGTTAAATACTCTGTAGTTTGCAGGTGAAATGTTCTATAGTTTGCAGGTGAAATGTTCAGTAGGTTGCAGGTGAAATGTTTAGCAGTTTGCAGGTGAAATGTTCAGCAGTTTGCATGTGAAATACTCAGTAGTTTGCAGGTGAAATGTTCAGTAGTTTTCAGGTGAAATGTTCAGTAGTTTGCAGGTGAAATCTTCAGTAATTTGCAGGTGAAATCTTCAGTAGTTTGCAGGTGAATTGTTCAGTAGTTTGCAGGTGAAATTTTCAGTAGTTTGCAGGCGTTTTGTTCTGTAGTTTGCAGGTGTATTGTTCTGTACTTTACAGGTGAAATGCTCAGTAGTTTGCAGGTGAATTGTTCAGTAGTTTGCAGGTGAAATGTTCAGTAGTGTGCAGGGGAATTGTTCTGTAGTTTGCAGGTGAATTCTTCTGTAGTTTGCAGGTGAATTGTTCAGTAGTTTGCAGGTGAATTGTTCTGTAGTTTGCAGGTGAAATGCTCTTTAATTTGCAGGTGAAATGTTCTGTAGTAGGGATAGACTGTAAAGGTCAAAGGTCACTCGATGAGTTTCTCAGCAGGTTGTCTTAACCGAGTATTATTATTATTGTTATTATTATTATTATTATTATTAAGACCTTTGACCTTTGATTCTTCTTTGACACAAACTAATAATAATTTAAATCGTAAAAAACAATAAAAATAATCAGTGGTTTGCAGGTGAATTGTTCTGTAGTTTGCAGGTGAAATGCTCTGTAGTAGGGATGGACTGTAAAGGTCAAAGGTCACTCAATGAGTTTCTCAGCAGGTTGTCTCACCTGAGTATTATTATTATTATTATTGTTATGATGATGATGATGATGATGATGATGATGATGATTATTATTTATTATTATTATTATTATTAATAATAATAATAATAATAATAAAAGTAATTAATATATTTTTTCCCATCGGCTCAGGTTTCATGTGACCCTCAGGTTGTTACATAATTAAAGCATCAGGTGACCTTTGACCTTTGATTCTTCTTTGACACAAACTAATTTAATAAGTAATTTCAATCACAAAAAACTATAAATATAATCTTTACAGTGTGTGTGAGTGTGACCTTTATTTAGAAGTCGACCCTCAGTATAATATTTTGATCATTTTGTGAAATAATTTGTTTTATATATTTATTTTAATGAAACACTTTTATCCATAGTTTTGTAATTTGTTTATTTTAAAACTTTTTTATTAATTTACCTTTCACGCGTGTATGTACATATTTGGGTATTTATTCATTTTTATTTAAAAACATTTTTAGATTTTAACAGTTATTTTTGTTGATGTATTTTAACATTTTATTTCTTTTATAACTTTAATGTTCTTAGAATTATTTGTTTATTCATTTCAATAAGCTACTTTACCTTAAGAACATTTTCTTAACATTATATAAATACTTTGTTTTCTTAAAGATATTTTTAGGGCATTTATAGCTTTTATTGATAGCAGAGAGGTATTTAGAGTGAAGGGGGAAGACATGTGGGACTGAGCCTCCACCAGGTGAGCCACCAGACACGCCCCATTTATCAATAGTTTATTAATAAATAGTTTTAACATTATTTCTTTGATCTGACCTGAGGTCTGTCATCTGTCAATCACAGGCCGGATGTGTGTGTCACATCTGTTTACACTGATGATCTGGGGCATCCAAACAGAGCCGTCTGCGCATGCGCCAGCCCCTCTGCTGTGTGAGCCCGCTCTGCTGCAGAGCCTCACCTGCTCACCTGGCTCACCTGTCCGCCGCGAGCCAATCAGGAGCCGCGGCGCCGCTTTTGGTTTCCGTGTGAGCAGCACGAGGGGCCGCGTGCAGCGGAGAGATGATGGTGTGCACGAGGAGGAGGGACCTCCGCAATTATCCCTCCGCGCGCAGATAGGTGGCGCGTGCTGCTGCTGCAGAGACACACTGGACCGTCCTCCGCTCCGCTGCAGCACCGGGACTCACCGGGACTCACCGGGACTCACCGGGACCAGAGACACCGGGACCAGCAAACACCGGGACCAGACCAGACCGGATCCTTCTCCCGGAGGGTGCAGCGCTGCAGCAGCACTTTGCTCCTGCGGAGAATCCCGGAGACTCTCCGGTAGGTTTCTGTCTTCTCTTCTCTTCTCTTCTCTTCTCTTCTCTTCTCTTCTCTTCTCTTCTCTTCTCTTCTCTTCTCTTCTCCTCTCCTCTCCTCTTCTCTCCTCTCCTCTCCTCTCCTCTTCTCTCCTCTCCTCCTGGAGCCAATCAAAGCGCCTCTTACCTGCTGCTCTACCTGCGCGGCGCTGACAGGTGAGAGGAGACAGGTGCGCGCTCCCACTGCCGGCGCGGCTCCAGGTGTGGATGCTGTTTTTACCGGAGTGGAGCGGAGCGGGGAGGACCGGGGAGGAGGAGGTCTGTCCCCGCGTCCCGCTGCACCGCTCCCCGCTCACACCACCGGCTCCAACATGTTTCAGTTAAATTCAAATTCATATTACAATATAAAATATTTAAAATAATCCCGGAGCATCTGAAAGACAGAAACACGATGATATATATATAAAAATATATTTGATATAAATATATTTGATATGAATAAATAAATAAATATCATAAAATAATATTATAAATGTGAGAAACATATGCTTGTTTTTACTGCGCAGAATACTGGCGGACCGACGGCCTCCTTATATAACCACTTTATATATAAATATATATCATAATACACAGAAATATAGAGAACCGCATTCTGCCTCTGATACACAGAAAAAGAAATAATATAGATAATATAAATAATATTAATAATATTGTGTGTGTGTGTGTGTGTGTGTGTGTGAGAGAGAGAGAAAAGTAACGCGTATATCGATCAGTGATCAACTCAAACAAACTGAAAGTTAATTGTTATTTATTTTATTATTATTATTATTTATGTCATAAAGTTGTTAAAGTGTGTGTGAGTGAGCGTGCTCACACACACACACACACACACACACACACACACACACACACACTGCAGTCAGGCTGTGTGTGTGTGTGTGTGTGTGCGTGTCATGATGTTTGTGTGACAGGGTGTGTGTTGTAACGTGTGTGCGCGCGTGCACGTGCGTGCGTGTCGTCCCTCCTCCAGCTCGGTCTCCTCTCTCAGACAGGCGGAGGGCTCGCGGGGCGGCGGGTGCGCTCGGTCGGTCGGTGCGCGCGCTCCAACAAACAAAAACAAACAAAAGAAAGAAAAAGAAAATAAAAACAAAGTGCGGAGAGTTTCCGTGTGTCCGGACGGTCCCTGAAGGCCTCTAGTGGATTTACTGTGTCTGCTGCTCGGCAGGAGGAGCCGCGGAGCCGGACCCGGGACCCGGACCCGGAGCCCATGCTGCGGACCGGACTGAGTCCATGAAGCAGGAGATCATGGCGGAGGGTCCCCGCTGCAAGAGACGGAAACAGGCCAACCCCCGGAGGAAGCACGGTAAGACACATGTCCCCGCTCTGTCCCCGCCGTGTCCCCGCTCTGTCCCCTTCGTGTCCCCGGGACAACAAAGTTCTGTAGATGGACTTTCTGCGGGTCTCGGGGCGCGGGGAGACCGGGGTGTGATGGAACGGACCGGCCGGGTCTCTCCGGGTCTCTCCGGGTCTCTCCGGGTCCCGGTCAGAGTCTCGGAGCAGAAACCGTTATCTGAACTGCAGCTCCGCGCGAGGACCTGTGGCTCCGCGCGGCGCGTGCACGTCATGTTTTATTATAAAAACTAAACTTATAAAAATCATCAAAGTGTTTTTTTCACAGTTATTAACAGTTGTAACACTTTTTATCCGCCGCGTGCCTCCACACACACACACACACACTCACACACACACACACACACACACACACACTCTCTGTCTCTCTCGTCTGTTATTTAACATTTAATGTTTAAAATATTTCTAATAAAGAGTTGTAATCTGTAGCTTTTAAAATCAGTTTGATTCATTTTTATTGATTACATTTTTTATATTATTAAATGTATTCTTATAATTTTAATCAGTGAACTAACATGGTAAAAACAACATTTATACATTAAAATATTTGTTATTTATGAGATAATAAAACCAGTTTATTAAGAAACATTCAATTACGTCCAGTAATTCTGTATAAAATATTTTATTGTCTGAAAAATCTTTTTCATTTTAATTCAGTAATAATTTTTTGCCGTGGCGTTAAATCCACTGGAGGCTTTTTCTTGTTCAGAACTTCCTTTAAAAAGCTGCTGATTCTGTTTCTGCGTCGCGGCTGCATTCACTGGTTTAATTCTCTCTGAAGGATCAAACACAAAACTAGTTTCAGGCCTCAGAACCAGTTTATCAGATTTAAAGCTTCAGTCAGAATTTGACCAACATCCTAAACATTATATTAGGTTTATTATATTATTAACAATCAGGTTAAAATGTCACAAACTCAGAAATTTAAACCTTTAAATTGAACTAAATGTTTGTTATTTGCTCCCGTCGTCGTCGTGGTTTTTCTTCTTCTGTGACTCGCTGCGTCTCCTCTCTGCCCTGGGGGGGGAGGAGGAGGGGGGGGGGGGGGGGGGTCTGTGGTCAGATCAGCCTGGTGGTGTAACAGGATCTGCGTCTCCTCGTGTCCGTCCGTCCAGCTGTGCGGCTGCAGCTGTTAAACGCAGCGTTTTCTGGCTGGACTCTGGTTCTGATGTTCTGCTCCCATTGTTTGTTTTAATCACAAGTTTTCTCCAAATGTGCTGAAAACATTTTCACACCAGCTTCCTGTTTCTTTCACATTAAAGCGTGACTCTAATGACTCTGTAATTATTCCAAGTCTCCATTTTATCAGCAAACATTCACTTTGTTTCCACCAGAGAGATGAAGGGACGATTGGTCCTCTGATCCACGTTCAGACAGAAAATAATCAACGTTTTATCTTTTTATTACTTTTAAGGAAAATTCTGTGTTCAGTTTGTCAAACCTGCAGATTTGCTGTTTTTCTCTATTTAACATCAAATTAAACTGAAAATCTTTGGACGTTTAAAGACGTTTAAAGACGTTTAGAGACGTTTGGAGACGTTTAAAGACGTTTGGAGACGTTGAACATGTTGGACAAACTGAGACATTTTTACTGTTTCTGACATTTTTTAGACAAAATGATTCAAAGAGAAATTAACGTTCAGAAAAACATTCAGCTGGAGACTCAGAGAGTCACAGGCCAAACTCCTGCAGGAGGAACAGAGAGGAGGTGCAGAGAGAAAGAGAGGAGGTGCAGAGAGAGACAGGAGGTGCAGAGAGAAAGAGAGGAGGTGCAGAGAGAGAGAAAGGAGGTGCAGAGAGAGAGAGAGAGAGAGAGAGAGAGAGGAGGTGCAGAGAGGAGGTGCAGGGAGGAGGTGCAGGAGGAGGAGCTGGTGTCAGGCATGCTGCTGTACCATTGATGCTAGATGTCTCACAGCCGTGTCATTGTTCAGTGTTCACATCAGACTCAACCAGAACCAGGTCCTGATGATTAATGAGCCTCATGCTGCGTTTATAATCACTTTAATTTAATATTTCTTTAAGAATATCTGCAGGTGTGTGTTTGTGTGTGTGTGTGTGTGTGTGTGTGTGTGTGGTTGATGCGGAATATATTTATTATGTTTATTGACTCACTTGACTTGTTGTTAAACTCTGAACCTGAACATATTTCGCTTTTGTCCCCTGATGTTGGTTAAACCAGTTTACTATCCCCCTAACGTAGGAGGACGGGTGCAGTTTGTTTTAGACATTTAGACATGATGAGAAATGGAGAGATTGTTCCTGAGCGTCTGTTGGTTTTATTCAGAATAATTCTTTTAACATTTTGACTTTATTATTACCCACAAATGATTCATCCTGACCTGGACACCAACGTCCCCTAAACGTGTGTTAAACAGGTTCATGTCCCTATAGCGCGGTGAGTCCCCGTCCTCTGTGGATGTCTCAGTAAACATGTCCCCGAGGGCTGAAGAGCTTCTCTTCTTAATCACAACCCAGAAAGAGAGACCTGAAGGCGTGTGTGTGTGTGTGTGCCCTACATACACACACACACACACACACACACACATTCTTGGACAGAGCGAGGCGGGCGAGAGACATTACGACACACTGAGAGAGACAACTGCTTTAATAAAGTTTTCATTAAGAATTAAAAGTTCAAAACATTTTATTTTTTCTCAGTTCAAAATCTAAAATCTTTATTTTTAAAACATTATAAACATTTTAAAATATAAATCTGAATATTTTTCTCGCTGCCACCAGACTCCATTCACAAAAACACTCATTTTAAAGAGCAGTTAGTGTGTTTCTGTGACTTTGTTGAATCTGATCCAATCCTTAGAAATATCAAACAAACAAACAAACAAATAAACAAATAAACTAATTATCCCTTTAAGTCACTTTTCAGTATCTCAACAGCCTGAATGTCCCTCAGCATCTCTCAGTGTGTCTCAGTATCTCTCAGTGTCTCTCAGTGTGTCTCTGTGTCTCTCAGTGTCTCTCAGCGTCTCTCAGTGTCTCTCAGTGTGTCTCAGTGTCTCTCAGTGTCTCTCAGTGTGTCTCTGTGTCTCTCAGTGTCTCTCAGTGTCTCTCAGTGTCCCTCAGCGTCTCTCAGTGTCTCTCAGTGTCTCTCAGTGTCTCTCAGTGTGTCTCAGTGTCTCTCAGTGTCCCTCAGTGTCTCTCAGTGTCTCTCAGTGTCCCTCAGCATCTCTCAGTGTCTCTCAGTGTGTCTCAGTGTCTCTCAGTGTCCCTCAGTGTCTCTCAGTGTCTCTCAGTGTCCCTCAGCATCTCTCAGTGTCTCTCAGTGTCTCTCAGTGTGTTTCAGTGTCCCTCAGTGTCCCTCAGTGTCTATCAGTGTGTTTCAGTGTCTCTCAGTGTCCCTCAGTGTGTCTCAGTGTCCCTCAGTGTCCCTCAGTGTCTCTCAGTGTCTTTCAGTGTCTCTCAGTGTCCCTCAGTGTCCCTCTGTGTCTCTCAGTGTGTCTCGCTGTGTCTCAGTGTCTCTCAATGTGTCTCAGTGTCCCTCAGTGTCTCTCAGTGTCTCTCAGTGTCCCTCAGTGTCTCTCAGTGTCTCTCAGTGTCCCTCAGCATCTCTCAGTGTCTCTCAGTGTGTCTCAGTGTCTCTCAGTGTCCCTCAGTGTCTCTCAGTGTCTCTCAGTGTCCCTCAGCATCTCTCAGTGTCTCTCAGTGTGTCTCAGTGTCTCTCAGTGTCCCTCAGTGTCTCTCAGTGTCTCTCAGTGTCCCTCAGCATCTCTCAGTGTCTCTCAGTGTCCCTCAGTGTCTCTCAGTGTCTCTCAGTGTCCCTCAGTGTCTCTCAGTGTGTTTCAGTGTCCCTCAGTGTCTCTCAGTGTGTCTCAGTGTCCCTCAGCGTGTCTCTCAGCGTCTCTGGTTGTCCCTTCGTGTCCCTTTGTGTCTCAGCTGGTGTTAACAGGTCAGACATCAGGTTTAAATGCTCCTTGTGATGAATTGTAATGTCTTCGTCCCTCTGAGCTGTTTTATTGTGAAGAAAAGCAGATTATCTCCCCCCCAACCCCCCCCCCCCCCCCCCCCCCCCCGCCTTTTAACACTCAAGGACACTAAATAATATGTAATAATGCCGTTATTATTACATTCTCATGAAGATTATTAAGTGATAATAACTGCACCATAAACATCAAACATCAGCACAGTATTAATAATATATAATATAATAATAGTAATAATAATATTGATATATAGTATAGTATAGTATAGTAATAGTGGTAACATTATTAATACATGATATAATAATAGTAATAATAATATCAACATATAATAATAATATAATAATAACAATAACAATAATAAATATAACGAGTTTTTGAATATGATAAAGCCCCCAAAAAGGCAATTCATTTGGGAGAATAATAATAATAATAATAATAATAATAATAATAATAAACCTTCGGTGCTCGGTCCCAAATAATATACAATACAATCATAGTAGTAATAATATAATATACAATATAATCATAGTGATAATAATAATAGTAATATATGACAATAATATTAGTAATATTATTAATATATCATATAATAATAGTGATAATATTAACATATAATATAATATTAATAGTATTATAAATGTATAATATAATAATAGTAGTAATAATGTTGTTATTATTATGTAATGACAGAGTAAGAGTAGTACAGGTCAGATCATGTCGTGTTCTTGAGTCTTCGACTGGTTGACTCGTGTCCCCACAGCTTTATTCTGATAACATCTGTCACTCTGTGTGTGTGTGTGTGTGTGTGTGTGTGTGTGTGTGTGTGTGTGTGTGTGATTACTGCACTCTTCTTCTTCGGCGACACAAAGCTCGCCACTGTGCCGCCAACAACAAACACTCCTCAGAGTATCCTACGCCTCCCATGATGCATCACTGCAGAGTGGAATGTGTCGGTGTCAAGACTCACACACACACACACACACACACACACACACACACACACATGCACGTTTTCTTCATGTCTTTATCGTGGTGTTTTGTCTGTTGAAACTCGTTGTGATTCACTGATTGACGAGGTTGCACCATCAGCTGACTGTAATAACACTGTCATAACAATGGTAAATTAATGAGAATATTAATAAATTAATATATATGAAGAATTGAATAAATTGATATAAATACAAATTATTTTAACTTATTTTATTTTATACTTTTGGCACTTTTTGAACACATTCTTTTTGTTTTTTTAACTTCAACATTTATTCATGTTTTATTAAACTTTAATCTATCTGCTGAACTTTTAGTTTTATTGAGTGTGCTTATAAGAGCCACTATATTCTTTCCACCGGGCTTCTTCCTATTTATTCTTCTGTTTCTGTTTCCGGAGTTTTGGTCGCACATACACTAAAAAGCACCCACAGCCTCATAGACCGCCATGGTAAAAAGGAAGGAACATTTCTGGAGGAAAACAGAGGTACCAGTTTCTTCTGATCGCTCTAAAAAACACAATTCCTTCATTTTTCTTCACAAAACACATATATACACTACTGGTCAAAAGTTTTAGAACACACCAGAATTTAATTGAAATTTATGCAGTTTAATGCCTCAGTGTACTCTGAAATTAATGCACATTTGTAACATTTAAAATTCTTTATTGAGCATGATAGTGTTTTGAAATTTAAAAAAAAGATTCAAAATCACATTTTATGTTGGACTAAAGGACTAAAAAAAGACACAAAATGACCAAAAAAAGACACAAAATGACTTACAAAGACATGAAAAGAATTCAAAAATGGACAAAATAGCCCAAGACTCCATAGAGTTAAGTTGTTAACCCATTTCTTGTTCCCTGAAAAAGGCCTACTTGTATAATTCTGAAATGTACATTATTTTCCAGTTTTGGTTAAGCTTACCTTTTTTTATTTACCTCTGGCAGTTCACCACTTACCTTTGGACCCTTTCAAGCTGTTCATTTGACTTGAACTGCTTGAATTTCAATAAAAAACTGGAAAAATTGGGGTGTTCTAAAACTTTTGACCAGTAGTGTAGACGTTCAGGAAGAACTCAGGATGCTCAAAGTGAAGTCGATTCACTGTTAGGAGCTATGGTTTGGCAAAAAATGCTTTCTGTTCCAGGGAAACTTTTAGCTGTTTTTCTCTCTAAGTGGCCAGAGTCAAGCACACTCAACATTTCTTTAGAAATTTTCTAGTTTTTCTAAACGTTTCTATGGTATTATTTTACCATATTCTTTTTGAAACATACTTTTATTTATTTTTTTAGTTTTGCAGTCAGGTCTCAGTTTGATTATTGATTATTTGCTGTTTACTGGTCAGCTGACCAGGTGATCAGGTGATCAGCTGACTTACTGTCTGTGAACTGCTGCTCGCTCTCGTTGGCCTGCACTCACAGGGACGGTTCGTTTGATTGGCCGAGCTCCTGCGGCAAGGTCACACACACACACACACACACACACACACGGAACAATCAATAGTGGACGGCTGATGAAGGTGTCAGGACATCTGAGAGCAGAGCGCCACCGCTGTCAGCAAGGCCCCGCCCACCTGTCAGTCACCAGGAGCAGGGCAGCTAAAGGTCCCTGGACAGGTCCAGGTGTGTCCTGCAGGTGTGACTCAGTGACGCATTCAGGGAGCCTCTGACTTCTGAGCGCTCAGAAACTAGGAGGAACAAACAGTCAACTGGATTTAAGGATGAAGAAGTCATTATAGTCAAGCCATTATCACGCCATTGCCTCGCCATCGCCACGTCATGCCATCATCACGCCACAGCATCATCACGCCACGCCACGTCATCGCCACTTAACGTTCACTTACTCAAATGTAAATGTAATAGCGCTCAGCTGAATCCCAGCGTCTTCTTCAAATATAAAGAAAGTACATTACACTTTATTTTGTAATAAGTGTAAACTGATAACAGGGTTTAATATTAAATGTCTACAGAAAACTTTGAACTTTGACATGAAAGTTTCTTTCATTTAATCACAGATTTAAAGAGACAGTTCGCCTTTAAATTAAAACTTTTCTCTTTATGAATTTATCAACAGCAATATTCAATTAAAGTTCAGATATTAAAGATGATTCTAACTTTTTCAGTGAACTGTCCCTTTAAAGATCCATCCCATAATGCCTTTCAGTGTGGTTCCCACGGTGACGAGCGTCTGCTCCGAGCCGCCAGTGTTTGCTGTGGGATTACAGGGTGGTGTGTATGTGTGTGTGTGTGTGTGTGTGTGTGTGTGTGTGTGTGTGTGTGTGTGTGTGCGTGTGTGTGTGTAGCCATGGGGAGGACCCCCTGTAGGCAGGAATGCCGGTCAGGTCAGGGAGGAGACGGGGGGACGGGGGACACTCTGGGACGGGGCAGGTGCCTTTGTGAGTCCTGTCAGCCGTCAAAGAATCAGACGAGCTGAAAAGGTTAGAGGAGAATAATCCCCCAACACCAGAGACCAGCCGTCCCCCAGCCTGTCCTCAGAGGACAGAGGTGTGAGGACAGCTGTGTGAGGACATCTGTGTGAGGACATCTGTGTGAGGACATCTGTGTGAGGACATCTGTGTGAGGACAGATGAGTAATCATGAGCTTGTTCTCTTCAGTCTGCTACAATAACTCGACTTTAGACCTTCAGGTAGCTGAATCCGTTCCTGTTTCAGCCTGGTTTAGTCTGGTTCAGTCTGGTTCAGCCTGGTTTAGCCTGGTTTAGCCTGGTTCAGCCTGGTTTAGCCTGGTTCAGTCTGGTTCAGCCTGGTTTAGCCTGGTTCAGCCTGGTTTAGCCTGTTTTAGCCTGGTTCAGCCTGGTTCAGGTTCAGTCTGGTTCAGCCTGGTTCAGCCTGGTTCAGCCTGGTTTAGCCTGGTTTAGCCTGGTTTAGCCTGGTTCAGTCTGGTTCAGCCTGGTTCAGGTTCAGTCTGGTTCAGTCTGGTTCAGCCTGGTTTAGCCTGGTTTAGCCTGGTTCAGCCTGGTTCAGCCTGGTTCAGCCTGGTTTAGCCTGGTTTAGCCTGGTTTAGCCTGGTTCAGTCTGGTTCAGCCTGGTTAGGCTGGTTTGGTCTGGTTCAGTCTGGTTCAGTCTGGTTCAGTCTGGAGCCTCTCAGTGAGTGTGTCAGTAAACTCACAGCCAATCAGAGCTAAGAACCCGCCCCATATCAGGTGAATGGCTGTGATTGGCTCTCTGAACACAAACGGTTCATAGTGTAGAAAACGTGAACTTAAAAAGGTCACGAGATGAGAAAAGAACATCTTTAATCACAATATCGTCATAACAACAAATATCACAATATCACAGCCTGTCAACAATAAATAACCACATGCTGTTTCCTGTTGACTTTAACATGTAAATATTTTTACTGACAGTTTTATGTCAAACAGCAGTATGTAAACAATCAGTCATAAAGTATCAATATTCTGATTGGAGTTATTGATCAGAACTTTCTGATTGGTTTGCATTGGTTCTGATTGAGCTCTTATTTTGAAAGACCGATAAATGATAAGCATAAATGCTACTTCCTGTCCATTCTGGACCTGATCCCTGACTGTCCTCAGTGTCCTCCTGTCCCCCCTGTCTCCTGTCCCTCCTGTCTCCTGTCCCCCTGTCTCCTGTCCCTCCTGTCTGCTGTCTCCTGTCTCCTGTCCCTCCTGTGTTTGGGTGTTGGGTGTTGGGGGGGGGGGGGGGGGGGGTCCAGGTTGCGTCATGGGACCGAGGTGTCCCCTTTTGTGCAGCCTGTCAAACGTGGTTAACATGCGGCCATTTATCTGCTGAACCCCCCCGGAGCACAATGGACCGGGTGAGCCGGGGCTGCCGCGGGGGGGTGGTGGGGGGACGTGGTCCCTCTCTCTCTCTTTCTCTCCCTCCATCTAGTTGTCTCTGACCCCTCCCCCCGTCATTGTGGCGTTCATTACTTCCCCCCTCCTCCTCTCCTCTTTTCCTCCTCCTCTCCTCTCGTCTCCTCTCCACCACCACCAACACCACCACCACCAACACCACCAACACCATCAACACCACCATCAACACCACCACCACCAACACCATCAACGCCACCAACACTGCCACCACCACCAAGACCACCACCACCAACAACACTACCACCGCCAACACCACCACCTCCAACACCACCCACACCACCACCGCCAACACCACAACCACCACCACCAACACCAACACCAACACCACCACCAACACCACCACCTCCAACACCACCAAGACCACCACCAACACTACCACCGCCAACACCACCACCACCCACACCAACACCACCACCAACGCCAACACCACCACCTCCAACACCACCAAGACCACCACCAACACTACCACCGCCAACACCACCACCACCAACACCACCCACACCACCACCGCCAACACCACCAACGTCACCAACGTCACCAACACTGCCACCACCACCAACACCACCAAGACCACCACCACCACCAACACTACCACCGCCACCACCACCAACACCGCCAACACCACCCACACCACCACTGCCAACACCACCATCAACACCACCAACGCAAACACCTCCACCACTACCACCAAGACGATCACCTCCACTGGCCAGCGTGTTCTGGCGGCTGCACTGGTTCTAATGCTTCTACTGGTTCTAATGGTTCTAGTTGTTTTAATGGTTTTAGTAGTTCTAATGGTTCTAGTGGTTCTTGTGGTGCTAATGCTTCTAGTGGTTCTAATAGTTCTAGTTGTTCTAATGGTTCTAGTGATTCTTATGGTTCTAATGGTTCTAGTGGTTGTAGTGGTTCTGATGGTTTTAATTGCTCTAATAGTTCTAGTGGTTCTGATGGTTCTAGTGGTTCTGGTAGTTCTGATGGTTCTAGGGGTTCTAGTGGTTCTAATGGTTCTAGTGGTTCTGATGGTTCTAGTGGTTCTAATGGCTCTAGTGGTTCTAGAGGTTCTGATGGTTCTAGTGGTTCTGATGGTTTTAATGTTTCTTGTGGGTCTGATGGTTCTAGTGGTTGTAGTGGTTCTAGTGGTTCAGATGGTTCTAATGGTCCTCGTGGTTCTAGTGGTTCTAATGGTTCTAATGGTTCTAGTGGCTCTCGTGGTTCTGATGGTTTTAATGGTTCTCGTGGTTCTAGTGATTCTAGTGGTTCTAGTGGTTCTAGTGGTTCAGATGGTTCTAATGGTTCTAGTGGTTCTATTGGTTCTAGTGGTCCTGATTGTTTTAGTGGTCATGTGGTCATGTCTAGTGGTATTAGTGGTTCTAGTGGTTCAGATGGTTCTAGTGGTTCTAGTGGTCCTGATGGTTGTAATGTGTAGATAAAGGCAGCTTTGATGAGCTGCTCCAGTAAGCCGTTGAGCCTGCAGCAGCTGCCAGCGGGGAGCTCTGCATTCATCTCTAACAGGATTAGCTGCTCTGTAATTGATTCGTTTGCAGTGAGGGAGGTGACAGAGCTGCAGCGTTTAGGTAACAGGCGCCACAACGAGCCGTCAATTTTATTACATCAGTCCAGATGAACTTGAAAGGCCGGCTTTGTTTGTGGCTCGCTCAGAGGGACGATTCAGTGGAGGTCACTGGTGTGTGTGTGTGTGTGTGTGTATGTGTCTGATCAGTGGGAGCGATCAATGTGACACAGATGTTACAGTCTGGATCCGTTCACACCCGGATGGAGCCGCAACAATAACCATGAAGCAGGTCAATCAATAAACTGATCCATGTGGGTTACAGGGACAGAAACATGTTTGTGATGTTTTATAACGGGGACACAGAGACAGGATCGTCCCAGGAAACCACACGGTCCCTCCACAGCCACGTGTTTACGTACACATTCTAATGTAAACATTAAGATTCCTCAAACACCATTATTATTATTGTTGTTGTTGTTATTATTATTATTATTATTAACTGTTGAGAGCTAAGCTCCCAACAGTTTCCCTCTGCTTCCAGTCTTTGTGCTAAGCTAAGCTAAGCTACATTAGTTACTGTGAGACTGGGTGAACTGGTTTCTGACTTGATTCCCCCCCCGGACACACACACACACACACACACATACTGTGACCCAGTGGATGCAGAGCGCCTGCGGCGGCAGGGGGGGGGGGTGATGTTGGTGGGGGTGGGGGTCCAGGGTCGGCAGTCTTCAGGAGACGTGTGACTCGTCACAGCAATACGAGTTCTGAGACCCTGAAGCTTCAAGAGTAAAAACTGAAATAAAAACACTTCTCCCTCTGAATCCCAGTCTGAATTAATCTGGATCTGGATCTGGGTTAAATGCAAATTGATCCCAGCGATGCAGACAATAATCATCAGATAGACGTCTCCGTGCAGCAGAACAGACCAGACCTGAGATGGGACAGAGGACAGGGAACAAGGACAGAGGACAGAGGACAGGATACTGGGGACAGAGGACAGGGGACAGAGGACAGAGGACAGGATACTGGGGACAGAGGACGGGGACAGAGGACAGGGGACAGAGGACAGGAGATAGAGGAAAGGAGACAGTGGACAGTGGACAGAGGTTAGGGGACAGGACAGGGGACAGAGGTTAGGGGACAAGGACAGGGGACAGGAAACAGAGGACAGGGGACAGAGGACAGGGGAGAGAGGACAGGGGACAGGAGACAGAGGTTAGGGGACAAGGACAGGGGACAGGAAACAGAGGACAGGGTAAAGAGGACGTTGTTGGCGTGTCTCTGAGTGTATCTCAGTGTCTCCGTGTCCCAGAGTCCCCTCTGAGCCGGACTGCTGACTCGTCACCACACTTCTTCTTCTTCTTCTTCTTTTGTTTCCGTCTCTGCTGTCACACTTCCTCTTCTCTCTGCTCCTCCAAACAAGTTGCTTCTTGGGTCAGCTGCTGCAGCTCCACACTCACTCACTGACTGGTCGATTGATTGATTGATTGATTGACTGATTGACTGATTGACTGATTGACTGATTGATTGATTGATTGATTGATTGATTGATTGATTGATTGATTGATATGTGGATCATGCTTCCTGTCTGTGGGTCAGTTTGACACAAAGTCCCCTTTTCAACAAGCTGGTTCCCAACCTGAACTGGTTCTTTGCAGGTTCTGGTTCCACACGGCTCCGACTCTCTGCTGGTCTACACTGCCAACCGCTCAGTCAGGAGGGGGGCGGGGCCTGGGCCGGGACTAGGGGCGGTCCTTCTTGTCCTCATGTCTTTATGTCTTTATGACCTCATGTTCTCTTGTCATCATGTCTCATGTCCTCTTGTCCTCATGTCCGCATGTCCTCATGTCTTTATGTCCTCTTGTCCTCATGTCCGCATGTCCGCATGTCTTTATGTCCTCATGTCCGCATGTCCTCATGTCTTTATGTCCTCATGTCTTTATGTCTTCATGTCTTCATGTCCTCATGTCTTTATGTCCTCTTGTCCTCTTGCCCTCATGTGTTTATGTCCTCATGTCTTTATGTCCTCATGTCTTTATGTCTTCATGTCGTTATGTCCTCATGTCCTCTTGTCCTCATGTCTTTCATGTCCTCATGTCTTTATGTCCTCATGTCTTTATGTCCTCATGTCCGCATGTTTTTATGTCTTCATGTCCTTCATGTCCTCATGTCTTTATGTCCTCATGTCCACATGTCTTCATGTCTTTATGTCCTCATGTCCGCATGTTTTTATGTCTTCATGTCCTCATGTTCTCTTGTCCTCATGTTTTTATGTCCTCTTGTCCACATGACTATGTCTTTATGTCCTCATGTCTTTATGTCATTATGTCTTTATATCATTATGTCTTCATGTCCTCATGTCCTCATGTCTTTATGTCCTCATGTCTTCATATCCTCATGTCTTTATGTCTTCATGTCCTCATGTCCAGATGTCCCCATGTCCAGATGTCTCATGTCTTCATGATCTCTTGTCCTCATGTCTTTATGTCCTCATGTCCACATGACTGTATGTCTTTATGTCCTCATGTCTTTATGTCTTCATGTCCTCATGTCTTTATGTCTTTATGTCCTCATGTCTTTGTCTTCTTGTCCTCATGTCTTTATGTCCTCATGTCTTTGTCTTCTTGTCCTCATGTCTTTATGTCCTCATGTGCTCATGTGCTCATGTCTTTATGTCCTCATGTCTTTATGTCCTCTTGTCCTCATGTCTTTATGTCCTCATGTCTTTATGTCCTCATGTCTTTATGTCCTCGTGTCCTCATGTCTTTATGTCTTCATGTCCTCATGTTGTCATGTCCTCATGTCTTCATGTCCTCATGTCTTCTTGTCCTCTTGTCCTCATCTCCTCATGTCTTCTTGTCCTCATGTCCTCTTGTCCCTGTGTTCTAATTTCCTCTTGTCCTCATGTCCTCTTGTCCTCATGTCTTCACTCAGTAAACAGAAGGTAAATGTTCAGATAATTTATTATAAATAATTAAATGATTCATCAGTTTATTGTAAATTAATCGAGACAATAATCAATAATCATCATGACGACAGGCTGAAATGTAATATAAAAGGTGTTAGCACACACACACACACACACACACAGCAGCCATACCCAAATAGTTGAATGACCTCGTGGTTAAATTCCTACCAGCTTTCTGCAGGGAGGGGCCCACTGTGTGTGTGTGTGTGTGTGTATCTGGTTACAGTGTGTGTGTGTGTGTGTGTGTGTGTGTGTGTGTGTGTGTGTGTGTGTGTGTGTGTGTGTGTGTCTGGTTAGTGTGTGTGTGTAAAGCAGACTGATGGCAGCATGATTCAGGAATGAACGACGACGTCGCGCTTCTATTTCAGTTTAATCATAAATACACACACACAGTAACACACTCAGTAACACACACACACACATACCACACACACACACACACTCTATGTGCTGATTGGCCGGTCTGGGTGTACCTAATAAAGTGGCCTCTGTGTTTAGAAATAAGCGTGTTAATGACTTCCTGTCAGTCTGTCTTTAGAACGTCTCACTTCACTTTTCACCATCACTCCGTCAGCACCTTTATTTATGTTTATATTCTTCATGTTATATTTATATTTATATATTTATCTTGTTATATTGATCCCGGGGCTGAGCAGGGAGAGGGTCATTGGTTCTCGGTTTCAGCCTGGGTTCTCTCAGGGTTCTCTCTGGTTCTTCCTCCCACAGTCCACAGACATGCAGCTTAGGTTTAACTGGTGACTCTAGATTGCCCGTAGGAGTGTATGAGAGCGTGAATGCTTGTGTGTCTCTGGCCCAGGGTCTCCAGCCCCCCACCATCCGTAGAGGACAATGAATCAATCATAACTATACTTATTATAGATATATTTATATTATAGACATTCATAATATGTGAACATGTGAAGTCAGAACACACTGAGAAATAAAAAGCACTCAGGGACAGGTGTGTGTGTGTGTGTGTGTGTGTGTGTGATGAATATTTGATGTTTGGAGCCGCAGCAGCACTCAACTTTAACTTCTTCTTCATGTGTTAAAACATGCGGTCGACTCGAACCGCAAGTTTTACTGGAAGACCAAAGAGTTTCTGATCCACACCGCCACAAATTATTATTAATTCATTATTAATTATTATTATTATTATGTTATTGTTATTATTATTATTATTATTATTATTATTATTATTATTATTTTGAAATTTTAACAGGGTGAAGTGTCTAGTCTCTCTGGACATCTGGTCTGGTTTGTGAGGATCTGGTTTGTGAGGATCTGGCTTGTGAGAATCTGGTCTGGTTTGTGAGGATCTGGTTTGTGAGAATCTGGTCTGATTTGTGAAGATCTGGCTTGTGAGAATCTGGTCTGTGAGAATCTGGTCTGTGAGAATCTGGTCTGGTTTGTGAGAATCTGGTCTGTGAGAATCTGGTCTGGTTTGTGAGGATCTGGTCTGGTTTGTGAGAATCTGGTCTGGTTTGTGAGGATCTGGTCTGGATTGTGAGAATCTGGTCTGTGAGAATCTGGTCTGGTTTGTGAGAATCTGGTCTGGTTTGTGAGGATCTGGTTTGTGAGAATCTGGTCTGGTTTGTGAGGATCTGGTCTGTGAGAATCTGGTCTGGTTTGTGAGGATCTGGCTTGTGAGAATCTGGTCTGGTTTGTGAGGATCTGGTTTGTGAGGATCTGGTCTGGGACGATATTGTCTCGGAGGACACAGAGACACGGAGACAGAAATGCTGCTGCCTTTCTCCGCTGTGCTCTGATTGGTCCTCAGCCTCACAGTGAGTCACAGCAGCAGTTAGATTCTGGCGCCCGGTGGCTGCTCGCTCGCTCGGCTGGAAAGTCCCGCCCCCGGGCGGCAGGCGCTGTCACTTCCTGTCACCTCAGTGTGATTGGATGAACTCGTCTGTCCGTCTGACGGTGAGACCGCCAGCAGAAACACCTCACTTCCTGCTCGTCCTTCACCCTCCATGAGCCGCCCTCGCCCTCAGACACACTGAAGATCTGCTTACTGATTGGCTGATCTGCTGCTTGAACTACATCTAAGAGTCCTTAATAATATTTATGACGTTTTTTGGTTCTTTATGTTCTGGTTTCTAAAAGAATAAAGTAAGTATAATTACCTGCTGACTCACATACCAGACCTCACTGATGGGTATATTTTTAGATTGTGTTCCAGAGCTTTCTACCACGCTTCGGTTCATTTTCGGTACAGTATGGAAACAAAAAGCAAAACCTACATTTGCATGTTATCTATTTGCGTGCTTATAAATAATAAACAACAAATATATTTTGCTTGCAAACCAAGAAGTTATTGTGACATTACACAAATATCAAAATGAAATAAAAAATAGAATACAATTGCAAAGTTCTGCCTGGTAATAATTTAAATAAAATGTTCTCAAGTAAACAATATATATATTAAATATTATAAAAAATAAATTCCTCACAGCTTAACACTTGAACAAGTAAAGTACATTGATTATGTAGCTCTGGTTAGCTCTGGATGTCCATCCATCTGTTGTGAGTGCTACTGCACATGCCTTCTACAAGTCTTGGATAATAATAGATTCAGCTTGCTCATACAGGTCTGGAATTATTTTTTGGCTGAAGTGTGGACGCGAGGGTAGGCTACTGCATAGCAGGGCTCAATCACCTTTAGCATGTGTTTAAAGCCAACGTTTTCAACCACTGAATATGGTCTGAGATCCGCTGCAATAAAAACGCTGATGGCAGTTTAAATTGCTTTGACCTGATCTGAATGTCCAAGGAGAGGCTGCCTGAATGCCGAAGACAGCTAAGTCAACTAAGGTGGGGTTTTTCTTGTCGTGGTGATGTTTACACCCGGGTGGTGCCGTTTCAGTTGCGTTAGCATGTTCGTTGTGTTTCCAGAAACGTACCCGATCTCTCTTGAACAATGTCGGCACACTGCCCTCGTTTTACCAGGAAGCCAAATTGCTCCCAAGCAGGAGACTTTAGCGACAGTGGAAGGTCCTCAAGCTCCAGCTCACCGCTAGCGGTAGCCATGACGCACATGAGCTGCACATGGAGTTGCCGGCGGAACATAAACACACGCAACTTTTGTTTTCGGGAACTCACCAGTCCACATCGCTGTACCGAAATGAACGTCCCGTACCGAAACAGTTCAATACAAATCCATGTATCGTTACACCTCTAGTAGATATACTTTCAGTAGCTTTAAATGTGACGTTAGCACTGCACATGAGACTATGGCGGGCATTTGCATATTATTCTACATAATATGCATGCCGCCACAGTCTTGTTAATTAATGAGAAACCCTTACGCCACTACTTTAAGAAGTAGGAATGTTGCCAATATCATGATATGCATTTTTTTTACTCATTAAAAAATATACCAGTATAATCATAAATGATATGATATGGCACACCCCTACTGGACATACTTGATATTATCACGTTATTTAAAGATAATGATAATTTCAATGTTATAACGATCATAGCGTGCTAACATTAGCTGGAGATCGATAGCATGCTAACATTAGCGGCCGATCATAGCATGTTTATGTTAGCAGCCAATTGATAGCGTGCTAGCGTTAGCAGGCTAACAAGACCAAGACCAACTCGTGCCGTTTAGAGAGACCAACTAAAACATGTATCATTCATTTATTTGATTTGTTTAACTGCAATGTGATTGATACGGTGTAGCGGGCTAACGCTAGCGGGCTAACGCTATATATTAAGTGTCTTCTGGAAACACTTTTGTTGTGTTTTGTGTATTTGCATGTGTTTTCTTAAGTTGCAGCGCTGTGAGCTCTCAGGGCCACCAAAGATTCGAGAAAAAAGACGAAGACAACAGCAGCCAGGTGGATTACTTTTGTAACTCTGCTGTTTGAAGCGGTTACCAACATCTAAAGATGTTCAGTTTTTAGCAGAAAGTGCTGAGTCGGCAGTGTGTTCCGGCGGTTTGAGTCCAGCTGCAGGTTTCGGTGGACGGACGTCTTGTGAGTCAACGACAAAACGTCTCATCAGCAGTTTCACTTCAACAAACTGTTCCAGGAACAGAGCCGATAAAAACAGAAATACACAGCACCTCAAACGCACCGTCACACTGTGAGGCAATACCTGGTGTGTGTGTGTGTGTGTGTGTGTGTGTTGCAGTGTGTGTGTTACAGTGTGTATGTGTGTGTGTGTGTGTGTGTTGCAGTGTGTGTGTGTGTGTGTGTGTTGCAGTGTGTGTGTTACAGTGTGTGTGTGTGTGTGTGTGTGTGAGTGAGTGAGTGTGTGTTACAGTGTGTGTGTGTGTGTGTGTGTGTGTGTGTGCGCGTGTGTGTTACCGTGTGTGTGTGTGTGTGTGTGTGTGTGTGTGTATGTGTGTGTGTGTGCGCGTGTGTGTTACCGTGTGTGTGTGTATGTCTCTATAAACTTCACTTTGTTTATTCTGTGTTTTGCAGATAGATTGGAGCTCAGAGCTTTTGTTTTTAAGAGTTGTTGTTGTTGTTATTGTTGTCATGGTGATTAACTTCTCGGGTTGTCACTTTATTTCACACTTTTTTTTCTATAGTTTGTTGTGTCACATTTACACTCAGTCTGATGTGACCTGGATCAGCCTCAGGTCTGGATCCAGTCTGATGTGGATCCAGTGTGATGTGGATCTAGTGTGATGTGGATCCAGTCTGATGTGGATCCAGTCTGATGTGGATCCAGTCTGATGTGGATCCAGTGTGATGTGGATCCAGTCTGATGTGGATCCAGTCTGATGTGGATCCAGTCTGATGTGGATCCAGTCTGATGTGGATCCGTGTGGAGGTCATGTGACTGGAGCAGAAAGTTTTTCAGCGAGAGAAGTTCTGCTTGATGTTCTAACTCGTGTTCTGCTCCACCTGGGAGCTCCATAATTCAGCTGAGCGCCTTTATTCTCAGTTTGACTCTTCTTCTCTTCTGGCAACCTACATTTATACGTGTGTGTGTGTGTGTGTGTGTGTGTGTTGGGAGGGGGAGGGGGGGGCATCATTAATGTATAGCTACACAGAAGAAGAAGAATCTGATCGGCTTCAAAACGCTGTCGAACATCCACAGAGACAGTTCAGACGAGAGCTGCACCTTCACACACACACATCTGTAATTCACACACACACACACACACACACACACACACATACACACACACACACACACACACAGCTTCGAACTCAACTGAATCTGTTTTGCAACAAAAACACAAGAAAAGAAACTTCTGACCTTCTTCTTCTTCTTTGGTTAAAAACACACCCTCTGACCGCCCACACACGCACACACACACACACACACACTCGCAGAGTGTGTGTGTGTGTGTGTGTCAGGTCTTATCAGACAGCAGCAGAAGTGTGTTTTCTGTAATCAGAGAGGGGCGGGGCTTCAACCGACACACTCTGCTGCTGACAGGATTACTGTTACCTTCACACTCCTACACACACACACACACACACACACACACACACACACACTGCCACAGTGAGTTTAAACACCTGAGAGCAGTTTGTTAGTTTGTTTGAATGTTTGAGTTGAAACAGAAAATCTTTCCTGACTGTTTCCACACAGTCCTCATATACAGTACAAATACTACAGTACAAATACCTCATGTTACAGTGTATATAAGTACATATATTTGAAGGATTTTTTCAGCTCGTCTTGCTTCATGTCTGTCGTCATTATTTCTCTCAGTCCGTTTCTGCTTTTAGCCACAGACAGGAAACACTTTTATTTTGAAATTATGGTCCAGCTGCTCTCATTGTGAAGCTTTTTCTATGTCAAAACTATTTAATATTTGCCTTTTATTTGCTGGTTTCCGTCAGTCCACAACACTTTATATTATTATATCTATCTGCACTCTGAGAGGTATTACAGGACAGCTGTAGTACTGAAAGCAGTAGAATATGCAGTATAACATGCAGTATAATATGTAGAATAATATGCAGTATAATATGTAGATCTGAAATGTGACCTGTGTGGACTTGCTGTCCTCTAATGGTGTGGGTGTGCGTGTGTGTGTGTGCGTGCGTGTGTGTGTGTGTGTGTGTGTTGGGTGTTAACGGTTAGTTTCTAACGGACTCTCAGAGTCAAGGTGCTAAAACCTGATTAAAGGTTTTAGTGACTCGACTTGTCCAAAGAGGAAGAAAAGCTTCACACCTTCTGCTGATAACACACACACACACACACACACACACACACACACACACACACATACACACACACCCACACACAGTCTATATAGTTTTCACCTGTTGGGTGAAGTTGTTTCTGTGAGTCCTGGATGCTGATTGGCTGCAGGCCGTGCATTATCCCAGTTCAGTTATAACCTGCAGCAGAAAACATACATGATGCTGTTTATTAGTGTTGTGTTGCTGCTTCATGTAGGATGGTCCCTCACAGATTAATGTGTTTGTTTGTATGAGCTCAGAAACATTTTTCTTGGTGTTTCAGTCGCAGAGTAAAAGATCCTGAAGTTCCCTCTGTGGTTCAGGATTTTTATAGTCACAGTCCTCCTCCTCCTCCTCCTCCTCCTCCCCCTCCTCTCTCCGTGAGTGGTGGATTTCAGAGCGACTCTCCTCTTTTTGTTTTCTGACTAGTCAACCACATGGGGAACAGGCTGGGATGTGGTGACAATAATTACACAGCAGCCTGCCAACAGGTCGGCCATGGAAACTCTCTCCTCCTTCTCCTCTCCTCTCCTCTCCTCTCCTCTCCTCTCCTCTCCTCTCCTCTCCTCTCCTCTCCTCTCCTCTCCTCTCCTCTCCGCTGTCTTTGAGGGATTTCTCTCCATTCTTAGATTGTGTCTGCATACCAGAGAAATGATAGTTTTTGCTGCCAGCATTCAGTTTGTCATACACCACCACAGATGTTCCACTGTCAGCTGCATTCATATTCATATTCATTTAAATATTTCAATGTTTTCATTTATATTTAGTTATTGAAATATATATTTATAGCCATTTAAATATATTGATAAGATGCTGCAGATGTTTGTAAAGATGCAGATGTTTGTAGAGATGCTGCAGATGTTTGTAAAGATGCAGATGTTTGTAGAGATGCTGCAGATGTTTGTAAAGATACAGATGTATGTCAGGATGCTGCAGATGTTTGTAAAGATTACACAGATGTTTGTAATGCTGCAGATGCTTGTAAAGATGCTGCAGGTGTTTGTAAAGATACTGCAGATGTTTATAAAGATGCTGCAGATGTTTGTAAAGATGATGCAGGTGTTTGTAAAGATGATGCAGGTGTTTGTCAAGATGCAGATGTTTTTAGAGATGCTACAGGTGTTTGCAAAGATGCAGATGTTTATAAAGATGCTGCAGATGTTTGTAAAGATGCAGGTGTTTGTAAAGATGCAGGTGTTTGTAAAGATACTGCAGAGGTTTGTAAATATTCTGCAGATGTTTGTAAAGATGCTGCAAATGCTTGTAAAGATGCTGCAGATATTGTAAAGTTGCTGCAGCTGTTTGTAAAGATGCTGCAGAGGTTTGTAGAAATGCTGCAGATGTTTATAGAGATGCTGTGGATGTTATAAAGATCTTGCAGATGTTTTTAAAGATGCTGCAGATGTTTGTAAAGATGCTGTGGATGTCTGTAAATATGCAGATGTTTGTAAAGATGCTACAGATGTTTGTAAAGATGCAGATGTATGTAAGGATGCTGCAGTTGTTGTAAAGATGCTGCCGATGTTTGTAAAGATTATACACATGTTTCCAATGCTGCAAATGTTTGTCAAGATGCAGATGTTTGTAAAGATGCTACAGGTGTTTGCAAATATGCAGATGTTTGTAAAGATACTGCAGCTGATTGTAAAGATGCTGCAGATGTTTGTAAAGATGCTGCAGGTGTTTGTAAAGATACTGCAAATGTTTGTAGATATGCTGCAGATGTTTGTAAAGATGCAGATGTTTGTTAAGACGCAGATGTTTGTAAAGATGCTGCAGATGTTTGTAAGGATAATGCAGAGGTTTGTAAAGATGCTGCAGATGTTCGTAAAGATGCAGATGTTTGTCAAGATGCTGCAGATGTTTGTAAAGATGCAGATGTTTGTCAAGATGCTGCAGATGTTTGTAAATATGCTGCAGATGTTGTAAAGATGCTGCAGCTCTTTGTAAAGATGCAGATGTTTATAGAGATGCTGTGGATGTTATAAAGATCTTGCAGATGTTTGTAAAGATGTTGTCGATGTCTGTAAATATGCAGATGTTTGTAAAGATGCTGCAGATGTTTGTAAAGATACTGCAGATGTTTGTAAAGATACTGCAGATGTTGTAAGGATGCTACAGATGTTTGTAATGCTGCAGGTGTTTGTCAAGATGCAGATGTTTGTAAAGA
Source organism: Centropristis striata (assembly GCF_030273125.1). Lineage (NCBI taxonomy): Eukaryota > Metazoa > Chordata > Actinopteri > Perciformes > Serranidae > Centropristis > Centropristis striata. The sequence goes on along the minus strand of NC_081526.1, from coordinate 37,267,361 downwards.
TGCTGCAGGTGTTTGTAAAGCTACTGCAAATGTTTGTAGAGATGCTGCAGTAAAGATGCATATGTTGTAAAGATACTGCAAATGTTTGTAAAGATACTGCAGATGTTTGTCAAGATACTGCAGATGTTGTAAAGATGCTGCAGGTGTTGTAAAGATGCTGCAAATGTTTTAAGGAGCTGCAGATGTCTATAAAGATGCTGTGGATGTTATAAAGATGCTGCAGATGTTTGTAAAGATGCAGATGCTGCAGATGTTTGTAAAGATGCTGCAGATGTTTGTAAATATGCAGATGCTTGTAAAGATGCTGCAGATGTTTGAAAAGATGCAGATGTTTGTAAAGTTGCTGCACATGTTTTTAAAGATCCTGCAGATTTCTGCAAAGATGCAGATGTTTTTAAAGATGCTGCAGATGTTTGTAAAGATGCTGCAGATGTTTTCAAGGAGCTGCAGATGTTTATAAAGATGCTGTGGATGTTATAAAGGTGCTGCAGATGTATGTAAAGATGCAGATGTATGTAAAGATGCTGCAGATGTTTGTAAAAAATAGTTGCTAAGGGGGTCTGAAAAGTTGCTAAATTTAGCAACAAAGTTGGGAGCAATGCTTCGTTGGTGGGGGGTCATTATTGAGGTAGATAAGATCGCTAGATAAGATCGATTTGACATAAAACAATCGGCCGTTCGCAGATCCTGCAAAATTAAGGAAATCGGTGCCACCCCTAGCTGCAGATGTAAAAATGTTGCAAATGTTTGATTTGATTCTGCAGATGTTTGTAAATATGCAGATGTTGTAAAGATGCTGCAGATGTTGGAAATATGCTGGAGGTGTTGGTGTGTTGTAATTCAGTAATATTTTTTTGTTGCTGTCAGCTCACCAGAAACAGAGTTCGTGTTCCAATAAATAAAAAGATAAATGTTCAAATCAGTATACAAACCTCTGCAACGAATGTATGAGCTTCAGGGTTAAAGGCTGGAGTGTGGAAGCAGGCAGAGAGTTTATGTGGACACACGGAGCAGAAAACTCTAACCACATTCTTCTGCAAAGTATGTTCCAGAATCAGATGGAAGAACAAATGTGTGGACAGAACAGACAGATCTCCATCAGACTCCATGTTCCTGCAGCAGTCAGTGTGTGTGTGTGTTACCTGCCTGTGATGAATCACTTCCAGTTCGTAGCCGCTAGGCAGCGACTCATTATCACAGCACACACACACACACACACACACACACACACACACACACACACACACACACACACACAGAGCTGCTCAGGTGATCTGCTCTCAAGAGAGAGAGAGAGAAAGAGAGAGCAGCAGCTTCCTCTCAGTAGCTTCAGTCTGCTGCAGGACTCGGACGCAGCAACTGGACCAAACACACGGACTGTTATTATCATTATTATTATTATTATTATTATTATAATAATAATTATTATTATTATTGTTGTTGTTGTTGTTACGGGATTATTATGGATGTGTGGTGGACAGCTGGATGTTTTCTCTGCAGGATGAAACCTGTCAGGTACGTTCTGATCACTTTATCAGCTGAAGCCCCGCCCCCGCGGCTGCTGTTATTGGCCGCTCAGATTGAGGTTTCACTCTGATTTGACGTTTCATACATCGGTCAGACGATTCCTTGCTAGATGGATTTAATATTTCAGCTTGTTATTAAATGTGAACGTGTGGATCAGTAATAAGTGTTTCAGTCTGCTGCAGAACTCCATTCACTGATCTCATGATTTTGTGTTTTTCTTGGTTATTTGGTGAAAATTCACTGGAGAAAATGAAACTTAAAACATTTTGTAAAACAGTTGTTTTGGTGAATTTTGCTTGTTTGGTATCAGCCAATCAGATTTAAGATTGCAATCAAATCTGCACAATTTTATTCTTCATCATTTTTTGGTTTGTGCATTTTAGTTTCAGCAGCAACAGTTTCACGTTCAAAGGCTGTAATCTGTCCAGTGTGTGTGTGTGTGTGTGTGTGTATGTGTATGTGTTTATAAAACAGTCAGTGTTTCTGCAGCACCTGCACTCATCAACACACGAGCCTCTGTTCAATGTGTCCATGTTACACACACATTCTCATGACCACACTCACACACACAGACACACACACACACACACACACACACACACACACAGACACACACACACACACACACACACACACACACACACACTCCAGCTGTTTCTGTGAGAGAGAGAGAGAGAGAGAGAAGATGTTTCATCAGAGGATGACGAGGAGAGAGACGGGAGGAGATTAATGTGTCTTTGTAAACCGCCTGTTAGAGGAGGAGGAGGAGGAGGAGGGGTGAGAGGGAGGAGACAGAGAGGCCGGGAGGGGGTGGGGGGATGAGGAGGAGGAGGAGGAGCAGGGGAGGAAGAGGAGGAGGTCTGCCTGCAATGTGTCGTCTCTGCTTTGTCTCTGTCTGAATGGACACAAAGGACGGACGGCTGCAGACAATCAGAGCTCTGTGAGGACGGACAGTTTAACTTCAGGAGGCTGAAGGTGTGTGTGTGTGTGTGTGTGTGTGTGTGTGTGTGTGCGTTGCCCCCAGTGACATCTGCCACTCTCTGCCAGAGTCATGTGACCCAGCGGGCAAACAGCACCGTGAATAGCTTTTGTTTGGGAGGTCAACCACCGACCAATCACAGCACAGACACACAACACACACACAACCTGCTGCATCACTGAAGATTTAAGGTGGAATTATTGTTCTGTTGTTGAGCTTTAATCCGTCAGAATAATCTGAGCAGAAATATCTATAAATTAACAAAAGCATCAGATTTCATATGTTGTTGTTTTCATCTCAAGTTTCTGTAGTTTTTCTAGTTTTTGTAGTTTCTGTAGTTACCAAACCCAGTTTGTTCAGGTTATAAAAACTGGTATAGTAAGAACAAACTGAAAGTCTGAGTGTTTGTTTATGTTTGTGTTCAAGATTTTTACATGTTGTGTTTATTAATATGAAAACTATTCATATCTGGATGTTCTCATGAACGCTGTCTGTGAAGTCCATGAGGACTCTTTGTGTCCAAACCTGCAGAAGAGTTTTACAGCATTAACATCTAGTTCTGTTCTTACTTATTAACTCTTCAAATTATCTTCAAGTTTCTTTGTTTGTTTGTGTTTTTGTAGTTGTGATCAGACTGTGAGAGGATCAGAAACTGGAGCTTTCAGAGCTGCAATTTGTTTATATTAACGTGTAAAATATAAACTCTGACAGACTGAGAGCTGCATGTGGAGGAAGAACATTTCTGCTGCTGGAGGTCAGATTCTTTCAGCCAAAAGGCACAAAGAGAGGGGGCTGTGTGTGTGTGTGTGTGTGTGTGTGTGTGTGTGTGTGTGTGTGTGTGATCATATTATACAGATATACCTTCAGACCACACAGCGAGTGTTCACGTCTCACTTTTCAGCTCTTTCTTCCTTGCTGTGATCTCAGAGGGCATTACCCGTCTGAACGCCCTAAATCCTGCTGGTCACACCTCTTATTAAAGCCGCTCTGTCCCACGCCCCCCCAGCCCCCCTCCACCCCCCCACCCCCCTTGGTATTCAGCCCAGGTCAGCAGATTTCGGCCCAGCCCACCGTGGCTCCCCTTTTTAATTTGCACCTGTTGTGCAGTTGTCGGGAGCGAGCGGCAGACAAAGATCATATTATGAGCAGATATGTGCTCGCTAATCTCCGCGCAGCCGCCGGGAAGAAAGCTGCGGCTCAGAGCTCGCCATGGGAACCTGCTGCTGCAGGAACATGGCGGCATCAGGCCGCCGCTGCACACTGTCAGCCTGAAACTGTTCCGGTCTCTGGACGACCCGGGCGCCGCACGCTGTTCCCATGATGTCATGCTGCCCCCCCTCCAGGATTACCACACAAACACTTCCTGTCATCTCTCAACCTCACACACACACACAGCTGACATCACTGACCCGCACCACATAGTTAACCAGCAGTAGTAACAGTTATAAACCAGCAGTAGTAACAGTTATAAACCAGCAGTAGTTATAGTTATAAACCAGCAGTAGTAACAGTTATAAACCAGCAGTAGTAATAGTTATAAACCAGCAGTAATAACAGTTATAAACCAGCAGTAGTAATAGTTATAAACCAGCAGTAGTAACAGTTATAAACCAGCAGTAGTTGTAATTATAAACCAGCAGTAATAATAGTTATAAACCAGCAGTAGTAACAGTTATAAACCAGCAGTAGTAATAGTTATAAACCAGCAGTAGTTATACTTATAAACCAGCAGTAGCAATAGTTATAAACCAGCAGTAGTAACAGTTATAAACCAGCAGTAGTAACAGTTATAAACCAGCAGTAGTAACAGTTATAAACCAGCAGTAGTAATAGTTATAAACCAGCAGTAGTTATAGTTATAAACCAGCAGTGCATTAATAAAGACATTCACAACATGTCCTGGTGCCTGTTGTTGCTCATTCTATTCATTATTGGTTATTTTTGGTTATTGATTGTTAGTTAGTTATTGTTTGTTGTTTGTTGGTTATTATTGGTTGTTCATTGTTGGTTGTTTGTTGGTTATTTTTGGTTGTTATTGGTGGGTTATTGTTGGTTGTTTGTTGGTTATTATTGGTTGGTTATTGTTGGTTGTTTGTTGGTTATTTCTGTTTTATTGTTTGTTGTTTGTGGGTTATATTTTACTTTTTGTTGTTGATTGTTTGTTGGTTATTTTAGTTTTATTGTTGTTTTTTGTTGTTTATTTTTGTTTTATTGTTTTTTATTGTTGGTTGTTTGTTGGATATTTTTGTTTTTATTGTTAGTTATTGTTGTTTGTTTGTTGGTTATTGTTTTTTGTTGGTTATTGTTGATTTTTTTGTTTTTTGGTTGTTTATTGTTGGTTATTGTTGTTTGTTTTTTGATTATTGTTGTTTGCTGGTTATTGTTTTTTGTTGTTTGTTGGTTATTGTCCGCTATGTGTTGGTTATTATTGGTTTTTAGTTATTGTTAACGTTATTCCTATTTGTTTGATGGTTATTATTGGATATTGTTGGCTGTTTGTAGGTTATTATTGGTTTTTCGTTGGTAATGGTTGGTTGTTGGTTATTATTAATTATTTTTGGTTTTTCGTTGCTTATTGTTGGTTAATATTTCTTTTGTCTTTGTTTTTGTTAGTTATTATTGTTTTTATCATTGTTATTGTTATCATTATTTTATCATTATCATTGGGTTTTGGTTGATTATTGTTGGTTATTATTCTTTTTTTAATTTATTTATTTAGTTATTGTTGAGTATTATTCTTTTTTCGTTGGTTATTTTTGGCTGTTTGTTGTTTTTGTTTGGTATTATTTGTTGTTGCTCCGTCACCAAAGGGGTGTTCCATCAACGGGGATTAAGGAAAAGCCTGGTTTATTATGATAATACATTCCATTTTATGTGACTCCTCGCTCAGTAACCATGGTAACTTAAACCACTGAACTAGCCTGCTCCGGGGCAGGCTATGTGTCGAGCTAACTTAAGCTGTGTGTCACCCTTTTGTGAACCCTTTATTTGAAAGCTAAACATATATAATTTATGAAAAGTGTTTTTAGTAGTCCTTCATTCATTCATTTTGTTCTAGCTGTTAAGACAAAAAACGCACATTAATTCAGTCTAAACCAGGACCTCCTGCTGTGGTAAAATGTTTACTTACATCATTCTCTAGTTACTGCATCTCCAATTTAATTATTACATTTTTAGCTTTTTGTCTCAATATTGAGTTTTTGGTTGCCAATTATTATTTAATTTCTCAGTTTAATCATTGCTTGCTGCATTAGTTCTTCCAGCTGTGTCCTGCAGCAAAGTGCATGGTTATACACAATCTGAAGAATGAAGATACAGCCCAAACATTATTACGTTTTCACTTGTCCAAGTTCTTTTTTGGCTTTTGGCTGTTCAAATTGCTACTGTTGAGATGTAACAGGATTATTAATATAGGACAGGGTTACTTTGCCAGGTTAGGCCAATTTACAGTAAATTCATTTTAGCTGTGAGTTCTCCCAAGTTAGCCTCCAGCTAACTGTGAATATACAGCTGTTATTATCCAGCCTACTGATAATATAACCACTCTTATTGTATCTAGTGATCTAATTGTTAATTTATTAACAACTACAAATAACACAATAACTAGGATTTAATTACTCGTGCAATTTATCAGTCTGCAATATTTTTCACCATGCCATCTCCCTGGCTCTGTTAATGGCAGCAGTATTGTCTGTTATTGTGACCGTCACTTTATATTCTTCATAAAGCTCCAACAGCATCGTTTGCTCGGCCCCCGAGGAAAAATCAGCGCTGCTTTTCACCACTTTTTGCGTCATCTTATTGGCTGTTCCTGGCTGATCCACAATCGATTAATATGGGCTGCTTATATACTCCGCGCTCGCGCACAATACCGGCTAGTATAGTCTGGGTTGAGTTAGCGTTGACTAGACACACTGAGCTGTTAGTGGAACGGCTGTAGCCTGAAGTGAAAGTTGGTGTTAATTCTAACTGGGCTTTTACAATGAAGCCACATTTTGTTTAGCTACGTTGATGGAACAGCCCTCAGGTGTATCAGTTATGTTGCTGCTCAGTTTGTGCGTCAATGTGTTACTGAGATGTTGAAGCTGCAGTGTTTGTACATTTCCTTAAAATGTATTTTTTTTATTTTAAATTCTACATTTTGGTGTTCAGTTTTACTTCAGTCATTTTTTCAATGAAGATTTTCTTCTTGTAAGGAGTATTTGTGGTATTAGCATTTTTACTCAAAGCAAAATACTTTTAACAACATTTCTGTGGTTCAGCGTTATCACTCCTGGTCCTGGTCCTGGTCCTGGTCTCCGCTCTAGCTCTGGTCCTGGTCTCTACTCTAGCTCTGGTCCTGGTCCTGGTCCTGGCTCTGGCTCTGACTCTTGCTCTGGCTCTGGTCTGTAGTTGACCCGTGTCCTCTGTGTGTTTCAGTGCTGAACTATGAGAATGTGGTGGAAACGGGCTCAGAGACCGACGAGGACGACAGGCCTCTGGTCTCTGAGGAGGACGGCCTCACTAACGGAGGAGCGGGCGGCGGTGGGGAGGATGACGAGGCGGGCAGCCCGGCCGGTGTGCCCCCTCTGGAGGCGTCGCCCCGGGTCGCTCACGCCCTGCTGTCCTACCGGGACCAGGAGGACTCGGGGGGTCTGCAGAACCGCCATCTTCGCTGGAGCCTCGGAGACGAGTCCAATGGACACCTGAACGACGCCGGTGAGTCTTCGCCATGTTTAGATATAAAGTATAGACTTTAAATATGTTGGTTGTCATTCTGCTGCTTTGTCTGATGGTTCCAGCTCTCAAATATTTCCTGAATAATTACATTTTCTGTCACAAACATTTGAACAATAAAGTTCTGTTATCAGCTGCTCGGAGCATGTGAAAGACCAACATGAAATCTTTTATTATTAAACAATTTTAATGTGACCACATTACATGTCTGTCATGTCGTCACATGACTGAGGAGAAAGAAATGACTTCATTAATAAATGATTTCCTTCCATTAATAAAGAGTTAAGAGAACATTCTGTTCAGATCAAAGTAATAAAGCTCTTCTTCCTTTACAATTCTGGGATTTATTGTGTTTTTTACCAATGGTAAAATTACATATTTATTTATTCTCCCCCTGGAGGAGACAGCTCTCTGCTGGAAAGGGGAGGAGGAGGAGGAGGAGGAGGGGAGGAGAAGGGAGGAGAGAGGAGGAAAGAGGAGGAGGAGGAGGTGTGGCCCTCCTTTGAAGGCTGAATGAAGCTTATGATACTTGTGACTCCTGTAGAGGAGTCACATGAGGAGGCCCAGCAGGAGAAACACAATGAGTCTCATTCTCAATCTCACACCGTAAATACAATCCTGCAGAGGAGGAGGAGGAGGAGGAGGAGAGGAGGAGTAGAGGAGGAGGAGATGATTTAGTGTGTTGTGTGTTTGTGTGTCTCAGAGGACCGGAAGGACGAGTATGAAGCCATGGCTCTGGAGTCTCTGCACGCTGCAGGAAACGGTTCAGGTGAGATCAACAAAACACACACACACACACACACACACACACACACACACTGGTGGGTCAGGGAGGGATATCAACTTTGTATTTTTATTTTTTCAATCTGATTTTAAAAAAGTTAAGAGTGAACAATAAAAAAAATTTTAGTTTTAGTAAAATAAAAGTTTCTTTAGATATGTTATTGATATTAACATGGACAACAACAAACAATCAGAACATGAACTGAGAGGAAACATGAGGTAACAACAGGTTTAAAGTGATGGCGTCCCTCAGGGCTCGACCACAGGTCCTCTGGACTTCATTAATTAATGTTTTATATTTGCTCACATTTAAACACAAACACAACTGAAAGCATCACCGGTGTGTCTCCACAGTGAAGCGTCTGGACAGCGTCTCCGAGCTCGATGACTTCTTCCTCAAACGGAAACTGGAGGACGGAGACGGTCACCCGGCAACCATCGCCGAGTATCTGCAGCGCAGCGACACCGCCGTCATTTACCCAGAAGCTCCGGAGGAGCTGACGCGCCTCGGCACGCCGGAGGCTGCCGGACACGACGAGAGCGAGCACGGTGAGACACTTATTATTTTTAATTATTATTATTATATTATTATTTATGTTTTTAAAAGTTGAAAATAAAATAAAAAAAATCTTAATGACATTATTTCATGAAAAATGCTGTTAAAAGACCAAATAAACAGAAAGAAATTAAAAATTCGCAAATCATAATCATAAATAAAGTTAATGTGAATGTGAACAACCTGTATGTGATGCCCCGCCCCCTGACCTCTGACCCCTGCCCGGGTGCAGACTTGCTGTCCGGGACGCCCGACGACTTCGCCCAGCTGCTCACGTGTCCGTACTGCGACCGCGGCTACAAGCGCCTGACGTCTCTGAAGGAGCACATCAAGTATCGGCATGAGAAGAACGAGGAGAGCTTCAGCTGCCCGCTCTGCGCCGACACCTTCACGCACCGCGCACAGCTGGAGCGCCACATGACCACGCACAAACCCGCCAGAGACCAGGTGAGCCCGCATCACATGACCCGTCACATGACCCGTCACATGACCCGTCACATGACCTGTCACATTTCATCAGCCTCTCATTCTCCACTTCAAAGTTCCTTTAAGTCAGTTAAAACCTGATCAGATTATTGTCACATGACAGAGTCCTGCATCGCTTTCAGATGTTTACATCAAATTAAATAAATGTGGTCATAGTTTTAATTAGTTCATCATTTTATAATTTTAGATCATTATTTATTGGAGGTGAAATGTTTACAGAATCAGAGGAAGATTTTTGGTATTTTACTTAAAAAATGACGCGCAAAGTTTCAGAGAGACAGACAGACAGACAGACAGACAGGCAGACAGACAGACAGACAGACAGACAGACATAGAGACAGACAGACAGACAGGTCTTTGTCTGTCTGTTATCTGATAAAGACGCCTGTTAGCTGCTCCTCATGATCCAAAGTCACATTAGAGACACTCAATCATTCAATTACACACACACACACACACACACACACACACACACACACACACACACACACACACACACTCAGCAGATGGTATGTGTGCCTTTAAGTGTCTGTTTATTTTGTGAGTTAAGCTGTTAGAGCTGCTCTCTGTTTCTGATCATCAGACATGTTCATTGTTCAACATGTTTATTATCTACAAATCAACTCAATCAGATATTAGAACAAATATCAGAAGAAATAACAAATATGTACGAAAGAAAACCAGTAATTAACAATTTTGAACAGTTAAATGTTACAAAACATGTTTCTGTCATTTGGTGAATATCTTTGATCGTTGTTGCTTCAACACCAGAAAACGTTTTTTATCCAGTGAGATCAACAGAAACAGTTTCATGTGTGTGTGTGTGTGTGTGTGTGTGTGTGTGTGTGTGTGTGTGTGTGTGCCCACACTGTTTACTGTTTCTCAGAACGAGTTGAAGAATCTCTGAGACCTGTTTCACTGAATACTATTAAAATCCCCGACAGCTCAGTAATCTGCCTCCTACTCGTCCTCCACTCTCTTCATCTTCTTTCTCTTCCATTTCTTCTTCTTCTTCTTCTTCTTCCTCTTCTTCTTCTTCTTCTTCTTCTTCTTCAGCCGCCGCTGCTCACCGACGGCGGTGCTGGAAACCGCAAGTTCAAATGTAGCGAGTGCGGAAAAGCCTTCAAATACAAACATCACCTGAAGGAGCATCTTCGTATTCACAGCGGTGAGTCGTCTTTCCCCCAAACACACTCTGCTGACTCATGAACTTCTGCACACACACACACACACACACACACACACACACACTTCTGTTAATTCTTCAGAAATTACTAATTTTTGATGGTGTTGAAAGATTTGAGTGACAGAAAGCAAGTCGACAGAAAATACGCCCACATGTTTAAAAAAGAAAAAACTAAAGAGGGAAAGTTCAATATTTAATAAATAACAAAGTTATAAAGCACATTTAATATTCAGTAAAGCAGTAAAATAACTGAATGCTTCTTCACTGGTTTATAATGTAATTTCTACTCATACAAGTCAGATTCCTAAAAGGTTGATTCAGAGTTTTTAATCAGCTTGAACATTAAAGATTTTTGTTTTGTAGTTTTCAATTTAATATCCGTCTCAAAGGATTAAAAAATGATCATGTTCAGTTTTTTTCTTCATGCTGAGATGATAGTTTTATATTCTTCTCCACTTCTTCAGTTCTTAATGCAGATAAGCAGCTAAACTAAATGTGTTTAAAATCATTCTAACAGGAAAACTACATTCAGTGTAGTTATAACGGACTTAAATGTCTTTTATGTCATGTTGAGACGTTTACCTCAAACTAATTAGAGAAAACAAGAGGTGACTCATTAAAATACATTCTGATCTTTAATATGCAAAAAACTACACAAAATAAGTTAGTTCAAATCATCACAAGCCACATGAAACCTTTCTGATTCTAGATCATTTTAGATCAAATGTAATAATTTAAACTAATAAATGGTGATAAATGTCCTTGGTGTTGCAGGTGAGAAGCCGTATGAGTGCTCCAACTGTAAGAAGCGATTCTCCCACTCCGGCTCCTACAGCTCTCACATCAGCAGCAAGAAGTGCATCGGCCTGATCGCCGTCAACGGACGAGTACGCAACGGAAACAACGGCAAGTCCAGCTCCTCCCCCAACTCCACCACCTCATCGCCTGGAAGTCCTGCCCTCTCACAGCTCCGCCACAAACGGGAAAACGGCAGACCACTTGGGCCTCCGGACCAGCAGGGGCACCTGGACGTCAAAGCCGAGCCGATGGACTTTAACGAGTATCGGCTGCTGATGGCGTCCCAGCACGGGTTCAGAGGACCGGGCGTCTACCTGAACGGCCGCGGCGGAAGTCCGCTGGGCATCCACAGCTCCTCCCAGAGCCCCCTGCAACACCTGGGAGGCATGGGGCTGGACCTGCCCCTGCTGGGCTTCTCGGGGTCTCTCGCGAACAACCTGAGCGAGGTGCAGAAGGTGCTCCAGATCGTGGACAATACGGTGTGCAGGCAAAAGATGGACGGGAACCCGGAGGAGATCTCCAAGCTCAGGGCCTACATGAAGGAGCTGGGCGCCCAGATGGAGGAGCAGCAGCTGGTGCAGGCCGGCTTCCAGGTGACAGGACACGGCAGCCCCACGAAGAGCATCATCGACTACACACTGGAGAAGGTCAACGAGGCCAAGAGTCTCATCGATGACTCCAAGAGACAAGTGGACATCAAGAAGGAGAACCCAAACCACTCAGTGGATCTCAGCGGTGAGGAAGGCCAGAACCAGTTCCTGCCGTTCTCCTGCCAGTACTGCAAGGAGACCTTCGCCGGGCCCATCCCGCTGCATCAGCACGAGCGCTACCTGTGCAAAATGAATGAGGAGATCAAGGCGGTCCTGCAACCAGCTGAGAGCTGTCCTACCGGACACAGGGGGGCGGTGAGCTCCGAGCTGTCCAGTAACGACCGGGCCACCAGCCCCAGCAACCCCTTCAAGGACCACGTGTCAGTGCTCAAGGCCTACTTCGCCATGAATACTGAGCCCAACTCAGAGGAACTGCTCAAGATTTCCATCGCTGTAGGCCTTCCCCAGGAGTTTGTCAAAGAGTGGTTTGCCCAGTGGAAGAACCAAAACTACCCCGGAGATGGTCTGAGGAAAAAGTCGCCCCCTCCCGACCGCGGCGCACCGGATGCCAACCACAGTTTCAGCCGGTCACCAATGTCCCTTCCTACAGTGGATTTATATGCAGGTTTCACTAACGGTGACGACTCCCACAGACTCACAAAGGCCAACCAGTTTACAGCCAACAGGCAGACCATAGGGGACAAACCACTACACCCCTTGGACCACTTGAGGAGCAACACTCCGTCACCCCTCAACCTTTCTTCCACTTCCTCCAAAAACTCTCAGAGCAGCTCTTACACTCCAAACAGCCTGGCTTCTGAGGACGCCCATGGGGATATACCACTGGATCTGTCGCTGCCCAAACACATGGCCCAGAAGCTCCTGTTTGCCAGAGAGAAGCAGTCCAGATCCAACGGTTTCATCATCGAGCGCAACGGCGAGTCGCTGGGACGGGAACAGGTGTCCGGGCCCTTGGACCTGGTCAACATTAAGAAGGAGGTCCTGGGCTCTGACGGTGGAGGGAACTCCATTCACCAGCTGGAGAAAAGCTCCAGTCCCATCTTTGGGATTAACCCCTTCGCCGGTGGTCCCGTCTACACCTCTCTGCCGCCTCACGGAGCGTTTCCTCCGCCCACCTTCATGTCTCCTGCCCAGGCCACCATCCCAGGTCTACGACCGTACCCCGGCCTCGACCCCATGAGCTTCCTGCCCCACATGGCCTACACCTACGCCACTGGAGCGGCCACGTTCGCTGAAATGCAGCAGAGAAGAAAATATCAACGGAAACCAGGTTTCCAGGTAAAACCAGAGAACAATCAGATATTGTCCATGATGCATTTTAAGACCTTGAACCTTAATGACAACGCAGGTTGTTCGTCAAAGTTAATTTAGGGTCTGATTGCAGAGCTTTAGCAGTTTTCAATGTGTGTGAAGTGTTATAATAGTGTTATAGTTAAACATTTTAATTATACTCTATTGTATGCTTTTGTAAACCTGTCTGATGGGGTTTCCTGACGTCGGAGCCTCTTTGGTTAAAGTCTGGTTGAGTTTGCGTCCGGGGATTCCAGACAGGTGACAGGAACTAAACAATCTCCCCCCAGGCTCCGTTTGAAGCTTGTCGGTTGACTTTCTTCAAAAGAAGAATGAATGGTTTATGGTCGGAGTCAGTCAGGGTTTTTCCAAAATCAGATCAAGAGTTATTTCAACCTCCAGCTTTAACCAAACAAAGACAAAAAGTCAGTCGATTGAACTTGCGCACCTTCTCAGAACCTGTTAGTTTTTCCACGTCATTATGGCACCATAAACGTCTGTCTATGTTTCAGCATGAAGCATATGAAGCATTAATATTAGTTTAATAAAGCACTGAAGCATTTCACTCCATAGTGAAGTTCTGGTTTTCTCAGATAGCCCCGCCCCCAGCCCCTGACTGACAGGTTCCTGGTTGGAGACCAGCAAACAGTTGGTGGAACCAGAGAGCCGGTTCTTTGTCTGTCTGAACCAAGAACTAGTTCCAGATCAGGACCGATTCTGCCCTGGTGGGGTATAAAGGGATTTAATTGGCTGTTTTGTAGTGAATAATAATAATAATACGTTTTAACAAGCACTGATTAACAATGTCACGATTTAAATTCTGAGCCGAAAGATCGTAATGAGCAGAAACACAATAATCTGAGCATGTGGCCTCAGCATGGCACGTTCATGTCCCTCCTGATACCAGGAGTCCTCTGTTAAAACATTTAAAAGCAGTTTTCAAGGTGTAAAACTAACAAACATGTACATAGATCTTTACAAGTCAAGACTCAAAAGTCAAACCGTTTTAGAGCCTTCAGGACCTCAGAGTCTAGAGTCTAATGGGGTCCTGGACCTGCAGGTCGTAGTTCTGGAGATGAGATGTTGGTCTTATGTCTTTATCTGTGAACACAGTCACTTGGTTCAGTCCCATATGTCCCCCCTTGTTCTAAGGGCTCCCCTGGATAAGGACTTTAAGCCCCGTCCAGACTGGGATCAAGGCGGCGGTGGGGGGGCAGCAGAAGGTGTCTCAGGTGTGGGATTATGGTACTGAAGGGGTCTGTCTCTGTCTCAGGGGGAGCTGCTGGACGGGACGGCGGACTATCTGTCGGGCCTGGACGACCTGACAGACAGCGAGTCGCTGCTGTCCAGGAAGAAGATTAAGAAGACTGAAAGTGGTATGTACGCGTGTGACTTGTGCGACAAAACATTCCAGAAGACCAGTTCCCTCCTAAGACACAAATATGAGCACACAGGTATATATAACGTTTGGACACTTCTTTTCTCCCCCACCCCGATGCTTCTGTGCCTCTCTGCACCTCTTTGTTTTCTCCTTTTTATCTTTATTTTTGTCACATAGCTCCCCCACTCGTAGTCTGTTCTCTCTCTATCTTTCTGTTTTGTTCTCTGTAAAGCGTGGCCTTTAACATGTTCCTTTCTTTTCAGCAGGGGGTAGGGAAACTTTATAATATAGATATAATATGGAGGATTACATAAACACTCAGCGCCCAAATAGAAACATCTCATTCATACTTTGATGTGTCTGTGAGGAGGAGGAGGAGGAGGAAGAGGAGGTGTGCATGTTTGCATGTGTTGCTGTTTGTGCATGTGTATGTGTGTGTGTGCTGTGAAGATCAAAAGGAAATATTCATTACAGCAGAGAGATGGTCCATTTTTTACATATCGGAGCTGCAAACAAACAGTTTGTGTGATTCCAGCAGCAAACAGGTGAACTGTGTGTCAACCCACTCACACACAAACACAAACATAAACATAAACACATCATCTGTGCACGAGACAACACATCTCAAATCTGTGTTTTAGTGGAAATACAAACGGAGAGTCATCTGAAATCAGATGAAACAGAAGAAACAAGTTTATTGGGATGGATTCTTTATGTGTCTGTGATTATTCTGACTGATGATTCTTTAACAAATAATGATTAAAATTTTTTTTTACAGCCTGAATTACTGGTTTATGGTCACAAACATAGACATTAAGTTTGTCTGCTGCAGTCAAATAATTTAGCGGAATTTTGTAGTTTCTCTTGATTTCATCGGAAACACAAAATTCTCCTGATTCTCTGGAATATAAAATCTATGCAAGCTAAATCTGTGCTTTTTCCTTTCCTTTCCTTTGGTACAAATCACCAACCAATGACCCTCTTTAAAGTCAAACACTGAGTCGGTTTAATGGACAGAATCCTGTAAAATCACCACTTTAAATCTGCTGTTAGAGATTTGCTCTGAAGATCCTTTCAGCATGACAGAAATATAGAAATGACCCGACTAGAGCAGACCTACTCTATATATAATATCATTCATACACATATATATATATTATAAAGCTTTCTGGAGACTTTGTTTGATCTCTTGAATGTTGATTTGTGGTGTTTTTCCATGTGTGTGTTGTGTGAAGTGTGTGTGTTACACAGATCAGCTGCATCTGATCCTCACCAGCAGATTTAGTGTTTTCTGGTTCAGAAGCTGTTTACCTGTTTAACTTCCTGTTTTACCTTCATCTCTTTCACTCTGTTGCATCATCCCTCGTTCATGTCCGCCCCCCAAGAATCCGTCGTCTCGGTTATTTTTGCCGCCCCACGCGCGCGCATGTGTGTGTGTGTGTGCTTGAGACAGTAAAGTCTGCCAGTGCTGGTGGATGTTCCAGCCATTCCAGGTCTATTTGTGGCTACGATCTGCTGCATGTGTTTGTGAGGAGCTGTGGTGTGTGTGTGTGTGTGTGTGTGTGTGTCTGTGTGTGTGTGTCTGTATGTGTGTGTGTTTGTGTGTGTGTGCTGGCATTGTCGGGGTGCAGCCGTGTGTCGGTGCGTGTGTGCGTGGGACGTGTTTGGACGGCGTTCAGCAGCCTGAAGCAACGTGTTCAGAGTCGTAGGAGAAATCTCACTGAGAGTCGTAGTAATACAGGAGAGAGAGAGAGAGAGTGTGTGTGTGTGTGTGTGTGTGTGTGTGTGTGTGTTGGCGGTGTCACGGTGCTCCTCTTCAGGTTTAAATCCGGCGCCGTGATGTCACCGCGGCCGCCGCAGGGTCACGTTTCCTCGCGGCGTCTCAGGCATGTCGTCTCCTCTCGCCGTCTCCACGGTAACAGACGGACACAGAGAGTCACGCTCGTCTAAACAAACAAACATCCTGTCAGTTTACTCTCTGTGGCTCCAAATATATATCAAATATATGAATCTATATGTGAATCTATATGTATTTATATGGATCTATATGAATTTATATAAATCTTTATGAATCTATATGTATCTAAATGAATCTATATGGATCTACATGAATTTATATTAATCTATATAAATCTATATGTATCTATATGAATTTATATGGATCTATATGATTCTATATGAATTCATATGGATCTATATGAATCTATATAGATCTATATGTATCTATATGAATTGATATGAATATATATATATCTATATGGATCTATATGAATCTATATGTATCTATATGAATTTATATGGATCTATATGATCTATATGGATCTATATGGATTTATATGGATCTATACTAAGGTATATGGATCTATATGAATTCATGTGGATCTTTATGGATCTATATGAATTTATATGGATCCATATAGATCTATATTAATCTATATGGATCCATATGAATGTATATGAGTTTATAGGAATTTATATGAATCTATTAATGTATATGTATCTATATAATTCTATATGAATCTATATGATCTATATAAATCTATATGATCTATATGTATCGATATGAATCTATATAAATGTATATGATCTATATGAATCTATATGATCTATATAAATCTATATGATCTATATGTATCTAAATGATTCTATAAGGTTTGCAGGTCAGGGGAATCAGCAGCAGAACAACACTTAGAATGACAGAAATTAGACAAAAAGAAAAAGTTCAATTTTAACTATAAAATTTAAAAACTTGTCGTCGTCTTGTTTGCGTGTAATCGTTTCACATGTGAGAACATTTAGTCGTTTTTATCGTTTAATATCTTCAAACAGTTTCTTGAACAAATGTCACGAATCGGCCAGAGTGATGCGTTTCTATGGAGAATATCTGCAGCTGAGTATCAGTGTCAGTTCAGAGAAAAACCTTTGAGACTAAAAGGATTAGTTTCCTTCATTCTAAATCCAACTGCTGAATTTAATCTGATGAGGAATAATTAATAATAATAATAATAATAATAATAATAATAAATGATGATCCAACAGTGAGACGAGCTCCATCCTCAAACTGAGATTTTATAATCTCGAATCGCGAATATCCACCTTTTATTCTCGTGCTTTTCCAGTTTTTCTCAGACCCCTCCCACTTTATTGTTACTTAAAGAGGTTTATTTACATTTAAATATACATTTAAATTCAGTTTACTGTAACAGAAAACATACAAATATCCACCAGTCAGTCTGGGGCCTGTTTATTAACCTCATCATATCTAGTGAAGAGAAACAGGAACCTGAACCTGAACCAGTTTCAACAGGTAGAGATGTTTACGGAGCGGCTCAGCGTGTCCTGATGTTTGTCATGTTGTTGTTGTGATGTAACTGAAGCTGTGAGTCTGTGGTCGTGTGACGGTGCCCTGACTCGTCCTCTCCGTGTCTCTGTCGTGTCTCTGCAGGGAAGCGTCCTCACCAGTGTCAGATCTGTAAGAAGGCCTTCAAACACAAACACCATCTCATCGAGCACTCACGGCTGCACTCCGGAGAGAAACCGTACCAGTGCGACAAGTGCGGGAAACGCTTCTCGCACTCGGGCTCGTACTCGCAGCACATGAACCACCGCTACTCGTACTGCAAGAGGGAGGCGGAGGAGCGCGAGGCGGCCGAGAGGGAGGCCAGGGACAAGGGAGGAGGAGCAGGAGGAGGAGCAGGCTTGGAGCCCACCGAGCTGCTGATGAGGAGGGCCTACCTGCAGGGCCTCGGGCCGCTCGGATACTCCGACCCCGAGGACCAGCAGGAGGACGGGACGATCCTGAGGGACGGCAGCGAGGGAGGAGGACAGGAGGACAGGGACGTGGACGTCAAGGTGTACGAGGAGGTGACAGACAGACGGGAGGCAAGTTTCAGGGAAGGAGAGGAAGAGGAGGAGGAGGAGGAGGGAGACAGCAGGAGCCAGATGGACTTGACGAGGGACGGAAAAGACTCGACGCAGCTGATGGACGAGAGTTCAAGAGAAGGGAAGACAGACGGCAGGTCGGACCAAGAGGACTGATCCAGGAGGACATTAGTCTCAAACAACATGCTCTCCTTTTGAAGGGACTGTACACAATGACGCGGGGCTGAGTGGAGAGGTCATCACAGTTTATTTCTGCTGAAGGGACTTTTTGTTTGTTTTTGACCCCAGATTCATGTTTTAAATGAGCTGTCCCTAACATAAATCTAAATATTCAGATAAAAGGACCAACATGTTTTTTACTCGTATTTTATTTTACATTTTTTAATTCTGCATTTTAACAGAAAGCAGAACTGAGTTTAGATTTATCAGGTTCTACCTGCCAAGTTTTAACCCTTTGTGTTTGTTCCAGACGTCCCGCTGCTCTGAAATATTATTAACAAAATGTATCAGAAAACATTATGAAAAAACTCGCTAACATAAAAAATAGCAAAAAATAGCTTACATGCTATAAACATGCTAACGTTTGTTAGCAGAACTCAGGTTACCGTGACGACTGATGACAAATCATTTAGAATAAAATCAGGTGTAGTGGCTAACTGGGTTTGTTTTGAGGACAGGGAAAACTTTTACTAGTAATTTATTATTTTCAGTCAGAACAAACAGAAACTCTTAGCTGTTAGCGGTTAGCGGCTAGCGGTTAGCGGCGGTAGCTCAGGAATATGTTAAGACTCGTCAGGCTGGATGTAGGAGACAAACGGCCTTCTGGCGTCTCTGCCGTCGTTCACTACAGGTTTCTGAAAGCCGACGCAGCAGAACCAGCGACATGCTGAAAAACCACTTCAGAATGTTTTATCTGAAAGACAACTTGTGATAATTATTTATTTAGAGTCCATTAAAGGCCATGAGTCAGATAACAGATAAAGTTTCAGTTCTGCAGGTGGAACCTGATAATTCAAACGTCAGCAGAGTTTAAAACCATGAGCTGACGATCAGTTCAGAGATATTTAAAAAGGGGCGATTTTTACATTATATAATATGTTTCTTTAGTTAAAGTAGCAGCGTATTAATAATCTCTGTCTGGTGTTATCACTGATCTGTGGACTCCAGTGGGATGGGGTCACTGAGATCCATCATAATAAATTTCAGCTTTTATATATAAATACAGTTCCCGGTGAAAAAAATGCCGGGATGACATGGAGTCATTCTCCCAGGTTTGGATGGGAGTTAACCCCTTGCGCCCCAGGGATTATTTGCATACAGTCCCAAACAGGAGATGCAATACGATGACCGCCAACATCCAGGTCATGAAGCTTGGTGGGATTGTTTAAAAATCCACATTATGCAAAAAATAAGAAGTAAAATAAAGCAGGAATGATGATTCTAGAGACAAGCTGTTTGTCATGTACAGTATTATAAGGCCTGAACGCTGTGTGGTGCTATAATGTTCTTAACTTCCTGTGGCTCGTTGTGTTCGGATCCCCACGGCAGAAAAATTGCACTCGACTCCCCGAATCACTACAAAATAAAAAAAGACTAAAAAAATAAAAAAGAGGGAAAAAAAGCCTGAACACTGGGTCACTTCCTGTCAGTGTTATTGTTGTATTTCTGTCCTTCTACTGTGACGTTTTTTTATTTTTATCCTGTTTTATGATTATTTTTGCCAACTAACCACACAATTTTGGGCCTCCTGATTTCTTTTTTTCTTTATGTGAAGGAAACTTTAAACCTGTGTGATTTTCAAAATAAATGTGGATGTGAGTCTTAAAAAGAGAGGAAGGAGGAGCTTAATATGAAAAGATGAAAATAAAAAGGACAGAGCCTTTAGTGTGTTCTTCTCCAGAGAAAGCCTTATATGCAAACCTAGTGCCATCCCTGTACAGTGTCTGTCCTCCTTCAGTATTATCAATATTTCATCTGTTTCATCGTCAGTATTAGCAGAAATAGACGCAGTTCCTTAGTTTACATGTTTGTGCAATTTCTGTATTTTTTTGTTCCATGACAGTATTTTTTGTCAGTATTACTTTTTTTGTTTTTGTTGCTTTTTCCAACATAAATTTCATTTTTTTGTTTGTTTTTATTTGAGAATTTACCATTTTATTTATGTGACTCATTTTATATTTCCTAATTTTATTTATTTCATACTGTAGTGTACAGTATTAGAGTTCCTCACAAATAGATATATTTTAGTAAAATGATTCTGTCATTGACTATTGGAGAACAAATATGAATAGAGCGTCTACGGTATTTGGTTCAATTGTTTCTGTTTTTTCTTTTTGTTTTATTTCCTTTAAACTACTCGAAATTCTAAATTTGGGGAACTTTTGATACGATGATTATTGTGAAAACACTGTATTTTTGAGAGTAAAATCCACTTTATTCATCCCACTGAGGAGGCGACGAAGGACTGAAGATGATGATGATGATGATGAAGGAATTTCTGAAATGTCTGAAGTATTATTATTACATTTTTAATTTCTCTTGAAATGACCATGCTCGAATAAATGTAGCCAAATTAAATTTTAATAAAACTGTGTTATTCTTCTTGTACCTTCTGTTGGATTCATTAAGCCTAGACAGCCTCTAACCCCAAACTTCAACCTGAACCTGAACCCCAACCTAAACCCTAGCCCTCTAACCCAACCCCAACCTAAACCCCAACCTAAACCCTAACCCTCTAACCCAACCCCAACCTGAACCCTAAGCCCAACCCTCGAACCCCAACCTGAACCTGAACCCCAACCTAAACCCTAACCCTCTATCCCAACCTGAACCCTAAGCCCAACCCTTGAACCCCAACCCCAACCGTCTTATCCAACCCCAACCTGAACCCTAAACCCAAACCTCTAACCCCAACCTGAACCCCAACCCCAACCGTCTTATCCAACCCCAACCTGAACCCTAAGCCCAACCCTTGAACCCCAACCTGAACCCCAACCCCAACCTTTTTATCCAACCCCAACCTGAACCCTAAACCCAAACCTCGAACCCCAACCTGAACCCCAACCCCAACCGTCTTATCCAACCCCAACCCCAACCTGAACCCCAACCCTAACTCTCTAACCCAACCCCAACCTGAACCCCAACCCTAACCCAACCCCAACCTGAACCCTAAGCCCAACCCTCGAACCCCAACCTGAACCCCAACCCTAACCCAACCCCAACCTGAACCCTAAGCCCAACCCTCGAACCCCAACCTGAACCCCAACCAGAACCCCAACCCCAACCTTCTTACCCAACCCCAACCCTAACCCTCTAACCCAGGGATTCCCAAAGTGTTGTGCACACACTTGCGAGATGAAAAATGTAATGGCGGTCTGATAATTACACAATTACATTTTTTCCCCTACACACAATAAAGACACATAAATAAACATTTCCTTTGTAAAATGTAAAATGAAAAACTAATATTAATTAATTAATAAATGCAGGCTATTCATAATGCACTTCATCTTAAAATGAAGTGTCGAAGAAGTTATCTTCTTCCATTTTTCCAGCCTGTGTTATGATGACGGGTTGTTTAGCTCCACGCTCATTTAAACTTGCTGCAATTTTTGTTCAACACAGCTAAAAATATTATAACATTTTCCCAACTGATGTGCTTTCTGCCTCTGATCCTGAGCCTGTCATCATCCTCTTTGCTCTTAAAAGTGGAAGCTTGCACCATAACTTTGTTGCATTATATTGAAACTGTGTTCAGATTAATTCAAATGCGAGACCGCATTGTTGTGATGGTGATAATTTTATTATATGTGTGTTCTCATTTGAGCATGATTAAACATGCTGCCTTTAATATGGCTATAAAAAAGCTTATTGCATTTTGGTTTTTTTTGAAGGTGTGGGGGATTGGGGGTGCGTCAACCCGGTTGGGACATAGAAGGGGGTGGGAGGCTAAAAAACTTTGGGAACCGCTGGTCTAACCCAACCCCAACCTGAACCTGAACCTGAACCCCAACTTGAACCGTGTACGTTATATCACAGATCAAACATTATTTCTGTCTTAATATTAACAGTAGTAATTAACAGTTTAAAATATATATTTTTTAGAATTGTTCTCTGTTGTTAAGCCTAATTATTCATTACATTCAGTGTCCCTGTTATAAATATTAAAAAACACATATCAAAGTTTCCATGACCCTACACACACACACACACACACACACACCGTGCTGGTCTGTTTTTAGCGTCCTCGTATTACCGCCACATTTCTCTTCACTCACATCAGCTCTCAGTTTGATTCATCAGCTCACAATATAATTCTAAAACTCTCATTTCACTATTTTTGTCAGTGGCATTTTTATTGAGTGTTATTTTTGGTATTATGAATCATTTAAAGAGTCATCAGACACTAAATGACCGTCAGTTCAATGTGTCCAGAGTTCAATTTAAAACACTGTACACAGTGCAATCTTGTTTGAAAGAGGTTTTAAAGTTCATACTCATATTTGTATTTATAACTTATAATAACTAACTATAACTAACCCTAACCCTAATCTACATCACTTCATGGTCACTTTTACAATTCTGGGTTCAGTTAATTGCATTTTGGAAAATGAAACAATATTTAAATTCAAAATGTGGACAGC
Source organism: Centropristis striata (assembly GCF_030273125.1). Taxonomy (NCBI): domain Eukaryota; kingdom Metazoa; phylum Chordata; class Actinopteri; order Perciformes; family Serranidae; genus Centropristis; species Centropristis striata. The sequence continues at coordinate 37,244,523 of NC_081526.1, read as the reverse complement.
AGCATGGGGCTAATAGGCAAATGGTGAAGTCACATAGAATTATGAATTGAATCAACAGTCATAATGTTATTTATAAGATATTTACATGATGTTGTAAGTTAAACCGTAAAACAATTTAAAATACCAAATAATTAGATGCATCTGTATTTCCTTCTTTGCTACTGATGCTAATACTGGTGCTAACTAATACTCCTGACAAAAAAAATAGAATATATTGATGAGTGAATAAATAAACTCTGTAGATGAGTGACGACTCTCGTCTGCAGCTGCTTCCTGTCGGACGGTGAATCTGTCCGTAGCAACCAACACTACAGTTTAAAAGGATATGTAGTTCACACAAAAATAAACCGTATTTAAACAAAACTATAACTTCTTGACTTGAAAAATGATCTTTTAAATTGACAAACATCAGTGTGACTCACGGCACAACTCAAATCTTTCTGGAAGCTGCCGAACATGTATAAAATATTTAAATATAAATATAATTTTGATTTTGCCATTTTGATCTCACTTATGTTAAAGCACAATACATGCATTTTATTAAATCTTGGTGTCAATTTGGGCTTTGGCCTTGGAATCGATCATTTTTACTACTTTCCACCAGATTGACTCATTTTGACCATATTCAGCATATAGAGAAAAAACATGTGATTTATACACACAATCCATACACACAAGCATGAACTGCTTCAAATGAATCTAAACATGGGTCATCTTGAATCACATCAAAGATGAGACATGACAAACTCATCACAAAAAAAGATTATTTGGGCTGGGTATCATTTCAAAATTGTTGATACCAGTACCCTTAACACGATACTGATACCAACTGAGTACTTTATTCGATACTTAAAAAAACAAAAAAAACAACCAGTTGCGTAAATGTCACCACTCTTCCCCATTCAAAAGAGATTTAATCCATTTTAACCAATCAAACAGCTTGATCTGGGTACAAAAAGAACAGATTGCAGGTATCGTTTGACAGGCGCAGTTTGGATACTAGCCTACTTGGTACCAGGTTGGCATTTAAGGGGTTAAAATATATTTATATATAATATTTAGAAATCAGTTAGTGTTTGATATCAATAATTAGGTCAGATGTAGGGAAAGAAATCTGCCCAATGAAAGTAGAATATAATAATGTATAATATTTTTATATCTTTTAAAGAGCACAAAGTGATGTGAACCAGCCCTGAGGCTCTGCTGTTTACTGTAGATTTACTAATAATAACACAACAATAACTGCTGCTGTTATACAATAACACACCACCAAGTCTTTGTTTCAGACAGACACACTGATGATTAACTCTGACTCTGCTGACTTTATCAAATGATTTATGCCTTTTTTATCGTTATAGTTATTATTTTAGTTGAGAGGAAGAGGCGGAAAGAGGAGCTCATCAGGCGACGTGGTGACGTGATGACGTCAGTGTACGTGCTGTTGGCGCCGGGCAGATGCAGTCAGAGGTGAGTGTCCTGCTGCGGAGCTAGCCGTCCTCAGAGCGGCCCGGGACCGCCGTTTGTCCCCCACCGAGGCCTCCGTTTACCGGCTTCTCTCTATAAAACAGTCGGAGCGGTGCTCCGGTCCTCCAGGAGGCTGTTATCGGCCGGGGACCTGGAGACGAGAGATGTTTTTAGCGGGAGTTAGCCATTAGCTGTTAGCTGGAGAGCTAACGGCTAACAGAGCTAACGGCTAACAGAGCTAACAGCTAACAGGGTTGAACACAGCAGCATCATTACTGCAGTTTAATGTGATAAAACTTCAAGTTTTCAGTTCTTACATGTACTAAAGTACTCCAGCTGAGTTTGAGGAGGTAGATTTTGAGTTCAGCTTCTAGTTTAATGGACTTTACTTCAGTTTACAGTTTATTAAACCTGTTTCAGTCATTTAAAGTCTTCACAGCTTCTTGGACTTCCATAACATACTTTATATATTTAATATATGCATATATTGTTTATTGTTTATTGCATCCTTTGGATCCCCATTAGTCTTCATAGAGATGAAGACTATTCTTCCTGGGGTCCACATTAAATCAAACAATTATTACACAATTACATCATTACAGCATTTACAAAGATAATAACATGAAGTCATTCATCCAACATGATTAATATGTATATTAACATGATTATAATATAAATTAAGTAGTACAAGGTATGATTACAAAAAGAGTTACATGATTATAGAAGAGTATACGAGGTAAGCATAAATTTTACCATGACGTTCAATGCAGATGTATTAACATATTTGAGTTAAACTTAAAGTCATGGAAAAAAATATTAGACCTTTGTTTTCTTAAATTTCTTGTTCATTTTATTGCATGGTACAATTAAAGGTAGGGCTGGGCGATATATCGATATTAAAGATATTGATATATATTTTTAAATGTGATATTGAATTAGACCATATCGCATATGTCGATATAGTTCAGATTTGCACTGTGATCCTTGCTCAAGGCAAGCTGCGGCTTTTATTTAAGATATTTTTTTTATCTAAATGTGCATTTTATGGATCTTAGATTCTTTTTAAAAAAGGTGCTCCTGTTGTTATACAGTATTTATGTTCACTTAAATAAACGGTTTTAATGAAAGTGTTGGTGACATGTCATATTTGACTTTGACTGAACATTTGCTCTCACTTTGCGATAAAAATATCGGGATATATGTCATGTATCGTTCAGCCTAAATGTATCGGGATATGACTTTTGGTCCATATTGCTTTTATCGCTTTTGGTCTATGGTTTTCTTGATAATAACCAAAATCATACACAATAAAACCATGGAAAATGTCTGGATATCAGCTCTTAAATTAAACTCTTATCAGCTACTTTTGTTGTTATCATTTTAATTCTCCAAACAAATGTACCTTTAGTTGTACCAGGTATTAAAATGAACAAGAAATTGAAGAAAACATGGGTCTAATCATTGTTTCCATGACTGTATGTATATAAGCTGCAGTAAGTTATTACAAAGTACTTCAACAAGTACTTCACACATTCTAAAACAATTTCTGTAACCAGTGTAAGGTTCTTCTATTTCTACTTCAGATCAAAGGCTTTAAAGATCAATAAGCTTGATAAAATATAACACCTCTCAGTGAAAACAGACACCAGGAAACAGTTCAGAATACGTTCTATAACAATCCAGAAGCTCAGTGGTGGTTCAGAGGAAACCCTGCAGATTATCTGTGACACACTTTACATTCAGATCCAGATCTCAGATTATGACTCATGATTTAAATTGAAACTTCACATTATGAAGCAGTTTTCTAAGATTTGTACGCCCCCTCAGAATCACACAAACTCATAATCGAGTGTTCGATATTACGAGTCTTTAGAAATCATCAAAGCTTAATTTTCTTAAATAGATATTAGTTCCTTTTGGATCATATTTGTCATATTTGATTGTAAATATATCAGATAAACAGTTTGTTTACTCTCGTGTTGCTGCTGATAGTGTGGAGTTCATTTCCATGTTATTGTGACAATGAAGCCATTCATATGATGAATAACTACAAACATAATAAATACCATCATTTGAAAAGCTAGAGAGCTGATACTGAACCAAACAGGAAGTGAATGCAGGTTGGGCTTATGATGGGTCATCATCTTCTGGACACAACTTCACCTCAAACCAACTGCACCGCTGCTGAAATTGAAATGGCTTTAGGCTGGACAGTCCAGCATTTAAATATCCTGTCCGGCTGCAGGTGCAGCCTTGAGCCGGACACTCATTTGTCCTCCTTTTGAGAAAATAACAAAAAAGGTCTGCCTTTTGACACGTTACCTTGTTAGTTTAATACTTATTGGCTAAAAATGTGTGTCAAAAAAGCTGTCTCAAAATAAGTAATGTCATTGGTTACATTTTCCTGTTGACCTATCAACACATGGCTAATTTGAATATTCAAATGAGCCATGTGTTGATTTGCCACAACACCTGCTCAGGTGCAGTTGCTACTACCAGGCTGTCAATCAAGCTCTCAACTGCTGAAAGTCTGAAAATGCCAAAGCAAAAGACCTCCTTTAACCCGGAATGGGCAAGAGAACACGGGTTTGTTACAAAAAGTAAGAGGGATAAGTTTCTTTATTTTTGTACATTATGTCGAAGCGATGTAGATTTGAGCAGCAAAGGCAAAGCAGCTATCAGAGACATGCTAGCACTAACAAGCATCGAGCTAATCGGAGCTAAACCTGCTTGCGTGTGCTGTGTATGCAAAGTGTCCTCCTTTTTGATGTGAAAGAAATGGCCTCCCTACCAGGCGGTCAGGGGTCCACATACACTGTTGCATATGCCGTTTGTTAGCCGAGAGCTAACATTAGTTAACAGTTAAACTTGTTTGAATCATACTAAACTGTGACTTACTGTTTTGATAACTTACTGTCGCTAAACGCATGCCGCTTTCAAAATAAGATCGCAGTGTTAACAGAATTGACCACAGAATTTAAAAGAAGACTGTCAAAATAAGATAAGCCTTAAATAAAACATACAAGGACCCTTATTCTCCTTTAGAATAATTCTTAAAATATGCAATGATCAAATTTGCGCTGCAGATCCCCCCTCCAGACCCCCCTAGCCAGCTATTTTTCCAGGAGCCACATGTGGCTCTTCAGGCCGTCTGCATTGGCTCTCTTTGGCTGTGAGAAAAAAAATTATACAAAATAAAATGGTTATTTCTTTACATTTATTTTCTTTATTTATCATTGGTGTAAGCCCAAAGCTATTTGTATTTTTCAATTGTAAAAATTGAATTGAAAAGCATTAAAAAAATGTTTTCACATTTTAGTCAACTCAAATGTGCATCATAGCTTATGAAAGTCTACACCCTGCCGCTTTAAGCTCTAAATTTTGTCAACTTCAAGGGTAGCTTTGAGTTTTCCATAACTAGGCTAGCTTTCAATTCCAAATTGGCACTTGGGTTTTCTACATTATGACAATATCATATTAATGAATGCTGAACATATTTAGGGTGTGTTTTACTCACTTTCTGTCTTCCCCACAACGTTATTCCTCTCTCCTACAGCGTCCATCACATGTACATGCACATGGTAAATTATGCAAATTAGGCGATGACGTCATTTATCGACTTCTAGGCAATAGCTACTTTCCTTACTAAGGAGTTGGCAACACTGCTCATGGCCACGAACACAGAAGCACTGCTGCTGAAAAAAATTCTAGGGGAAACACCGGGGTCCGGTTCTTATGATCCATCGGAGCAGCTGATGTGGGTTTAAAGAGCCTCTGCTGGAACACAGCGTGAAGTCTAGACTCTTACTGAAACTGCTACTACATTCATAATAATAAAGTGTAGGTTTTATACAGCGCTGGAGCAAATGTCTTTGTTTCCTAACAACAGGATCAAATGGTTGGTCTGTTATTATTATTATTATTATTAGTGACTGGCGTTTGGAAGAAACCTGCCAACTCAGTATCTATAACGTTAACCATCAATTAATCCATTAATGGCTATGTTTTTATACTCCAGTATGTATAAAAACATGCATACATGGGCAGAATAAAAGAAAGCCTGTTTTGATAACGATGCTTTTATTTTATTATTATTATTTTAGACATCAAGGAGTTCAATGTTTTATGTTTTAGCCCCAAACAGCCACAAGGTTAGTTTTCACAGTAATCTTCATATTTAAATGTGTTTTGTGTTTAAATAAGTTTTGGATCAAATTAAACTCAGTAATTCATGCTAGCAAGGTTTGATACAGTAAGCTAGCTTTGCTCAAATTATTACTGCAACTTAATTCTGAGCTCATTGGCTGATTGACATACAGCCTCAACGTGTTTCAGTTCAGTGATACTGATCCCAGTCAGCAGTGGCGGTTCTAGACCAGTTTAACTGTGGGGGCTAAGCAAGGGCCAGTGTTTAATCAGAGGGGCACATTAAAAAACGTCAAAGATGATATTTAAGCATTCAAAACCTTTATTTTAGCTTATTTAAAAATCTAATTTAAGTATATTTGGAAGATACAAATACATTGATTGAAACAATGAGACTTACCAACAATAACAATTATTTTTGTACGACAATGACATTTCCCATTTTTGTGCAGAATTACTTTTTTTTATTTTGAAAGTGCAGTACAGTGACAATTATCTTTTTTTTATATTTACACAAGCTTTTATTGCACAATTAAGCCTGGGAAGATAACAAATTTTGCTGGACGATATATTGTCCCACAAATTATTGCCGATAAACGATATTATTGTCAACATGATAATATATCATAATAATGCACACCCTTTCAAATACAATACACTTTTATTTCTCAGTGTTTTTTACCATTGTAATTTTAAGAACGTTTAAATATCCTAAATAAATAAAACAAACATTTTTTTTTTTAAAGGGCAGCATTTATTTTGAGATGTAGCAAACTCCACTTTCTGTGAGCGCACAGCGTTTATATTTACTTTGTCGACCAGTGTTGACTGTCGGGACGAAGGCTCTGCATCTCCAGGTGCAGAGCCTATTATAAATTGATCATTTTATTATTAATTTGACACAGGGGCCAAGGGCTTCTTCACGGGGGGAGTGGCCCCTGGAGGCCCCTGTGTAGAACCGCCACTGCCAGTCAGAGATAAAATTAACAACAAAAATACACAGATCGATTAAAAATTCCACGAGACTGACCAAATTCTTAAGGACCACTATTGGATCGATTGATTAATTATTCCCATCCCATTATCATTATCATCGTGGTGTTCTAACTAGAACCGTGTGTTTCCAGCTTTGGCCTCATGTTCTGTTGTCTCACCTGATATTCTCTGACGACACAATTTCTGTTTCTTCAAAGCATCAAATTGATTTCATATTTGAGTATAATTTATTAGTAGATATATTTCCACTCATACTGTACTTTTCATCGTTTCACCAAACGTTTAGCAAGCAGCACCAGACACAACTAACATCAAATTATTTCAGCTTTCCCCAAAATAAATGACTTTGAATCTGGATAACACTTTTCTTTTGGTAAAATGTAATTTTATGTATGGGCCAGTGACAAATAAGGGTTGGCAAGATGTTAAATGGTGTAACCACAAAAGAGTTATAAATATTAAACTTTTTCCACCTACAGTGTATTTCAGTGGACTTATACATATATTTACTTCATTTTAAAAAACATATTTCTGAGTATTTATACATTTATACATTTCGTCCATATTGAGCAGAACTTATTCTTAAAACAACCATTTTTTTCTAAAGTTATGACAAATTATGTAAAATTAGTTTTATACCATAATGATGCAATGTAAACGCGGATTGTATTTTTTTCTCATTTTAGTTCACTTTCGTTTTCCTGTATATAGATATAGATATCAGATTTTTATGACGAAAAAAAATACTGGTTACACCAACTGACAATGGGTTAGATCACGTCAAAATTACGGAAGCCCTGAACCGCAAGTGAAGACATTTTTTTTTTAGATGTTATCTTGTTATTTCGAGATCATATCTCGTTATTTCAAGATAATATCTCATTATTTCGAGATAACACACCTATGTAAAAAAAAATATAATTAAAAAAAAAAAAAAATTTTTACTCTCAGATATTATCTCGTTATTTCGAGATACTAAGTCGTTATTTCGAGATAACACTTAGTATCTCGAAATAACGAGATAATATCTGAGAGTAAAAAAAAAAAAAATTAATTTTTTTTTTTCATAGGTGTGTTATCTCGAAATAACGAGATATTATCTCGTAATTACGAGATATTATCTCGAAATAATGAGATAATATCTGAAGAAAAAAAAATTTTGGAAGATTTTTTTTTTTTTTAATTCTTATTTTTTTTTTTACATATGTGTATTATCTCGAAATAATGAGATATTATCTTGAAATAGCGAGATATGATCTCGAAATAACAAGATAACATCTCAAAAAAAATTTTCTTCACTTGCGGTTCAGGGCTTCTGTAGAAAATAAAGCTGCACAGCAACAAATGTTGATTTAGAATTTAAACATTATGAATAAAGCTCTGATTTATCATTAATATAAATTAGGATTATCAGCAGTTAAACTAGCTGATTATTGTGAACATTTGGCCTCATGTCTGTGTACGACATGTAATATGTAATGTCATATTCCAGTGAGTGATGAGAGATGTAATGTATCTTCTATTCCTCAGTGATGGTGAGAACCTGGTGGAGCTCTCCTCTCCTCAGAGATTACCTCGTCTCTAATTACACTGTGATTGATGATTAACTGAACTACAGCTGCTTCAATTAACACCACAGAGTCACTTCTCCCTCAGTTAATCCTCTAATACCAGATGAAAGCTGCCCTGCTCTATATTACATATATATATTTATACGTGTTGGACCAGAGGAGCCGTCACAATGAAACAAAATTAAAAAGCTTAATTTCTGTTTCACTGCCACAGTGTTGTAACGGTACAGCTGTATTATCTATTTACAGTAGAGATAAACAGAGTTCATCAGAGAAAATCCAAATAATCTAAATATAATAAAAGTACATCCTGTTTTTATATTTTAAAAACAGTTCTCCCAAAAATATGTATTCCATTAGAACAGATACTTTATTATTATGACTCATTTTATAGTAATTACTGATTTTTGTATTTTATCATGCAACTATTTGTTATTTAGTTTGTTTTTTTAAAGCAGAAGTTGTTCATCGTTGCAGGATTGAAGTAGCAAACAGAGCTCAGGTTTAATATCCTGGGATAATTAGATGTTGCCTGTTTTTACGACTATATTGTCTGATATCACAAAAACAACAGGAGATATTACAGGACGGCCACAACCCATCCCGTTCAAATATGAAGTTCCAGATATAATTAGATACACATTTCTGTATAAAATATCTAAATATGGAGCCAATGGAAGAACTGGAAACCTGATTTATTCTACTTCCTGTCAAAGAGAGTAACAGTGGTCTCTGTGGTCTAAATAAAATGTTATTGTTGTTTTTAATAGTTATGAAATAGATGCATAAAATAGAAGCTAACACTTCTTCTGTTAAAATGCTCACAGAATAATAATAAAAAATGAAAGGCCCCAAATTATTAAATGACTAAACCTTTAATATGTTTATGGTAATTTATTAACGTGAAAACAGAACGAATTAGGTTTCTGGTACAGATCGGGTAGAGACGCTCCCACACAATACATTTATCACACAGTTTAATAATACTTTGAATAATTAATTTTGGGTTTTTTTTTGTCTTTTGTGTTTTTTCCTCTTTTAAGTGGTTTACTTTTTTTATTTTAAATTGAGTGCTGAAATAATGTCAGGATCTTAACATCTACTAATAGATATTAGAGTTGATCAGTGATTAACCAAACTAATAAATATTATTTGATTAGTGATGAACCAAACTAATAAACATTAGGGTAACGCTTTATAATAAGGTCCTTAATAACCATTAATTAACAAGTAATAAGGCATTGTTCTTGCTTTAGATCTGGTAGTTGCAAAAAGCATAGTTAACTTATAGTTAACTTATAATAGATGAGCAATAAAGTATATTATAATATCAATAAGCAAACAAAATAAGATTAATAAAGGCATGGCAAAGACATAATGGGTGGGTTATGGGTGTTTGTAATGCCATTATTAACACTTATATAAGCTTATAGACTGACTGACTGACTGACTGACTGACTGACTGACTGACTGACTGACTGACTGACTTTATTTATCCATCCATCCATCCCAAACTGGGAAATTACAGTGTAGCAGCAGCATTACACACAGAGACAATAACAACACAATTAAATAAAAAGAACAACCTAGGCATACTTCAAGCAATAAAATATAAAAATACAATAAAATACAATAAAAAATAAAGTGTCTAAAGAAGGAGTATGTATTAAGGAGTAGAATAGAATTCCAGTGCAGAATAAATATGAATATACAGTATACAAATGCTATGAAACAAATAAGGTGCAATGAACAGTGTGCATAAAAAACACATAAAGTGCATAGACAGTATGTAATGAACCAGACTATTATTTGTTATTGTACAAACACACAGTAATGTTAATAAGCATCTTGTAAGGACTTACAAGGGCCTTATTAGTTGTTAATTAATGGTTATTACAAGGACCTTAATATAAAGCGTTACCAATATTAGAGTTGATCAGTGATGAACCAAACTAATAAACATTAGAGTTTATCGGTGATGAACCAAGCTAATAACTATTAGTCTGTGATGGATGAGGTCATCATCGCCCACATCGTCATGTCATCATCAGACATGAAGAAGCAGAAAAACATTTCCAGAAGAGTTTCCAGGTTGTGACTCAGCCTGACTTCAGCTGTTAACCCTTCGCCGGCTGCAGCGGGGGATCCCCTGCGGGGGAAACATGACATTAACCCTTCGTGTTCCATGTTTGAAGCAGTGGGCGAGGAAAGGTGTCTAGGTGAGATGAGTCTGCAGGCTGGAATCCCCCGCCGTGGTTACAGGGACTCTTAAAGGTGGAATGATCGATTTCACATTTACTAACAAACTTCCTGTCAGCGCGCCCATGGTCCGGCTCTGTGATTCCAGTTCCGACTGTAATGGACGGTTTCTGTTTTCACTTGTATCTGCTCCTTTCATTCCTCCATCTGAACTCTTCTACCGCTCTGACTGTGTCTCTATTTTCCTCGTCGTCAGGTTTCACTGCGTCATTCTGTTCATGGACTTTTATTTTGTCATTTTCCGACTTCGGCTTTGAAATTGTCTCTTTTTCCCTGACTTTATTTATAGTTTATCACCTTTCATCGTTATTTATTGACATTTTATCATTCCCACTCTGTCTGTAGAAAAGGCAGAAAGTCCCCCAACATACAGGTATTATTTATTAAATAATGTGTCACACTTTCTGTAAATACCTCCGCAACTTTTTGACTTTATAGACTTAAGAAATTTAAGAAATCTAGTTTTATTTGTTTATTTGAATCATTGTGTTGGAAGGAAAAGGACAATATTACCTCCAAATTAAAGAGATAATCTGTCCCATTAAAACAAAGTGAATTGAATGTGATAACAGAGATCCAGATGCTTGTTTTGTCTCTAATGAGAGAAGTTAAAGAGATGAACTCATGTTTATAATGTTTGTCAGAGCTGACCCCGTCCACAGTTTTTCTTGCTAAAGGTCAGACAGAATCGAACCATCTCCTCCACACGTCCACATGTCATTATTCACGTTATTCACATTATTTTGGCAGCATTCAGGGAATAGATTGGGCCGTTTGAGCACAATGGGCGACATTATGCTTCTGTTTCCAATCAGATTGTATTTTTGACACATTTGCACATTTAACCTGTGCAGTGCGGCGCGCGGTATCTGCCCTGCAGCACAGCTCATTTCCTCCTCCTGATATGAGTGGCATTAGCGAGCTGCAGGGAGCAGATATTGACTGATTGAGCAGTCTGTGGGCGCCGCTGAGTGCTGCAGCTGCATTAGCTCCCATTGTGGGCAGCTAAATGGAGACAGACTGGAAATCACTGGGAGGGAATTCAGTAGAAGGACAGAAAGATGTCCACTTCCTCCTCATCATAATGGACTCTTCTCTATCAGGACACGCTGCGCTGCATACATTCAGATTCACTGCGGTTTGTGTCTGCAGAGTTAACTTTCTGCAACAATAGTTCCCATTTCCAGTCTGACAGAAGACAGATCAGCTCTGCTTATTGACTGCATTCGCAGGATAAATCCTGCACACAAAGGACACATTACTGTGGGACCCTCAGGTGTCTCCTGGACCCCCTGAGGGTCCCGGACCTCAGTTTGGAAACCACTGGTTTATAATGTTCAAGCTGACGTCTGTAAATATTTAGTTCAGTGGAAAGGTTTAAAACGAAACAGATTAAGTTTCCTGCTGAAGACAAAATAAATATTAATGATTAGTTCATCATCAAAATAAACTAACTTCCTGTTAAGTAATTTGTCAAATAATGATGAATCAGCCCTGTATCCCTAAAAAATACGTTCTCATCAAATAAAACTGCTTCTTCAGTGACGTGAGAGAAATGTATTTTCTCCCGTCGCATCTTAAACACGTGGTTAAAGGTGTGAACAGAAACAAAACAGCAAGCTTTGGTTTCTAAAAATGAAAAGTTTGTCTTTATGACTAAAAACAAAAGCCAACACAGCCACATCCCCTTTTAAAGTATTAAATTGTCATTAATTATCTATCAAACCAAAAACTTGTGAAATAAAATAACCTTTATTTTAAATCCATAAAGAATTCTTTACAAACAGTTCTGTGATATTGAAATTCTTTAAGCAGAGAGAAGTTGCTTTAAACATCTAGTTGTATTTTGTTTCCAACACAACAGGATGTGGACACAGACTGAGATATTGATCAGATAAATACTGTTTACAACTAAAGATTATAGTTATTATCCGAGTGTGCCAAAGATTCAAATTTAAGAAACTTTATTTGGATCTTTTTAGGTATTTTTGCTTTAAAATGACTTAAATCATTTTTTAAATAGTTAATTATTACACAGTTATTTTCCATACAAAGTGTTTATGTTTTAAAAGGCCCCAGATGTATATTAATCCATGAAAGCAATATACTGAATAAATAATGTGCAGTAGAGAATATGATGGACCTGTCTCCTGTGGTTCAGGGCTCGCAGCCCAGCGTTCTCCTGGTCGAGGCGTTCTACGGCGGCTCACACAAACAGCTGATCGACCTGCTGCAGCAGAACGTCCACGGCTGCTCCGTCTACACGCTGCCCGCCAAAAAATGGCACTGGAGGGCAAGAACGGCCGCGCTGTACTTCAGCCACACCATCCCCACCTGTCCATCATACAGGTAAGACCATCCCCACCTGTCCATCATACAGGTAAGACCATCCCCACCTGTCCATCATACAGATAAGACCATCCCCACCTGTCCACCATGCAGGTAAGACCATCCCCACCTGTCCATCATACAGGTAAGACCATCCCCACCTGTCCGTCATACAGGTAAGACCATCCCCACCTGTCCATCATACAGGTCATCCCCACCTGTCCATCATACAGACCATCCCCACCTGTCCATCCTTCAGACCATCCCCACCTGTCAATCATACAGACCATCCCCACCTGTCCATCCTTCAGACCATCCCCACCTGTCAATCATACAGACCATCCCCACCTGTCCATCAAACTGGTGAGACTTAGACAGACCATCCCCACCTGTCCATCATACAGGCCATCCCCACCTGTCCATCCTACAGACCATCCCCACCTGTCCATCCTTCAGGCCATCCCCACCTCTCCATCCTTCAGACCATCCCCACCTGTCCATCCTTCAGGCCATCCCCACCTGTCCATCCTTCAGGCCATCCCCACCTGTCCATCCTTCAGACCATTCCCACCTGTCCATCATACAGGCCATCCGCACCTGTCCATCATACAGGCCATCCCCACCTGTCCATCATACAGGCCATCCCCACCTGTCCATCATACAGGCCATCCCCACCTGTCCATCATACAGGTCATCCCCACCTGTCCATCCTTCAACCATCCCCACCTGTCCATCATACAGGCCATCCCCACCTGTCCATCATACAGGCCATCCCCACTTGTCCATCATGCAGGCCATCCCCACCTGTCCATCATACAGGCCATCCCCACCTGTCCATCATACAGGCCATCCCCACCTGTCCATCATGCAGGCCATCCCCACCTGTCCATCATGCAGGCCATCCCCACCTGTCCATCATACAAGCCATCCCCACCTGTCCATCATACAAGCCATCCCCACCTGTCCATCATACAGGCCATCCCCACCTGTCCATCATGCAGGCCATCCCCACCTGTCCATCATGCAGGCCATCCCCACCTGTCCATCCTTCAAGCCATCCCCACCTGTCCATCCTTCGGACCACCCCCACCTGTCCATCATACAGGCCATCCCCACCTGTCCATCATGCAGGCCATCCCCACCTGTCCATCCTTCAGACCATCCCCACCTGTCCATCCTTCGGACCACCCCCACCTGTCCATCATACAGGCCATCCCCACCTGTCCATCATACAGGCCATCCCCACCTGTCCATCATACAGGCCATCCCCACCTGTCCATCATACATACCATCCCCACCTGTCCATCCTTCGGACCACCCCCACCTGTCCATCATACAGACAAGACTCAGACCATCCCCACCTGTCCATCATACAGGTGAGACTCAGACAGACCATCCCCACAGAAAACATGTTTATTGGTGACAGCTGTGACCGGAGGCTTTAACTGGTCTGTCTCTCCATCCGTCTTGTTTCTGTGGAACCTCAGGAACTGGAGGGAATCTCTGGTGTGGCAGGTGTCAGATCTGTGCAGAGCACCGGAACATATCACCATCAAGATTCACTCTATGGTTTCTGTTAGAAATACTAATGTTTATTACACAGAGCTACCTGTAAGCTCTCAGAGTCCTTCATATTCATAAGGGTTAACGTTCGTTCAGATAAACATCAGAATCATCTGTGTAGATCTGATTGTATCCGGACTAAAGGTCGTACAGACCTAATGCACCACTTTTGATCTGTGATGATAATCAAATGGAGACAGCTTGTTCTCTGCAGGTTGTTTCACACTGACTAATCCTCACATTGTGTTTTTAAAAGGGCATCATGCACAAACATGATTCATTGTTTCACTGCGCTGCCCTTTGATTTCCTTCCTCTACTGTTATCACGCCTCAAAAGTTCTTATTTAAAGTTTTTTCAGTCACAGTCACTATTTCTGCAGTTTTATCTTCTGTCAGCGATTAGATGAAGTGTTTAATGACGAGATGGATTCTTCTTTTTCAGTTTCAGTTTCACACCATAAAACACAACTCAGTATGAAGCTGATCAGCACCACAGGAGGAGGTTAAACCAGAAGAGTCCTCTCTGAGTCCACATGGACTTATTCAGTTAGTCCTGAACGTCAGGCTCTAAATAGGAAGTCCTCTCACACTATTCTTGGCACTGAAAAGAGTAAAAATAGAGGAGACTCATCTGGTTTGAGTCAGAGGGATTCCTGCTCTTCACCACAGGCCTGAAACAACCCGAGCAGGGCCAGGAAATCAGTCTAATCCAGGTCTGAGAGGCTCATGGAGAAACCACATCAAAGACAAGGGGGGCGTGTGGGTGATGGGAGTCCAGGTCTGATGGGGGACCGGGTCACTTAGGGAGACCCAGAGCTTCAAAGACCCAGAGCTCAGAGTTCAGATGAGGGAGTTAATGTTAAATCAGCAGCAGCAGAGGATCACCCACAGGGAAGACCTGCACAGAGCTGCTTAAATCAGGTCTCCCTCAGGTCTGCTTCAGGTCTCCTTCAGGCCTTGTTCAGTTCTCCTTCAGGTCTCCTTCAAGCCTTTCCATCAGGCCTCCTTCAGGTCTCCTTCAGGCCTCCTTCGGGTCTCTTTCAGGTCTCCTTCAGGCCTTGTTAAGGTCTCCTTCAGGCCTCCTTCAAGCCTTTCCATCAGGCCTCCTTCAAGCCTCATTCAGGCCTCCTTCAGGTCTCCTTCAGGTCTCTTTCAGGTCTCCTTCAGGCCTTGTTCAGGTCTCCTTCAGGCCTCCTTCAAGCCTTTCCATCAGGCCTCCTTAAAGCCTCCTTCGGGCCTCCTTCAGGTCTCCTTCAGGCCTCCTTCAAGCCTCCTTCAGGCCTCCTTCAGGTCTCCTTCAGGCCTCCTTCAAGCCTCCTTCAGGCCTCCTTCAGGCCTCCTTCAAGCCTCCTTCAGGTCTCCTTCAGGTCTCTTTCAGGCCTCCTTCAGGCCTTGTTCAGTTCTCCTTCAGGCCTCCTTCAGGCCTCCTTCAGGCCTGATTCCTGTGTCCTCTCATCACTTTGTTCTGGTTTGGTCATTACTGATGACCTGTCAGATTTTTTTGATTTCTTGGATGGACCTGAACTTGACTAATTGAATAATTTTTGATTGCAGATTCCTCCACATTTGTTCCTTCGTGTTTGCTGTAATTTTTGGATCAAAGTCACTTTAGTCAAAAAGTTTTATGTTAAAAATTAAAATCAGTTCCTGATATCAACTGAGTAAAACAGGACCCAGTATAGAGCCCTGTGGGACGGCAGTTACACCGTCAGCTTTGTAGTTTCTAAACCTCTGAAGGTTTTTTTGAATACATATATATAACATATTCAGATATCTGTCGACTTTAAGACCAACAAGTCACGAGTCAGAACAACAAGTCGAAGCTGTTTCTCATGGGGTCGATGTGAGACAGTGGTGCAGATGTTTGATTTGAAACTAATGAAAATAATCTGCTGTCTGTGGACCTCCATGTTGAGTCCAGATGTTGAGTCTCAGCAGGTCTCTGACACCAGGTCCAGACTGCCTACAGATGTTTGTCTGCAGCTTAATATTTGTTTGTGTCCCCAGAGTCCTTTTCAGCAGCTCGGTCCTGAACCTGTGTGAGCTGGTGGCTCTCAGACCAGATCTGGCCAGGCTCAAGAAGGTCCTGTACTTCCATGAGAACCAGTTGGTTTATCCGGTCCGCAAAGACCAGGACCGGGACTTCCAGTACGGATACAACCAGGTCCTCTCATGGTAAAAACCACACACTGGAACATTTATTAGTACTAAACTACTAAAGTACTAAAAGTTTATATCATTCATCAGTTTTATCATTTAATCCGCTGGTGGTTTTTACTGAATGAGCAGATCGTATGTTAATTTAATAACATTTTATGACTAAACATGTCACAGACAAAAACCTGCTTATAAAAAGACTTAAATGCTCAATATTATATATATATGTATATATATATATACACAGATAAAAATATAATCCAGCTGATAAAACATGAAATGTTGTAATGAATGAGAGTTGTTAATATTCAAATGACTTATTTATGTCTGTCAGTCTAAAGATGAACCCTGAAGCAGCATGAACTCACTGTTGGTTTCCAGCGTCTGATTGGTTAACGAGCTGCTCCGACACCATTGGTTAATTAGCTGCTGTGACAGTGAGGTGGTCTGTTGTCATTAATCAGACGTCTGCAGTAACGAGCAGAAGAGTGATTGTTGTTGATCTTTGGGGCAGCACGTCAATAAGTCAGAGTCGGCTAACGTTGTTACTGAAACATCCAATAACAGCCGATCATTAGGAGAGATCCAAGACACATTACTGCTGGCCTGTAATTAAAACAACACACACACACACACTCAGAATACAGCTCTGACTCTTTACAGGCTGATCGATCAGCTGATAGCAGCCTGTTGATCATTAATCAACACAAACAGCAGATTTACACTGTAAAATGTTGTTCTGTTGTTGTTATTGTAATAGTTACAGATTTATTTCATTTCATTTATGATGATTTACAGCAAAAATGTGTCTATCCAGTAAAGGTCGCTAATATACGTTCCATTAGCCAGCTAGTTGTGGTGTTAGCCAGCTGGTTGTAGCGTTAGCCAGCTGGTTGTAGCCTTAGCCAGCTTGTTGTAGCGTTAGCCAGCTTGTTGTAGCGTTAGCCAGCTTGTTGTAGCCTTAGCCAGCTGGTTGTAGCGTTAGCCAGCTGGTTGTAGCCTTAGCCAGCTGGTTGTAGCGTTAGCCAGCTAGTTGTAGCGTTAGCCAGCTGGTTGTAGCGTTAGCCAGCTGGTTGTAGCGTTAGCCAGCTGGTTGTAGCCTTAGCCAGCTTGTTGTAGCGTTAGCCAGCTGGTTGTACCAATAGCCAGCTGGTTGTACCAATAGCCAGCTGGTTGTAGTGTTAGCCAGCTGGTTGTAGCGTTAGCCAGCTAGTTGTACCAATAGCCAGCTGGTTGTAGCGTTCGCCAGCCGATTGTATCGTTAGCCAGCCGGTTTTAGCTTTAGCTAGCCGGTTGTATCGTTAGCCAGCTAGCTGCAGCGTTAGCTACCTTTGAGCTAACTAAGCTATGTTGTTTTCCGGCAGCCTGGTGGCGGACGTGGTGGTCTTTAACTCCGTCTTCAACATGGACTCCTTCCTGTCCTCCATTTCGCCCTTCATGAAGAAGATCCCGGACCACAGACCCAGAGACCTGGACCTGCTGATCCGGCCCAAGTGTGTGGTCCTGAACTACCCGGTCCAGTTCCCCGACGTCAGCAGGTTGGTGTCATTAAAGATCCCAAACAAAACAACAATAAATAACAACAGTTAATTATTTCTGATGTTTTTTAAACCGACTGAATGTAGTTAAAGAACAGTTTGAATGTTTGGTAGGTGAAAAGCTTTTTTCTAATGCGATAAAGATGTTATAAAGTGTGAATCTGCTGCTGACAGTATTATTAATCTCCCTGTGTTTCTGTTAAATGAGCAGCAGCTGTTTTTAAACATCACACACTCTGACAGGTCACTGGTTGGACCAGGACCCCCCAGCACATTCCTAGTCCTGGTCCTGGTCTTAAAATTAATCAATATGTGAAGCAATATAAAATGAAAGAAGTCACATGAACTTTATTGTTCTGATCTTCACGGCAGGAAGTATCAGTTCAAACCAGACTGAAATTAATTATAATAATATAATGAACAACATATTTAATTTAGTTTAAAGAGATTCTCAGAGATGATTCTCAGATCTGCTATGCTGCGGTGCGTTCAGGTGAAGAACCAGTGGAGCTGCAGAATGAGTCTGTGTGTGTACATATATATATGTGTCTATATATATATATATATATATATATATATATATATATGTATGTATATATTTCGTTAGGATGCAGCAGTAACAGAGTTTGAATGGCAAGTTCAAGCCAGAGTTATCAGATTTTCTGTGGATGTGAACTGAGGGAGCAGCGGTCCGCTGACTCTGCAGTTTCCGAGGTCACTTGTCTAAAGCTGAGCGTCCTCTGGGCCAAACTCCGCCATGCTGATGCAGGGACGCCTCCGGCTGATCAGCAGGGTCAACGACTGCACACAGGAACTGCATGAATGAATAGTTTGTGTTTAGCTTTCAGCAGATCTCAGGAGCCTGCAGCACCTTTAAGGCCTGCACAGTATTTGTCATTGTTTTAGATTGTGGCAATAATAATAAACATACATTTGCATAGAGAAAGCATATTGGCCCACAAGTCTGGTGATAAGAGAGTTAAAAACCTGAAAAATATCCCTTTAAGGTCCAGTAAGAACAGATAAAAAAAGTGCGATTAAATATCTTAATCGATTGGCCCTGATTAATATATAAAGATATATGTATATAATGTGTAGTATAAGATGTCTGGGCCTATATATATAATAATATAATTAATTAATCGAAATTAGTTGCATTTTAATCGCATATAAATATTCGACCTGAGAACAGTGAGAAGTATTTTTTTTCACATGGATTTTTAGTATGCCATTGAATAATCACTGAATACATAAGCTTAAGCAACAAAAATATTGTTAATTTTTGTTCAAGTCCAACAGACCAGTGCAATTTTTGCCATTAAGTGTAGCAATAGCATATTTAGAAATATAGTACATTTCATAAATCCAGGTAGCCTATAGGTAGGTAGACCTTCTGTAAACTAGAATACTTTGGTTTTTGAAGTAAAACACAATCCACGCTAGCTACCACACTAGCCGCTAGCTGCTACATGTTTAGCATTGAGGTGATACTTGAGGCTGGATGTGCTGCGGTGATATGTGAATTCCTTGTTGCCTAGCAACACAACTATGCTCTTATGGACGCTTCCATCCGTTGGTTTTTAGTAACTAAATGTCCCATCATCCACGGGGCCAACCAAAGGTCTCATCAGCTTCTTCCTTCATGTTCACTGTGGTGTGTTGTTGTCTCAACTCATCAATGCTAGTTGGTGCTCCAGTATAATCGGTCCGCCTGAAACTCATCCAGTGAGAAACGTTCCGCGCTGCAAAAATAAGTGCAATTAAAATGCGTCAATTTTTTTTTCACGCGTTAATTTATTTGTAATTAATTAATCTTAATTAACGCGTTAAAGTCCCGGCCCTAATATATATATATATATATATATATATATATATATATATATATATATATATATATATATATATATATACATATATATATATGTGTGTGTGTGTGTGTGTGTGTGTGTGTGTGTGTATAGGCCAGTCATCTCATATATTATATGAGATGACTGGCCTCTGCCCTGCAGTGTTTCTGGGCTCATTTTCAGATGTTAATGTGTTTGATCCAAAGCGAACTCACACAGTGTAAGTAAGTGATGATATGCATGGACGACAATCCTCCACACGCCCCAGGACCTCACACAGGACACCAATATGAAAATATATAAGACTCACAGAGTGGAGGGGGAGGAGAGGAGGAAGAGGAGAAGGAGGAGGAGGAGGAGGAGGTGGAGGAGGAGGTTTGTGTGTGAGGAAACAGCAGCAGAAACTCTTTCTCTCTTTCTCTCTTCAGTTTCTCAGTAATCTGTTTGTTTGTTCTCACAGAACTGAGACTAATTTTTAGCTTCATTACTGATTAATGTGCTGATTATTGTCTCCACAACAAATAACTCAGTAACTACTTATTTTTTATGGAAAATGTCATGAAATGAAGTGAAAAGTTGAATGAAGTGTTCAACCAGCAGATTAAATATAAAAGAATAAATCTGAGACATCAGAGGAATCAATTATCAAATTATTTGCAGAGGAATCAAATTGATTATTTGTTTCTAATTCTTTATAATTTCTCTCCAAACACTTCTTTATTGCTTCAAATAAAAACCTGTCAACTGTCTGCATGGATCTAAAAACTGTGTTTCAAAGAAAAGTTTATTAAGAATCTGCTTTTATTTCTTCATGTCTTATTAACATTTAAACCATTTCTGTCAGCAGGTGTGATTGAACACCTCGGTTTTCAGTTGCTGCTCTTTGAATAACTCAGATTGAAGCTGGGCTGAGTTTGGTGGCAGCAGATTGAGGTGAAACAACCGAAAGCTCTTCTGTGAGATGTTATGACTGTGGTCATATTATAGTTATTTTCTAGCAAACTGCATTTGTATGTGTGCCGTGTTTTGGTTTCCTTTTTTATATGCAGATTAGGCTATGTGTGCCATAGCCGTGGTGCGATTGGTGGAGAGGTTCTACGCCTGGGCTGGGATTGGCTGCAGCCGGAACCACCTGGTTTAAATGGAGCCAAGATGGCGGCCGTCGGTGGCAGCAGGCGTTTTCCTCATCCTCCTCTTCTCCCAACCGGTTCACACCTTTTGAGTTAACTTGTGGTTTTGGACTTAATTCCCTCGTTTTAAGCAGTAAGGGTGGGTTGCCAGGTTTTGTTTCTCGTTTTCTCTTGTTTAAGTAGATAGGGAGGTAAGATTTTGTATCTTTTGGTTTTTCAGGTAAACTTCTTATTTTTAAGATAGAATTGTTTTGTTTGTTATTTTGGCTTTAGTCCACCCCTAAGTTGAAGAATATTTGTATTTACCTAAGTTCTCTTTGTAAATAAATATTTACCCATTCTTCAAACTTATCTTTGTTTGTGGCTACTTGGGAGATGGGGAAGATGGGGCCTTTTCATGTTGTGCTCTAGGCCCCTAGACTGGAGCATAACAGAGGCTTCTGGAGTCTGGATGCTCTTTGTGGTCGCTGTGTTTGCGGTCTCCATCTATCAATTGCTCTTTGAGCGGACGACTTTTGTAATTTGATAGTGATTGACCTGCGCTGGCAGAAACCTGCGGCGGGACACAAAGACCTCTCATCCATCACAGCGACTCGCCCAATTTAGACCGGATCAATGAGGACCCACGTGATTAGCAGGTGTCTGCTTCGGCCTTTTCATCTGTCTGCTGGCGTCACGAGTCCTGGTCTCTGAGCCACGAAAGAAGACTTGTTTCTGTAAGATCTCTCTGGTTCAGGGGCGGACTGGAACAGTCCTGGGCTTTTCTTGGGTTCAGGTCTATCTCAGGTCCCTGTTGGATTGGGTCTGGTTGTTGTTTTACAACAGGGCGGAGGTCTTTATGGGTCCACCTGAGTTCAGGCAGGTCCCATTTCAGTGTCCTTGTTTCCTAGTTTTTCTCTGGCTCCTTTGGATCAGGTCTTATAATCATGGGGTCTATCTGGGACCTGATCTTGTTACCCTGGTCCTTTTCAGAACCGGTCTGGCGGTCCTCAGGTCTGTCTTTATCCTCATGGTCCTCATGGTTGTGCTGGTCCTGATCTTACTTCAGTCTAAGTGGATCCAGGTGGTTCCATGAACGAGACTTCAAATCATTTTTGGTCCCTTTGGCTCAGATGTAACGGGATCACGTCAGACCCCGAGTCAGACCTGGAACCAGAGTCTGCTTTGGTTTTATTGAACCAGCAGATTTCTTCTTCTGTGGTGTTGTCACACCGAAGTATTGGTACGCGAACAGCTGATCGACTCAGATTCAAAGAAGAAGAGGAAGAGGAGGAAGAGGAAGAGGAGGTCTGAACTCTGGAAACTGTTCGTCTCAAAACACTCGTTCACCAGGATGATGTCACCGCTGAACAGCAGCCAGGGAGTGTGTGTGTGTGTGTGTGTCTGTGTGTATATATTATAGTGTGTGTGTATTATATTGTGTGTGTGTGTGTGTGTGTGTGTGGACCCGGTTTGATCCTTAATTCGTTCCTCTTCATCACAGTTACTTCAAACAGACATATGGAGCCAATTGTGGTCGATTCTGGCTCAGGAGCCACACACACACACACACACACAATATAATACACACACATACAATATAATACACACACACACACACACACACACACACACACACACACACACAATATAATACACACACATACAATATAATACACACACACACACACACACACACACACACAATATAATACACACACATACAATAAAACACACACACACAATATAATACACACACACAATATAACACACACACACACACACACACACACACACACACAATATAATACACACACACACACAATATAATACACACACATACAATAAAACACACACACACACACACACAATATAATACACACACACACAATATAATACACACCCACACAATATAATACATGATATAATACACAATTTAATACACACACACAATATAATACACACACACACACACACACACACACACACACAATATAACACACACACACACACACACACTGTAATAGACACAACACACACTGCGTGTGTGTGTAACTGGAGAGCTTCAGGTTTGTTGTCGTTCAGCAGTTTATGTCTTAAATATTCTCTCAGTTTATTCAGTAACTTGTTAACCAGCGTGACCTGAACCACCTGAGTCTCTGATTGGTCGGAGTGGTCAGCTGACGGGGATTGTGGGACTTTGTGTCCAGCTGAAGCTGCAGATGAGTCCAGCAGGTTTTAGTTGTTTTGTTTTGGGGTTTTACAGATTTGCAGCAGCTGCTTCTTCTTCTCTGCTCTGAATAATCCGCTGCTCCATCTGACCGTTACGTCACGCTGGATCACGTGACCCTCAGTGGACTCGCCGGCTCCGCCTCCTCTTCTCATTACACTCTAATTTGGATCTTAATGTGCTGTAACGACCTGCAGAGACCTGCAGTGCGGGTCAGCTGGGCCTCAGGGCCACAGCGAGTCACTAACCGGTCCTCAGTCTCTTAATGGGCCACAGGAAATAGTCCTAAACACACAGCAGCTCAGTCGGTTTGTAGCTTTATGGTCCCTAGTCTGCAGTCAGCAGGTTTCAGAGTTTAAACACAAGCTGAGGACGTTCTGACGCTCCTGCTGCGACATGAACCTCAGTAAAACTGTACGTGTCTCAGTGAGACGACAGCGTGGAGGAGGAGGTCAAACTGGTCAAATATTAAAATATCTGAAAAACAAAAAAGTACTCAAACTTTTCTGCATGTCTAAAACAGAAAAACACAGACAGTCTCAGTGTTAAAACAGTCAGAAAACGAGTGAGGTCTGGTGTTTGTTCGATGCCTTCAGGAGCGTTCAGGACTGTGGGAATCCTCAGTGTTCTTCATGTGTTTTTCAGGCTGATGCCCGAACACAAACTGCAGCGAGCCGCAGAGCCGAGGCCACGGTGAGACCCCCAGACCTAGACCTGGTTCTGATGCTGATCCTCATCCTGAAATATTAATTAATATTAATGTCTCACTGTGACACACCCACAGGGGTCAGGACCAGAGACCTGGACCCACAACAGACCAGAGACCAGGTGGTGAGGGGGACCTTCCAGACCGGCAGAGACCTGGACCAACAACAGACCAGAGACCAGGTGGTGAGGGGGACCTTCCAGACCGGCAGAGACCTCTGCACATCGTCTGGCCGCACCGCTGGTCAGTTCTTCTTCTTCTTCTTCTTCTTCTTATAATTCTAATTCTTCTTCTTCTTCTTCTTCGTATTCTAATTCTTCTTCTTCTTCTTCGTATTCTAATTCTTCTTCTTCTTCTTCGTATTCTAATTCTTCTTCTTCTTCTTCGTATTCTAATTCTTCTTCTTCTTCTTCTTCTTCGTATTCTAATTCTTCTTCTTCTTCTTCTTCGTATTCTAATTCTTCTTCTTCTTCTTCTTCTTCTTCGTATTTTAATTCTTCTTCTTATTATTATTTATATGATTAAATATATTGTCAGGTTTGGTTATTATTTTTATTATTGATCGATCAGCTTCAAGTTTGAACAGACAGACTATCTGATCTGGTTTAAAATGACGTCTTCGATGTTTTTCACCCAAACTTTATTGAAAGTTTGATACATTTTCTTCATTCTGTGGAAGAAGTAAATGAGAAAATATCTAAATTAACCTGTAATTTAGTAAATAAAGGCATGTTATTTATATCAAATTGATGATGTACAAAAGAATAAAAAGTATTAAAATAAAAATGAATAATGATAAAAAGGTAAATAAATTATGACTCTTCCATAGAATATGAATGAAGAAGACGGTGTGTAATGATATGAATAAAAACATGATAATTGTTGTCGTGCAGTGAGAATAATCTGCCCCCGGATCAGCTGTGATGAGATTACTGCGTGTTTGTGTTGTTCTTCTTCTGTGGTGTCATTGACCGCAGCAGCCGTCTGTAATCTGCCCAACTGAGAAAAACACACACGGATTATTGCTTTTATTCTGTCAAACCAGGATTTTAATCTCAGATTGAAGCTCCTCGTCTGGTTTGTGTTTTAATCTGGATGTGGCCTGGATCCTCAGATTACACCGTCTTATTGCTGCTGGGGGGGGGTCCAAACAACGAAACTCTTATTTTCAGTTTATCACATTTATTCACTTTTCACTATAATTATTTAAAATGAATGTTTTCACAGTGGAGTTAATTTTATAAACATTGTTTTCATGTCACAGTGTATTTGATATAATAGTTCTCATTTTAAAAACATTTTTATGTCAAGTCGATTTCCACCTGTCAGCGCTCAGAGAGACACACTTACAGGTACATCTCAAAAAATTAGAATATTGTGGAAAAAGTTTGATATTTTTTGTCAATTATTTCAGAAAGTGAAACTCGTATATTATATAGATTCATTACACATAGAGTGAAGTATTTCAAGGCTGTATTTCTTAGTATTTTGATGGTTCTGGCTTAGAGATAATGAAAACACAAAACTCAGTGTCTCAGAAAATTAGAATATTACACAAGATCAATAAAGAAAAAGGATATTTTAAACACAAATGTCAGGCTTCTGAAAAGTATGTTAATTTCTATCCATCAATCCTTGGTTGGGCTCCTTCTGCATGAATTACTGCATTAATACTTGGTGACATGGAGGAGATCAGTCTACAGCACCATGTTGCTCTGATAGCAGCCTTCATCTGCATCTGGTGTCTCTCACCTTCCTCTTGACAACAGCCCATAGACTCCTATGGGGAGTTTGCAGGCCAGTCCAGCCCATAGACTCCTATGGGGTCACTGAAGCAGCTTTTGGTACCTTTACCAGTGTGGGCAGGTGCCAAGTCCTGCTGGAGAATGAAAGCAGCATCTCCTGGGAGCTGCTGGGAGCATGAAGACTCTAAATGTCCTGCTAGATGGACCTCCTCCTCCTCCTCCTCCTCCTCCTCCTCCTCCTCTAAATGTCCTGCTAGATGGCTGCTATGTTGACTGTGGACTTGTGGATAATCAAAATTACAAGAAAAACGGCTTGAAATATTTCACTCTATGCACAATGAATCTATATAATGTATGAGTTTCACTTTCTGAAATGATTGACAAAAAATATTAAACTTTTTCATTATATTCTAATTTTTTGAGATGTACCTGTATAAAATGTTTCTAATTCATGATAAAAACTCAATTTTAATATTTCCGTTGTATAAAATATTTGATCTCCACTTTTTTTCACATTTAAATATTTTTTCACCCTTTCACACTAAAGTGCATTTTATTTATTTATATATATCTTCCTCATACAGTGTCTGAATATATTCCAGTGTGTTAATGAGCTGCAGTCACTGTCTGAATCTCAGTAAATAATATTTGAATTTTAAAAAGCTCCTCTTGGGTTCAACATGAAGCAGAATATTTAATGACTTCACATCATGAATATTAATGAGCTCTCTGCTCTCCACTGAGCATGCTCAGTCTGACACACTTCATCTGCTTTCACTGCTCCACTTCACCTGCTGGGTCAGCTGATCCAGGTGGGTTAATAATTGTTCACTTGTATTTATACTTTAAAAATAATAATAATAATAATTGTGCTATTTATTGTAATGTAATAAATGTGTTTTAATTCATCTGTCAGTCCAAAACAAAACAAATACCTAAAATTGCTTCAGTTACTGCGAAACAAAAAGAGAGGAAATGATCTCATATGAAGGAGGAGGAGGAGCAGAGGGGAGGAGGAGGGTGAGGAGGAGGAGAGGGGAGCAGAAGGAGGACAGTGAGGAAGAGGAGCAGGAGGAGGAGGAGAAAAGGAGCAGGGTGAGGAGGAGGTGGGGGAGGAGGAGAGAGAAGGAGGAGGAGAGAGGAGCAGGGGGAGGAGGAGGTGGGGGAGGAGGAGAGAGAAGGAGGAGAGAGGAGGAGGAGGTGGGGAAAGAGGAGAGAGAAGGAGGAGGAGAGAGGAGCAGGAGGAGAAGAGGAGCAGGGTGAGGAGGAGGTGGGGGAGGAGCAGGTGGTAGAGGTTTAGGAGGAGGAGAAGAGGAGCAGGGTAAGGAGGAGGTGGGGGAGGAGGAGAGAGGAGGAGGAGAAGAGGAGCAGGGTAAGGAGGAGGTGGGGGAGGAGGAGAGAGGAGCAGGAGGAGAAGAGGAGCAGGGTAAGGAGGAGGTGGGGGAGGAGGAGAAGAGGAGCAGGGTGAGGAGGAGGTGGGGAAGGAGGAGAGAGGAGGAGGAGAAAAGGAGCAGGGTAAGGAGGAGGTGGGGGAGGAGGAGAGAGAAGGAGGAGAAGAGGAGCAGGGTAAGGAGGAGGTGGGGGAGGAGGAGAGAGGAGCAGGAGGAGAAGAGGAGCAGGGTGAGGAGGAGAGAGGGGCAGGAAGAGGAGGAGAAGAGGAGCAGGGTGAGGAGGAGAGAGGGGCAGGAAGAGGAGGAGAAGAGGAGCAGGGTGAGGAGGAGAGAGGGGCAGGAGGAGCAGGAGAAGAGGAGCAGGGTGAGGAGGAGGTGGGGGAGGAGCAGGTGGGAGAGGTTGAGGAGGAGGAGGTGGGGAAAGAGGAGAGAGAAGGAGAGAGGAGGTGGGGGAGGAGCAGGTGGGAGAGGTTGAGGAGGAGGAGGAGGTGGGGGAGATATCTCCCAGTCTTTGTCCTCTCCTGTATCGGAGGAGTAGTGGGATCGGTGGCTCACAGAAGGAGTTAAAAAGGTTTTGTGGAAATGAGGGAATTATCTGTGAGTCCGGAGGGAGACGACGCGCTCAGAGCTGCAAATGAGAAGAAATAATCTGCTCAGTAATACTTCACCTCAGGAAACGAGGAGGAGCTGCAGAGCTGCTCACTGTTTGACCTTCACACTGAGTCTGTGATAAATAACAGGAGCTGCATCAGACCACCAACCATCAGGGAAACACGCTCATTAGATACACACAGACTTAACTGCTTTACTGCAAATATCTACAGGAAATAAAAAAAATACTCTTATTTCTACTGATTCATCATCACATCACACATTAATGACGCTTCATTACATATTCATTCGAGTTAATCCACAGTGACACTCAACAATTCCTCTAGATTTTCACATTAAAAGCCGATAAGGAGCAGCTGGAATACTTTCAGTTTGAAGAATGTACAGGAGTTTAACAGCAGATAAATCAGGTGAAAGCAGCTGTAAATATCACACCGTGATCTGTGTCCATATATTGATATATGACTGTATGATCTGTCTACAGGGAACATGATAAGAACCCTGAGCTGTTCTTCTCCACTCTGATCAAACTGAAGGAGAAACAAGTCGACTTCCGCCTGTCAGTGCTCGGAGAGACCTTCACTGATGTACCAGGTACTCACACAAACACACACAAAATTGTTCATACCTAAAAATTGTTAAAACCTAAAACGAGTTCATACCTAAAATGAGTTCATACCTAAAAATTGTTAAAACTTAAAAATTGTTTGAACCTAAAATGTGTTCATACCAAAAAATTTTAAAACCTAAAATGTGATCATGCCTAAACATTGTTAAAACCTAAAATGTGTTCATACCTAAAAACTGTTAAAACCTAAAAATTGTTCATACCTACAATGTGTTCAAACCTAAAAATTGTTCATACCTAAAAATTGTTAAAAACCTAAAAATTGTTCATACCTACAATGTGTTCATACCTAAAAATTGTTAAAACCTAAAATGTGTTCATACCTAAAAACTGTTAAAACCTAAAAATTGTTCATACCTACAATGTGTTCAAACCTAAAAATTGTTCATACCTAAAAATTGTTAAAAACCTAAAAATTGTTCATACCTACAATGTGTTCATACCTAAAATGTGGTAATACCTAAAATTGTTAAAACCTAAAAATTGTTTATACCTACAATGTTTTCAAACCTTAAAAATTGTTAAAACCTAAAATGTGTTCACACCTAAAATTTGTTAAAACCTAAAAATTGTTAAAACCTAAAATGTGTTCATACCTAAAAATTGTTAAAAACCTAAAAATTGTTCATACCTAAAAATTGTTAAAAACCTAAAAATTGTTCATACCTACAATGTTTTCAAACCTAAAAATTGTTAAAACCTAAACATGGTTCATACCTAAAATTTGTTAAAACCTAAAAATTGTTAAAACCTAAAAATTGTTAAAACCTAAAATTGTTCAAACTTAAAATGTGTTCACACCTAAAAATTGTTAAAACCTAAACATGGTTCATACCTAAAATTTGTTAAAACCTAAAATTTGTTAAAACCTAAAAATGTTTTCATATTTTGATATGAAAACATTTTTTCTCTTTTTTTCTCCATAAAATAGTAATGTCGATTTTTTTTAATATAGATTTGTTTGTTTGTTTATAAAGAATGTTTGTGTCTTAAGTTAGTTCTGACCCAAAGTTTGTTTGTACAAAGCGTCATGTGAGCCGTTACCAGAATCTGTTCTGATTGTGTACAGTGTGTAGTTGACAGTGCAGTGTGTGTTGGGGTTGTGTTGTTGAGGTTCCTCCATCAGTCTGATGAAGTTTAGAAAGTGTCGTGACTTTTGTTTGACCTTTACTGAGTCTGTTTGTTTGTTTACGGCCGTCTGGAGATAAAAGATCAGTTTGTGTGTTATTAGATGATGGGAGGTCAAAGGTCGGCGCTGCAGACTTTAATTGATAAAACACACCGTGTATCATCAGCTGATGATGCTATAATGACTGTGTGTGTGTTTTAACGTAATGAACACACTCTGAGATATTGAGACGTAAAGTTTTACGGCAGCATAAACACACTGACCGTAAATCCAGCTTCATATTCTCTGATTAGCTTTATGATGCTGGGAAGGCAATCACATTAGGACAATTTTAATCGACTTTGATTTTGTTAATAGGGTCAGAGTATTGATTATTTTCACCCCTCACCTGTTTTTCTTTCTGCTCGCTCATAAACGTACACATTCATAAATGTCTGCTCCTTAAAAAATGTCTTTTTACCTCATTTTCTCTATTAATTCTCCTCAGACTGCACACACACTTTTTACTTCTTATTTATTACAGTTTACTCAGAAAAAACCCAACATTATTATATTAATAATTTATCTGAGCATTTACATTTAATTTTCTTTGTCCAATTCATCTTTTTCTTTCATTTCCTTTATGACATCATTACTGTCAGCTGATATTATAGAGTCGCTTATTTTTAATTAATAACAGAAATTATATAAAAAACTTCAACAGCTGACGGAGCCCTGCACGGACCACAGCTACCACTTCTACTAATAATGTAATAATAATATAATAATAATACTTATAATAATAATAATAATAATAATAATAATAATAATATGATAATAATACTTATAATAATAATCAAATATGATAATGATACTTATAATAATAATAATAATAATAATAATAATATGATAATAATACTTATAATAATAATCAAATATGATAATGATACTTATAATAATAATAATAATAATAATAATAATAATATGATAATAATACTTATAATAATAATAATAATAATATGATAATAATACTTATAATAATAATGATATGATAATAATACTTATAATAATAATAATATGATAATAATAAAAATAAAAAGATGATGATGATAATAATACTTATAATAATAATAATAATAATAATAATAATATAATACTTATAATAATAATAATAATAATATGATGATGATGATAATAATACTTATAATAATAATAATAATAATATGATAATAATACTTATAGTAATAATAATATGATAATAATAAAAATAAAAAGATGATGATGATAATAATGAGAGTATTATCGTGTTTTCTGCAGATGTGTTTGCGGCAGCTCGGCAGCAGCTGGACTCCAACGTGCTGCACTGGGGCTTCCTGTCCAGGAAGGAGGACTACCTGCAGGTTCTGTGTGAGGCCGACGTGGTCGTCTCCACCGCCAAGCACGAGTTCTTCGGAGTCGCCATGTGAGTTAATTTCCTCTGCTTAAATGCAATAAACTGTAACAGTATTATTCAGTTTTGTTTCCTGTGAAGTGAAAACAAACAGCAGCTGAGATCAGTAAGATAAAATATATGATCTTATTTCTTATAGAAGATATACGTCACTGATCTTAGAAAAAAAATATTTTCCACCAAAATGACGTCATTTATCAGCCAGAAACTGTAAAAGCAGAAATGAGAACAATCTAATAACAGGGTTCGTACAGTCATGAAAAATTATGGAAATTGAAAATGCAATTTCTAGGTCCTTGAAAAGTTATTGAAAAATAAAGTCCTCTGTAAGGTTTTGGAAAAGTCATTGAAATATTGCTGGATAATATTCAGAATGTAAAATAGGCCTATTAAAAAAAATATAATAATCATTAGTCTTAATCATTTTTTTTTACTATAATCCATGTAAATGTGTGTTAATAAGAATTCAATGAATAAATTGCAATTAAAACATAGCTAGGTGTATCAAAATGTGTCTGTGGTACCAACTACAGTGGTCCGACTGAAATGCACACATTTTTTGGTCTTGAAAATTCATTGAAAGGTTATGGAGAAGTCATTGAAAAGTTATGGAAAACCATTGCTAAAAAAGTGTACGAACCCTGTAATAAAAACAATAGAATGTACTTGTAAAGCACCTTATTATACAGATAAACAACACACAGAGCATGTAGACACAAAGCACTAAAACAATGTAAAAATCATCAAATAAATTATTCAAAGATCAGCAAAGACAATAAAAGGATCAGAGATCAAGTAGTAATAAAATAAGAACATGTATTCTCAGCTTTCCTCCGGTCCACACTGAGCTGCAGCACTTCTTATATTTAATGTTGTTTAATATATCTGTGGTGGAGGTTGATACTGAAGTGTGTGTGCTTTTTACTTTGTTATATATATATATATGTATATATATATATATATATATATGTGTGTGTGTGTGTATATATTGGAGTATGTGTGACATCACCTGGCTGAGCCTCCGTCTGTCTGTTTGATCAGTCTGGAGCTGCAGGTGAGATCTCAGAGCTGCAGCTCCTCTGAAGCTCTTCAGTCACACTTCAGTCACCTGAACCTGCAGCTGGAGGCTGAACAGCAGCAGCCAATCAGACGCCTCGCTCTGTGAACCTCAGCCAATCAAACGGCTGTGAGCCTGCAGTCTCTGCTCTGATCTGCACCTGATTCATGTGTGTGTTTGTAGCTCTGCACCTTTTATTTATGATATCTGAGAGTTCAGCACAGCCACAGCAACACATACACATACATTAAATAAATTATTACATTATTAGATTATTATTTTATTAGATTATTATATATTACATTATTACATTCATATATTATTTCATTATTGCATTATTATATTATTACATTATATTATTACATTATTATATCTTCACATATTAGATACAATTAGTATAATAGTAACAATTTACAAAACAAATACAATGTTTTCAATGAAATTATTAATATAAGAAACTGAAAGAAAATCCATTAAATTCTTATATAATAAAAATATTATATTATAATATAACTAATAAACTACTGGAAGAATAAAAGTGTATGTGGAGGTTACAGCTAGCATGCTAATGTTAGCTCTGGTGGTTAGCATGCTAAAAATTCTATGCTAGCAGCAGTTTGACAGATGAGGATTGTGATTAAAAGTTTAACTAATTAATGTTTATGATCCAGTAAATTTATGATTAGCTCCTTTAGTTAGCAGTGTTAGCACTGAAGCTAACTCTGTGTGTGTGTGTGAGTGTCATGCTGTGTGGTAATGAAGTCATGAGCTAATTATATGAGGACGTGGCGTCCCCGAGGACCAGCTGCTGTTTGTGTTTGTCTTTGATGTAAACAGAGGAGGCCCCGCCCCCCCACGGCGCCCCGCGTCGCGCTGCTCGCCGTGTTCCTGCTGCTTCACGTGTGGGAACTGTAAAATGCTAAATATTTACATTCTGAGAGACGATCAACTGCTTCTGTCTCTACAGCATGGCAGCTATAAATATAAACATTACAATATTAATATGAATAGAACTGGAAAAGGTTCCTCAGGTGTAAAACAGCTGTATCTCAGGTATATAACAGGTGTACCTCAGGTGTATCCCAGGTATGTAATAGGTGTAGTCAGGTGTATCTCAGGTGTAGTCAGTATATCTCAGGTGTACCTCAGGTGTAGTATGTGTACCTCAGGTGCATCTCAGGTGTAGTCAGTATATCTCAGGTGTAGTCAGTGAATCTCAGGTGTACCTCAGGTGTATCTCAGGTATATAACAGGTGTTCCTGTCTGCAGGCTGGAGGCGGTGCACTGCGGCTGCTTCCCGCTGTGTCCGAAGGCTCTGGTGTATCCGGAGATATTTCCAGGTAAATGTGTGTTTTTTTCGGGGGAACCTGGTGTTACGGCTCAGTGTGACACGTTTCTTCTTCTGTGCTTCACCTGCAGCGGAGTACCTGTACTCCACACCTGAGCAGCTCTGCAAACGGCTGCTGGCGTTCTGCAGGAGGCCGGACACTGCCCGCAGACATGTGGTCAAGGTAACGCCCCAAGTTTAGACTGACAGGAGGAGGGAAACACTGCAGACTACACTTCCCATGATGCACCTGGACAGCCTGTTCGATAACAGGTTCTCTGTCTGGTAGAGGTCCAGTTAGCTGCTAGTTAGCTTTGAGTTAGCAGCTTGTTAGCTTAGAGTTAGCAGCTTGTTAGCTTAGAGTTAGCTTGGAGTTACCAGCTAGTTAGCTTAGAGTTAGCTGCTAGCTTCAGGTAGGTTTGAGTTAGCTCCTCAGAGTGAGTTGTTAGCATGTAACTTTAGGCTAACTATATCTGGAACATAACACTAAACTTACTAGAAGCTTAATCTGAGCTAACTGCAAACTCCAGCTGATCCAGGTCACTTAAAGTTAGCTTAGTATTAGCCTCTAGGTTCAGTTTGCACTGTGGTTAGCATGAGAAGCTAACTTATCTAACATGAACTGATTCAGACGGAAAACATGAAGGTGAAGAAAATAAGTTTGACTTCTCCTCCTCTCCTCCTCCTCCTCTCTTACTCTCCTCCTCCTCCTCCTCCTCTCCTCTCCCCCTCTCCTCCTGCTCCAGGTTGACACCTCCTCCTACTCGTGGTCGTGTCTGAAGGAGCGTTTTGAGGCTCTGCTGGCTGCGTAGCGTCCCTGAGGGTCTGGTGGCGGCGCTTCATTAGCTCTGGCTGGTTGTGAGTCCCGGCCCCGCCCCCAGCAGGCCGAGCTCTCTGAGCCTGAATCAGAGCGAGCTGGAGACGAGGAGTCTGGACCCGTTAGGTCCCGTCCCCCGTCTGTATGTGGTTTGGACTGGAGGGAGCACATGTAAAAGCTTTCATGTTTCCAGGCGGTGCCACCTCATATATCCGCTCTGTTTTTATCCTCGGTGGCGGCGGCCAGGCAGGCTGCTGCTCCACCTGAGCTGCCAGGTTCACCACAGACTGTAATAAAGGGTTAAACTGCAGCTGATCTTCTGTTCACTGAGGAGACACTGAGTGCAGAGCTCCTCCTGCCAACAACAGTAATAAAACACATGAAACTAACTGCTGGAGAATAAAAAGGCTCTCAGATTATTACTATCATTTACTAATCAAAATATTATTTTACCTAAAAGACAAAAAACAGGATAAGTCAAAACCTTGAGGTTTAATTAAGATTGAATCATTAAAACGGGTAGTTTTATGTAGTTTCCACAGTCCAAAAACATGTGACTCTAAATTGCCCGTAGGAGTGAATGAGAGCGTCATAGTCTGTCTCTATGTCAGCCCAGACCCACCGTGTGTGTGTGTGTCCACTGTGTGTCCACTGTATGTGTACTGTGTGTGTGTGTGTGTGTGTGTGCGTGCGTGTTTTATGAACTCTGCAGTAAAATCTTTTAGTCTCGTGTTGTTCTGGAGGGTGATGATGTCATCACGTTGTGACCTCAGCTGTACTGCAGCCACAGTTTCCCCATAGACCTCTATGCTGAAAGAGACATTCTGTTTGTTTGTTTGTTTTTTGTTGACACAGTGAAGCCTGAGAAACAGGAGCAGGTCAGACAGATGATTCACTGACAGAGAGAGAAACAATCAATGATCTTATTGATCAGCTCGACCTCAATAACACTGTTACACTGTGACATCATTATTATTATTATTATAATTATTACTATTAATGCTATTTAAATTATTATTACTATTATTATTATTATTATTGTAATTATTATTATTATTTTTATAATCTGTGAACCGTCCTCTGTGAGTGAAGGTGTTGTGGCTGCTGGTTGCCGTGGTGATTGTCAGTTGACCCAGTTACAGAGCAGCTGCTGTTTGTTTGTTTGTTTGTTTGTTTGTTAAACACACTGACAGGCTGCTGCAGGTGAGACGTTTCACCTGTGGCGGTGATATTAGGAAATATATTAATTATAATGATTCATCTGGAACTATTGAAATCATTAATTATAATTATTTTTAGAAGCCTGAAGGTTTTTCACAAGAAAAAAAAAAATTTGACGAAATAATATTATAATAATACATTTATTTTGTTAATTTTGTGTGATTTATTCTGAAGTTTGGACTTATAAACATAAAAGAGTCATCAGGTTAAAATTAAGAGTTAAATGTTTGAACAGATGAAAGTTTTTCAGATTCAGACAGAAAAAGAGAAAAAGAAACAAAGAGAATAAAGAGAAGAAGAAGAAGACTGTTGGAGGCTACTGAGGGATTATCACCAGAAACAGAAACTCATTACACGCTCCAGGAGACACACAGACACACTGTAACACACATACACACACAGACACACATTGACACACTGTAGCACACACAGACACTGTAACACACACACACACACAGACAGACACACATACACATAGACACACTGTAACAGACACACACTAACACACAAAGACACACACTGACACTAACACACAGACACACACACACTAACGCACACACACATTGGAACACTCAGCAGCTTCGTTAGCATGTTAGCATCATAAACATTCAATCAGTTCTCTGTAATGCTGCTCTGTTAGCTGTTATCTTAGCTTTTTATGGCTACATTAGCTTTGCTAGCTTGTCTAGCTTAGCCATGCTAATGTCACGTTAGCTCAGTTCCCTGTTAGCTAATGTTGATGACATTAGTTAGTTAGCATTGCTAATGTCACGTTATGTTAGCTTTGTTTCAAGGCTACTGGTAGCTTAGCATCACCTACTTAAACTTTGTGACCTGTTGAAACTTTAGAAATCATAGCTTAGCATTGCTAATATTACCTTTTTTGTTTAATTTTATAACCATTAGCTAACGTTAGCTGTGGTAGCTTAGCATTGCTTACGCTAACAAGCTGGTGTCAGACTGCAGATATTTAACTTGATATTATTTCAGATTTACACTCTCAGGTGGAGGGGGTTAGGGTTACATATTTACAGGACAGAGACTATGATGTCTGGTCCAGCTCTGTGTAGACCTGGTCCCTGCAGGATCAGGTTTCAATCCTGGCTCCGCTGATGTTATTCTGAGGTCCAGGTCCCGGCTTGCCCCCCCTCGCTGCTCCGTGGTCGAGGTTTCAGTCTGGCAGCCGACAGAAACCAGAGCGAGTCTGGCAGCAGAGACCGGGACCTAGAGTCCTGGATTCCTGGAGCAGGTCCAGCTGAGTCCTGGAGCAGGTCCAACTGAACCCGGCGTTTATCTCTGTTTAGAACAATGTGGGCGAGCCCTCCCTTCCTCGACGGCTCCACAGGACGGCGTGGCATTCAGATCGGACCGCCGGGCCTGGCGGCGGGACAGAGGGGGGGCAGGGGGTCCTGGACCAGGATGGAGCAGAGCGAGGCAGGGCTCCTAGCTGTCAGCGGGCCGAGGTAGACCGGATCGCCCACAAACTTTCTGTGAGCTCGCCACGCTGCACGCAACGGAACTCTTCATGTTCTCTGGTGCTGGGAGACGTTCAGACTGATCGTACATGTTCATGTATTTGAGTGTTTCGACAGTTTGAATCTTAATTTCATAGAGACTTTCTGCTCCAGATCATAAATCCTCAAATGTTTCACTGTCACATCCGTTTATTTCTGTGTGTGTGTGTGTGTGTGTGTGTGTGTGTGTGTGTGTGTGTGTTAATGAGGTCAGGATCAGTTCAGATCCGTCACCTTCTCCGCTCGGCGTGTCGAGGGTTAACGGCGTGCTGCTGTATGTCACCATGAAGCTCATCAGTTCTGACTGGAGCTGAATAATAATGATATTAATAATTATAATAATAGAGACAACGTCACGTTTAACTTTTCTTCTGATTTCATGTCACGTCAGATATTTATTGATTTCATTTTCATTCACCAAAACCGGTTTCATTATCTGATTTACTTATTGTCTCCTGTTGAAATTTATTGGATCTAAATGTAAAGAAAATATTTCATTTTTAATCAACATATTTCGCTTGAAATGATTAAAGTACCAGTTTAGATTCTGACTTCACTGATCTGCTGTTTTATTCCAGAACTCTGTGACGTTATAAACTTTAATAAATAATAAAGAGCTTCCTGTCTGGAATCATCCGCAGCTTTTTAACTTCATCACAACAACAACAACATCAACATAATCATTAGAGAGTCTGATGGATCCTTAATGAGTCTCATCACACTTCCTGTTCACACCAACTCTCTACAGACCAGGGGCCTCATGTATCAACGCTGCGTATGCACAAAAACATTCCGTACGCTGTTTTTTCCGCACACGCCACATGTATGAAAAGTGAACTTGCCGTGAGAATGTGTGGTGGCACCGCAAACTTTTGTTTAGCGGAAACTACTCTCTTTTATGCTCTATTTAAAACGAGTTTAATGTCTAAACTCAAACTACACACAACTGGCATTATTTTTATAGTTTATAGTTCCCGGAAAATGTAGGAAAAATGCTGTTTTCCACCATCAATAACCCTTTCTGAATATGAGGGGGATAGGTGATTTTTGTTATATTTTATATGTTACTTGCCACCTGCAGACTGCTGCTTATTAGTGCAATAATAGTATGTTGAAGTCTGTATATTTCATGACTAGTTAGTATAGGCTATGCATGTTTTTAAGTGTGTTAATTTTTGTAGGTTAGTATATATTCATAAGTCTATATGTTTAACTATTTGTACTATTTTTATATACATATATACTTACATATATTATATATTTATATTGTTGTTGGAGTAACTGGAGAGAAATCACCGACTGTTTCCCTTTTGGTTTAACACGGAGATGTTAACGCCACGGGTGCGCAGCGACCCATGACGCACAGATCCCTCTCTCCCTGGACAAAACACGTGTGTGGGAAAAGAATAACTCAGGTGAGGAACATTATTGATCCTGTATGTGATGATTAATTAGGACTACAAGGTGTAGGCAATTAAGTGTGGCTCATAAAACGATGCGTAAACATGATTTTGGCACGCATTACGCAATGGCTGCTTTGTTGGCGCTGGAGGATATCGACAACGGTAGAATTCGAAGGGAGCGTGTCTTCAGAGACCACGCTGATCTACTGGCCCATGATGATGACTGGCTTATGAGCCGGTTCCGATTGTCAAGAGCAATCCTCTTGGAACTCTGTGCCGACCTGGGCCCAGACTTAAAGAGGGCGACTGCAAGGTCCAGCACATTGCCAGTCCCACGACACGGGTTCCTCGCAACAGGAGCTTTCCAAAGGGACCTGTCTGACAGGTCGGGCATCTCCCAGTCATCCCTGAGGTCAGCCGTAAGGGGCGGCTTAATCCGCATGCTGCCCAGGTACGTCAAATTCCCTTACACTGTGGGTGAGCGGGCCAATATCAAACTGCAATTTACAGCGGCGAGCCGATTTCCATTCTGGATTGCGCTTCATGGAGGAGCAGCAAAAGTTTGGTAGCTCTCTGTTTTTGCATAAATTTGCTAAGTTTTTATGTATTTTTTGTAATATTTTTGATGGATACTTCTGTGGAGAGAAGAGTTTATTCAAGGGAGGAGCTTCTTTCATTGAAACGGAGCAAGTCTGGAGGACACCATCACCCCGGAAATGGAGATATAAGCCTTTTCTGCCGTCAGTCATCATGGGGAATGTCAACTCTCTGCCCAACAAGACTGATGAAGTGGAGATACTGGTGAAAACTCAGAAAGTATACCGTGAGTGTAGTGTCTTGTGTTTTACTGAAACATGGTTGAATCAAAACATCTCAGACTCCAATGTGGATCTACCTGGCTTCACTTTCATAAGATCAGACCGAGATGCTAAAGCTAGTGGCAAGAAGAAAGGTGGGGGCTTGGCTTTATCTGTGAACCAGAGATGGTGCAGTCTGTAGAGTAAATAATGTGGTGAGAGTTAGCTAGTATCTCTTTATGAGGGTCTCTAGAGGGACTACGTAGCTATTTGTATGACAAATTGTTATTAAATAATGTAACCCTGAGTGATCTATATGATGTTATATGTATAATCAAAATGCTGCAGAGATTTAACTGAAAGGTGGAGAAGTACTGGAAGAGAGGAGAAGTAAAATAAGGCCTAGATAAGAATGTTAAGTTTGTGCCAGAAAAAACACCTGTGATCTTTCGCCAGAGATGCTCATTAGAGTGCTTGTCCCGGAGAGCTGATAAGAGCAAGGTTACCCAGCTGGGCAAGAAGCAGCATTAACAAGGGCTACAGACAGTAGCATACAATAAGTGAGAAATGAAAAATAAAAAAGGCTCTGTGTATGACAAACAGAGATGAGTGAGAGATAAGAACATAGAAAGACTCTGTGGGAACTTACTAATGACTCAAAATCATAGTGAATAAAGCATAGAAAGGCCCTATGGGAACTTACGAATGACTCAAAATCATAGTGATAAGGTAATGCCACTTATGCTGAGTATTTTCAACCCCTAAACATATTGGTGTCTCACTGCCAGGAGATGAGGCAATGCCACCTGCACCTAGGGGGGCGGATATTAACTGAATAAAATGATGTTTGGAGCAGCCCCTAGGAGGAGAAATCTAAAGAATCAACAAATTTTATTGGAGGAAAGGTCATAATGAATATTTATGATAGGATGGACATATGTGTGTGATTTCTCTACAAAACCTCATGTAAGTTTCATTTCGAGTTAGAGAGCTTATGGACTGCACCTTGTGTGTATTATATTTGTTCTCTCCACTTTTTATCGATAAAGTGTTGTCACAACATCTTGGACTCCTGCTTGAAGATTTTTGAGACCTGTTAGAGATTTTTTTTGAGCTGTTTTCCAACTGGGCTTTTGAATAACTGTTAAAGATAGAGAAGTAATTTTTTCCAATTGGACTCCTTTAAAAACTAATTTATGAGCTATTTGACCTACAACTTGGACCAGCAAATTACACGACAAGTCCTGCACATGTTACTGACAAGGAGAAGATGTGCTGTCCAGACATTGAATTATTGGCAGTTGGTATGAGACCATATTATGTACCAAGGGAGTTCAGTCATATCATAACAATACTTGTGTACATTCCACCCAAGGTAGCTGCTGAAGTTCCATGTGAAGTTCTACATGACCTTGTTGCTAGGATACGGACTAAACACCCAGAAGCATACTTGATGATATCAGGGGATTTCAATCATGTTTCCCTCTCCTCCCACCTGACTGGATTTACACAGTTCGTTAATTGTCCCACCAGAGAAAATAAAACACTTGATCTGCTGTATGCTAATGTCAAACAAGCTTACAGAGCTACTGCCATGCCCCCAATAGGAAAATCCGACCACAACTTAGTTATTCTGGAGATTTGTTACAAAACCTATGTGTGGAGGCAGCCTCCAACTAAACTCACAGTCAGGAAATGGACACCAGAGGCAACTGAAGCTCTAAAGGACTGCTTTGAATGTACAGACTGGAATGTGTTGCTGGAAACAGAGGAGAACAGTATGGACATTGACAGACAGGTTGACTTTAACTGATTACATCAACTGTAGAGACACAGTCATACCCACAAGGACTGTACGCTGTTTCCACAATAACAAACCTTGGAGTACTAGTGATTTGACGAAGCACGGCTCAAACTAGTAAAATATAAGTTGAAGAAGAGATTAAAGATGGCAAAGGTGGAAAACAAGAAGAAACTGGAGAGAGATCTACAGAACAGCAACATCTGTGAAATGTGGAGAGGAATCAACACCATCTCTGGTTACAACAACAAGAAAAGACAGCCAGTGGCGGGTGATGTAGAAAGAGCTGATGAACTCAACCAGTTCTTCAATAGATTAAATACAGCGGCCTCACCCAGTGGCAATGCTGCTGCTCCACATCCTCCTTCTCCTCCTCCTCCTCCTCCTCCTCCTCTTCAACATGTGTACATCTCCAAATGAATAATTCATTTCATTCGGTCCGCACATTCTCACGGCAAGTTCACTTTTCATACATGTGGCGTGTGCGGAAAAAACAGCGTATGCAATGTTTTTTGTGCGTACGCATCGTTGATACATGAGGCCCCTGGACCTGGAGTCTGAAGCATCCTGGTAGATCTGATCCGGTCTGAGTCTGGAGACTGAACCCAGAGACCGTCTGACCGTCAGTTGATCCAGCTGCTCGTCCACAGTCTGTCTTAAACCAGTCCGGCCCACGAAGGAGGAAGTCCTGGTCCAAACAACTGTGATCCAGATCAGCTGTCCCCCCAGAGACTGACCCACCTCCAGACCAGTTCAGACACCTGAGTTCAGCAGGGCTGTGATGGACTCTGATGGACTCTGATAGACTCTGCTGGACTCTGATAGACTGGTGGACTCTGAGTCTCGTGCGACTGCAGACGATAATTAATTATCGTGTGTCTCCCGAGCGTGGCCTGACAGGAGCTGGACCGTGATGCTGCCCTGCTCCTCGCCTGAAGGCGCGCTCTAATTGGCTGGGGCTCAGTGACTCATCAGGATCATAAACGGCGAGCGGTGGCGAGGCGACAGCTGATCTGAGACCTGCAGATATAACACGAGACACAATTATATATTTAAAATATATTATAATGAGTTTCAGATTTACTGCCAGATTCAGTTTATTTAATACAAACTTTCAGATTCATAAAACCTTTATACATGTTTTATTTTTATTTATTAAAGTCGTATTTAATTATTATTAATTAGACCTGCTGATTTAATATTTCATTTATTTAGAAACTGCATAAATGATAAAAGTAATTAAATTAAAGAACAGAATTGATTTTGACATGCAGGTGAATTAGAGATTTTAAACATTTTTCTGTTTTATTAAACTGCAGATTTCTTTTAAAAATGACCCGTTTGTGTTGAAGCACTTTATTTTTAAACATGCATTTGTCTTGTTTCAGTTTAATGTTTACCTTAAAGATATTAAATATAAATAAATACCTTCACAGGCAGATTTCAGCTTTACCGTTTTGTCTTTTAATCCTTTAAAAGCAGAAAATCAAACAACAGATAATCTCTTAATGGATCCGAAATAAACTGATAAAACCAAAAGTCTCTCAACAGGAAATAAAGAGTTAAAGAGATGGATTAATGTCCAGCAGTCCCCAGTTTGTCCCTCTGTCTGTCCCTTAGTGTCCCCAGTCAGTCCCTCCGTCTGTCCCTTAGTGTCCCCAGTCAGTCCCTCCGTCTGTCGTTCGTTGTCCTCAGTCTGTCTCTTAGTGTCCCCAGTCTGTCCCTTAGTGTCCCCAGTCAGTCCCTCCGTCTGTCGCTCGTTGTCCTCAGTCTGTCCCTTAGTGTCCCCAGTCAGTCCCTCCGTCTGTCGCTCGTTGTCCTCAGTCTGTCCCTCAGTCTGTCCCTCCGTCTGTCGCTCGTTGTCCTCAGTCTGTCCCTTAGTGTCCACAGTCTGTCTCTCAGTCTGTCCCTTAGTGTCCATAGTCTGTCTCCCAGTCTGTCGCTTGTTGTCCTCAGTCTGTCCCTTAGTGTCCACAGTCTGTCCTTCAGTCTGTCCCTTAGTGTCCACAGTCTGTCCCTCAGTCTGTCTCTCGTTGTCCTCAGTCTGTCCCTTAGTGTCCACAGTCTGTCCCTCAGTCTGTCTCTCGTTGTCCTCAGTCTGTCCCTTAGTGTCCACAGTCTGTCCTCCAGTCTGTCCCTCAGTGTCCACAGTCTGTCCCTCAGTCTGTCTCCCAGTCTGTCCCCTAGTGTCCTCAGTCTGTCTCTTACAGCTGAAGACTTTCTATCTGTGTCCCCTGAAGACAGAGTCTCTGCATGCAGCTTTGTCTCCGAGAGACAAACAGAATTAACAAATAGATAAAAAGTCAGTTAAAAGACCACATCAGTCCTGTTTCTGGTTCTGGTTCTGCTCCTTCTGCTGGTCCTAATCCTTGTTTTGGTTCTGATCCTGGTCCTGGTCCTGGTTCTAGTTCTAGTTCTGAATCTCGTTCTGCCCAGAGACACACTCACTGTGTGTTAGCTTAGCTTGGCACAAAGAAGGAAGAAACTGGACCTAAAGACATGTCCACATCTGGATCTGTAAGATAGCTGGATGCTAACGAAGCTAACTGAACATAGGTTAGCTATTAGCTTAGCTTCACCTTCCAAACACAAATCTGTCTGATGGTGTTTTATTTCGTTAGCTAACAAGCTAATCATTAATCCGTCCTGTAGTGAGTTTCGTTGACTGCAGCCACGAGCTAGAAGCTAACGCCAGGCTAATGGGACGTGTTAGGTACAGTTACATCTGGTTGGCTTACTGCATTTAGAAGCTAACTCTAAGCTAAGCTAACTGTATGTAGCTTAGCTTAGCTTCACCTTTGTTTGTTTTATCCTGTTGGCCTGCTAGCCTGTTAGATGTTAGCTCTGAAGCTAACTGAATATCTGACGACGAAAGGTAAGAAACTTTTTATTAATTAATGTTTTTCATGTGATGTTTCTGAGTTATAAAAGTTATTTATGTACATTAAATTTTTTAGTGTTTAAACGGTTTGAACTCAGTTATTATTAATATTATCAACTAAAATAAACCTTAAAAAACAATAAAAACTGAACAAAGGCTTTATTGTGATTTAAACTTTAAACCACTTTTAAATAGATAAAAAGTTAAATTAATATTTATGCTGGTAGAGAAGGACACCTGAACGCAGCGTTTTATTAATGAATGTTTATTAAAGTGTCACTGATATAAAACAGAATCTCAATGAAACTTCTCTTGACTTTTGCTTTGAGTCCGTTAGCAGCCAGTTAATCTGTAAATGTCTCGGCAGCCTTTTACTCTGATTAGTTCTCGTGTTTCCGACTGAAAACAGTTTTAATTGAGCGGACAGAAACGCAGCAGAATGAAAAGCAGGACAGCAGAGAGAAATAAATTGGTTCTTATTACATCATCACACTTTGACTTCTTATTTTCTACAGAAACAGAAACTTAAAGTTACGGAGGTACACGAAGGTTCAACAAAGAACTTTATTATAATAACACCATAAACAGTGACCATTGTCCTGATGGTTTAAATGCATGATGTAATAAACTCTTTGAATATGTTTTATTCTGCATTTCTGATTCGGAGGAGCAGCTGAAGTTCCTGTCTGTCCTACTTTACATTTAATAAAAAACACAAATAAAACTGAAGTCAGTAACTTTACACCGTAAAAAATGTCTGTAGATATTACAGTGAAAAACTGCTAAGCCATGACAGTAAAAGACCGTAAAATGATAAATGAGTTAATTCAGTTTAAGTAACAAGGAAACATCGTAAATGTATTCATCAGCCAAAACAGTATTTTTTTTTACAGTTTTTTAAAAAATACATTACTTCACTGTAAAATACACTGGCACCGTGATTGTAGCAAAATATACTGTAATATATATACAAG
Source organism: Centropristis striata (assembly GCF_030273125.1). NCBI lineage: Eukaryota > Metazoa > Chordata > Actinopteri > Perciformes > Serranidae > Centropristis > Centropristis striata. Next base: position 37,199,883 of record NC_081526.1, on the reverse strand, counting down.
CCATCATTTTTGCATTTATTATTTGTATAAATACTTTTTCTCACTGTTAAATTAACTAAACACCATATCTCTAACAGAAATATACTGTAATATTTAATGATAATATCTTTAATTTATGCAGCATTTATAAAGATTTTCTTGTCAATCATATTGCAAAACAGCGTTTCTTTTGATGGAAAAACGTTTTATTTTTTACGGTAAAATATGCAATAAAATGGCAATCTTTAATGTGAAATCAACAGTGCTATATCCTTTTACCGTAATATTGGAAAAAGTTGCACCGTATTTATTACGGTAAAGTTCTGGCAACCACAGCTGCCAGTTTTTTACCGTAAAAACAACAGTTGTTTTTTTTACAGTGTAGGTTGAGTCTGCAGATTCAGACGTTACGATGCTGGACGTGCAGCTGCACGTCCTCAGAGCGAAGAGACAACTGTCTGTCCTCCGGGGATGCAGCAGAGACATCCTGAAGTCTGTTAAAATAAAGTCTGCAGAGAGACAAGGAGGAGTACCAGCAGCTGGGAGCCGGTACTCACGACAGAGAGTGACGGAGCGTATGTGATGAGTTGAGGTTTTGAACTCTGTTTTAAAATGATTGACGGGTTGAATCAGCAGCTTTAACAGGTTAAACACGAACACTTGAACTTCTAACGGTCTTCATCCAGATCATCACCTCTCCACTCTGATAAACACAGAGACAATCTTTACCAGGATTTTATTTCTCTCTGTAGAACACTTTCAGAGATTTACAGATTTCTAAAGCGTTGAGCTGAAATCAGTTTTCTTGTGTCAACAGTGAGAGTTAATATCAGAGCCTGAGGTGATGGACCACCTGCTCCTCTCGTCTCTCTGATTGTTTCTCTGCTGATAATCTGATAACAAAGTTTTTCACGACATCGGCTTCGACACTTCAACTCTCCAATCTTAAAGCTGCGGAGATTAAAAAGGAATTACAACATAATCTTAAATAATCCAAACGGCACGGACTCTGGAGTTATTCTGAGGTCTGACACTCTGTCAATCAGCGGCGGATTAACGGGTAAAATTAGCACGAAATGTGCCGTTAATTTGTGGTGCTGCGGCAGCCGAGATGATGAATCTGAGATTAAACTCACAATGTTTAATATTTGTGTTGATGTGGAGACGCAACGGCTCCTCCAGCTGACAGCAACTTCATCAGATTACTGCAGCATCAAGACGCTACGGAGGCCTGAATGGGCCAAACTCCTTAGATATATAAATATAAATAATTATCCTGTCAGAGGAGAAGAAGAAGAAGAACATGTTGGTTTCTAGAGGATTAACTGAGGCGGAGAGGAGCATGCTGGGTATTCTAAGCATCCTGTAGATCTGACGTATCCACTGATGATAATAATAATTATAACGGTGCTTTCAGGTCCTCTGATCGTCATACTTGCACTAATTTCCAACAGAACGAGTTAAAACATGTTTCTGCTGAAATCTGATCACACTGGACATAAAAGACCTAAACATATACATTAAAATACTGTTCGGTTATTGGTGGTTTTAAGACAAACTGTGGTTTTGGTGGCTTAAATCCCACAATGCACTGCAGCAAAGATGTATTCGGTTTATTGAATGTGCTCGTAAGAGCTCACTATAAACTCTCCACCGGGCTTTATCCTATTTATTCTTCCATTTCTTCCGTGTTTTTTTTCGGTCGACTTCTCCTCCCAGAGTTTTGGTCGCACATACACTAAAAAGGTATCAAATCAACCGGCACGACCATGACAAGTGTGCTATGACTTTTCTAAGGGTTTCGGTTTTCAAATTATTCGGCAAAAACATGCCAAAAAATCCCCCCAATGGTACCCTATGGAAAGGCTAGAGTGGATGACATCATCGCTAGAGTGCAGAGGGAGAGAAAAAATGGTCAAAAAATAAATTTGGAAACTGCGCTCGAGGCCGCAGATACCACTCTACAGAAATAATTTATACATAGAAACGTAGGAAAATTCGTCTTCTCACTCACATTTGTCTGCTAAAGCTGTCAGAATTATAGTTTGGGCGATCTTCTGATCGCTGTTTTCTTCACAAAACACATAAACACGTTCAGGAAGAACTCAGGATGCTCAAAGTCAAGTCGGTGATGGAGCTACAGTTTGGCCAAAAATGCTTTCTGTTCGAGGGACAATGTTTTTCTCTCTATCTTAGTGGCATCAAATGTCACAGGAGCAGCTGCGGTTGATTGTAGTTTATTTCTGATGCCCTTTCACAATATTTCTAATCAAACTGTCAATTGTAGATTTTTATCATTTGTTCTCTCATATGAACACACACGTTGAAAGCTTGAGCTGTCGAATAGCTCAGCAACAGTAGAGATAATATACTGTAAACTACTCAGCAGTGTCAATAATGTATGGCTGGGCCAGAGTCAACACACTCAACATTTATTTAGAAATGTATCTAGTTTATTTTATTTGTGTGTAAAAAAAAGTTCTGCAGCTGAAAATGTTTCCTTTTTCATTATAAAATTCTGAAATAAGAGGATTTATTTTTCCTTTCACACTAAATACAATAAAATAATATATTTCTATGGTATAAACTATGAATGCGTCAATAAAAAAAAAAAAAAAAGATAATCTAATGTTTGTTATTCTAAACTTTTATTTTAATACAATTTTCATCCTGATACTTTTGTACTTTTACATGAGTTGAATTTATAACAATAACAGAGTCAATTACACTTGGTATTAGTACTTTACACAGTGTATTAGTCATTCTCCGTGGTTAATGTTCTCAGTGAGTCTGCAGGCTAAAGGTAACAGGAAGTGTTGAAGTGTTGCTGAACAACAACATGAATCTAAAGTTTCGTGAGTTTTTCCTGCCCGACGCGTTCACACTGAACCTGAGAGGGCGAAGCTGCCCTGAGCTGTGTCTGCAGGCAGCTCCTGTTCCTGTCCCTCAGGTGTCTCCGATATCTGAAGAAACGAACAAACACGGAGAGTTGAGAGGACGAGCAGCAGCTGAGTCAACACTGATTAACCTAACCTGACCAGCCCTCCGTACGGTCCAACGCCGCTCTGTCGTTCGGCTGAAACGCTGATCTGACCAACTGGAGGAAACTTAACATTTTTATTTATTTTATTACAAATAAATAATAATAAAAATATGCCTGAAAACATTTAAAATCTTAAGATATGTTTATTTTCTTGTTTTTAATTCTTTTTAAAAGTGAAGCACTTTGAGATGGATTAAAAACACATTCATCATATTTATTCTACATTATTTTTAATACAAGGAAGCATGTTTGTTCAGTTTCAATGATCTATAAACTTTTATTTACAATGACAGATATTTATTTGATGCTAACTTTGTTTCTGTGCAGCAGCTTTCTGAAACATGAATTTCAAATATTTGAACTTTAATCGTGAGCAGCTGAAACTGAAATTCAGGATTTCTTCAGTTTGGTTCTGACTGTCAGAGATTCAGATGAAGAAATCTTTATTTCAGCTCATTTAACATGTAGAACGGCGAAAACACAGAGCTGAATGTCTTTATGTTGACAGAGTTTGTAGATATGAATTCCTGTCAGGTTATGAATGTCTGCTGACTGTAAAACTTCAGTTATTGAGCTCGATCCTGTCCGATGAAAGTTGGACAGACTGAGTAAACGTCAGTATCAGCCGGACGGTCACAGAAACGCTCTATTATATTCTGAGCTGGAGTCTCTGACTGAAGAACTCTCTGAGGCTTCACATCTTCTGATAAAATCATTGTTGAAATAATCAAGAGAAGCAGAAGTTTGGATAAGTGCTTATGAATTTTTCATGCATGTCTGAATATCTGAGCCGGAGTCTGGTTTGACTGAGTAGAAACAAACAACAGAAAGCGGTCCAGACCCCCTCTCCCCGCGCCCTGCAGCCTCTGGAGGGGAAACAAAGCCATGTTGGTGTTTTATCAACTCTGCGCAGTGACAAAGACCTCGGCCGGCGTCCTCCTCATCATTAATTGATTCTCGTGACGACTCGCTGCTCTTCGCTCCGACAAACAACAACAGACTTCACAACAACCAGCAGAAACAACCGCGACATGATGAAACGCTGCCCGAGGACACAAAATAATGAGTCCAGCAATAAACCTGCAACACGATTCTGAAAACAGGCCTTTGTCTCGGTAACCGGTCCTCAGCAGGACCTTCAGAGGACCTGCAGAGGATCGGAGGAACTGCAGAGGGTCTATGGGAGAGTCGAGGTTCAGTCCCCTTCCTTTGAAGATGGTCAACTTGTTTGTGATGTTTGAAACAAAGCGTCTGCGTTGTCGTCCTCTAACATCACAATCAGGAACACAACAGCCGGCAGCGCCTCCCGACCCAGAACCAGAACCAGAACCTCGACAGGCTGGAACTGGATTAGCGTTCATTAGTTCACAGTAAAACATCAGAGAGACGAGTTGAAACTTGTTCATGGAACTGAAGTCAGAAATGTTCTGAACAAGTGAGTCAGTGTTAATCAAAGAACCGAACTAGAGAGTTCTAGATCTGTGGGACAGAAAACCGATCTAAAGGACCTGGGGGAAGTCGATCCAGTTCAAAAGGACCAAAGAGATTTGGATCGGCTCTGAAACTGACACTGGATGATTAGATCAGGATGGTCAGATCCAGTCCTATACTTGCCTCAGACCTGTGGGGAGTCTGAACCTGAACAATTAAAACTGATCCAGGAAAGACTCAAGGACAGCCAAAACCTGTCCGGTCAAAATGGACCTGAGGTTAATTAGATCCGTTTAAAATGGACGGAGGACAATTAGACCAAGTCTGAGATACACTGAGCTGAGAGGATAACCTGTTCCAATAGGGACCTGGGGACAGGACGACCTGGTCCAAAAAGACATAATCTAGATACAATTCATGAGGGATCTAGTCCTCATCCAAGATGGATCCAAAGATAATTAGATCTATTGGTCGGATCCGGTACAAAACAGACTGATTAATTGGGCTTGATCAAAGAAATTGATCCAATAGGACCATCAGACCCAGAACAAATGGATTTAGGGGTATTAGACCTGATCTGTGAGGACCTTCAGACTGAGTACAAATAGACACAAGCACCCTAAGACCCAGACAGAAGTCCAGAGGCCTGGGTCTGGGTTACAAGAGGACCCATGAAGACAGCGAGACCCGATTAAAAAACGATGACAAAAGACCTGATCAGAAAGTTCTCAGGAAGTCCTGGTAATGAGTGAACCGGTTCGGATGATCCAGAGGTTCTGGATCGGGGCAGTGTGTCCTCAGGGTTCAGGGTGTCCTGTGAGAAGCATCCTGATCCCGTAGGATGTAATCGTCCAAAGCCTCTGACCTGAGCACTTTAATGAAATCCGTCTTAACGTGGTGATTACTTCCTGATGATTACAGCGGTGAACCCAAAAACACTCCAGGAAAAGTGTGACCCATATAAAGACCTGTCCACATGAAGACCTGTCCACATAAAGACCTGTTCACATGAAGACCTGTCCACATAAAGACCTGTCCACATGAAGACCTGTCCACATGAAGACCTGTCCACATAAAGACCTGTCCACATGAAGACCTGTCCACATGAAGACCTGTCCACATAAAGACCTGTCCACATGAAGACCTGTCAACATGAAGGCATGAAGACCTGTCCACATAAAGACCTGTCCACGTGAAGACCTGTTCACATGAAGACCTGTCCACATGAAGACATGAAGACCTGTCCACATAAAGATCTGTTCACATGAAGACCTGTCCACATGAAGACATGAAGACCTGTCCACATAAAGATCTGTTCACATGAAGGCCTGTCCATATGAAGACCTGTCTACATGAAGGCCTATTCCCATCAAGACGTGGCCACATAAAGACATGAAGGCCTGCCCACAAAAAGACCTGTCCATGTAAATGCATGTTCCCATCAAGACCTGTCCACATAAAGACCTGTCTACATAAAGACCTGTCCACATGAAGACCTGTCCATATAAAGGCCTGTCCACATGAAGACCTGTCCACATGAAGACCTGTCCATATAAAGGCCTGTCCACATGAAGACCTGTCCACATAAAGACCTGTCCACATGAAGACCTGTCCATATAAAGACCTGTCCACATGAAGACCTGTCCACATGAAGATCCATCCACATGAAGATCCATCCACATGAAGACCCATCCACATGAAGACCCATCCACATGAAGACCCATCCACATAAAGACTTGTTCACATGAAGACTTGTCCACATAAAGACCTGTCCACATAAAGACCCGTCCACATGAAGACCTGTCCACATAATAAACATGTCTCACCTTGAGGGACACCTGGACCTGTCCTCCCCTGATTCTGTTTGATTTAAAACAATGGAATGTAAATTGTTAATAGATTTTATTTTGAAAGGGAAAACAAGAAAACTTGTAACTGTAAACTGTAAATGTTTTCTTCCTTTTATTTAATTCAGTTTCATTCGATAATTTAACTCAGGATACTTCTGATGACATTATTTTCTGTCTGTTTATTGTCTGATAATTGTTTATTTCTCTTCACTCCGATTAAAAGCAGAAACCCTCGCATGGACGTGATGAACTGTCAGTAAACTGCCACCTTTCTGATGAAATGAAATCCTGGACAGGAAGTTAATCTCTTGATCTTCAGCAGAGAAAAGGTATTTTGTGCTTCAGTGTGAAAGCTGCTTACAGACTGAAGTCACTCTGATTTGGTTCTTGAGAGAAACAGAGAGGATTTACTCTCAGATTGACTCACAGATTACCAACTTCTGTCATAACCTCATAGGCTTTTATTGTGGAGGGAACCTCACTTTCATCTCTGCTTGATTAGTGAACTCAGAGGCTTTTATTCTGAAGGAAACCTCACAATAAAACTGTTGTGTCACCTTAAATCAGACTAACACACACACACACACACACACACACACACACACACATATACACACACACACATATAAACTGAGGACAGAGACATGTCTTTAATATAAACTGAGTGGACGGACATGTCTTTAAACTGTTTGGACAGACAGGAATGTGCTCAGGACAGACATGTCTCCTGTCTGTCCTCTGATGTCTCTCAGTAATTGGAGATAATGATGCTTTGCTGCGTATTGTTCTTTATGAACGACTGTAATTAATGTTTAATTCATAAAGACTCTGAAGCTGCAGCACATTTAAATATTCATGAAAATCATTTATTTCTCATTCTTTTTCATTTTCAAAATGAGAAACTGTTTCACTTCCACACACTCACTTTACTCTGTTTCTATATTCAGTCAGAAACACACACACACACACACACACACACACACACACACAGAGGTTCAATATGTGTCAGTAAAATACATTTTTAGCTTAATAAAAGTTGTTTCTGTATATATTCAGGTCAGTTTCAGTCTGACGGACATGAAGAGAAGAAACAGAAATAAACAAGTTTTTTTAAGGTTTTATCAGATTGATAATTAAACAATATAAATTATTTTATAAAAGTATACTGTAACCAAAATTAGTATGAATAAATATTCAGTGAAAATATGTTTAAATCTGTATAAATCTGTATTGTGTGAGCAGAGCACTAAAACATGGTTCTGTGCGGAGACAATTTGTAACTCAGCAGCTCCATATTTAATTCTTTATTACATTCTTTACAAAAACAAGGAAACCTATATTTAACATTTCAGTTTTATATTTCATAACAAGTTAAACCAATGTTCAGCTCAGCTCAGCTCAGCTTTTTTTATTTCGAACATGTGCGAGTAACACAACAAAGTAAACACAAAAACAAATACATCCAATGAGAATAATCAAAACAAAACAAAAAATAGCAATAGTCAAAACAAACGCTGTAATGTGAACGCAACATGTCCGAAAAGGAGTAGGATGAAGCATATGCTTATTTAAACCTACCCCTTCTCCACTACTCAATTAACACTTTTTTCCCCCTAAACACATATTTAAATAATACATATTTACAAAAAAATAAATAAATACAATTTAAAAAAAATATATATATTTTTTTGAAGAGAAATAGATTACATAAACAAATACATGAATAATTTATAATTTATGAAAACACCCGGTTGTTAAAGCCCTTCTTCCTCCCTGTACCTTGCGAAAACCATGTGTTTGTACCGCTTTTTAAACTGGATCATGCTTGGACATTGCTTGAGTCTGTTCCACAGCCTCACTCCACAAACTGAAGGACAAAAACTTTTTAATGTTGTACGTGCCCACTGATGTTTTAGATTGAACTCACCCCTCAGATTAAAACCCCCATCTCTGTAAAAAAACAATTTTTGAATATTCCCAGGAAGTAGATTGTTTATTGCTTTGTACATTATTTGTGCTGTTTGGAAATTAACCAGGTCAGTGAATTTTAAGGTTTTTGATTTTAAGAATAGTGAATTTGTGTGGTCGCTATACCCAGTATTATGAATTATTCTTATGGCTCGTTCCTGCAGTATTGATAGAGATTGTATTGTACATTTATAATTGTTACCCCAAACCTCTGCACAGTATTGTAGATATGGTAAAATCAGTGAACAGTAGAGAATGTGGAGTGATTTGTTGTCCAGAATATGTTTTGCTTTGCTCAGAACTGAAATGCTTCTTGACAGTTTGCTTTGTACATGTTTTATATGAGACTTCCAGTTTATTTTATCATCAATTGTTACCCCAAGAAACTTGTGTTCATATACTCTTTCAACGTCCACCCCATCTATTTGTAACTGTACTTGTGTATTCTTATTGCAATTGCAAATGTTAAAGTAATTTTCTTAAATCTCAGAGACTGACAGACGTGAAGTAGAACATGTAGGCTCTCTGGTACAGAACAAGCTCGCTGAGACCCCTTTGGTGGTTCAGGTTCCAGAGAGCTGGTAGCACCAGTAGACCAGGTCTGAGTCCTCTCTGTCTGACTGGTTAAGATTTAAACAAAGAGTGATCATGAGAAAAAACTGACACAGAACAAGTAAAAAAGTTATTAGTAATTAATTTGTTCCTGTTCCCGAACTGGCAGAGGGATGGTACTTACCAGTACTCACCAGTACTCACCTGCATTCATCAGTACTCACCAGTTCTCACCAGTACTCACCAGTACTCACCTGTACTCACCAGTACTCACCAGTACTCACCAGTACTCACCAGTTCTCACCAGTACTCACCAGTACTCACCTGTACTCACCAGTACTCACCAGTACTCACCTGTACTCACCTGTACTCTGCTGCCAGTGTAGGTACCAGATCGGCTCTGGGTCCTTCGTCTGCTGCTGATTACGTCACACAAAACGATATCTACAGCAACGCAACTCTGACAAACTAAGTAGCATTTATTTATTTATTTATTTATTGCTGCTTAGCACACAAATACACAAAACTTGAATGTTGTTTTCGCCACAGGCAAGCGTTGCTATGACTACAGTTGGTTGCCACGACTACAGCCGGTTACCACAACGTACAGCCAATCAAATTGTACTCGCATTCAAGCATACAGCCAATCATATTGTGTGACGTAATCAACAGACGAAGGACCCCGAGCCGATCTGGTACCTACACCGGTACTCGTTCCTGTCCTCTCAGTGACTCATCATGACCATGACTCACCTGCAGAGTTTCACCGTTACACGTGTTACAGCAGCACGCCATGGCTGCAGGTCACATGACCTCATCACAGTCAGGCTGTTGAAGCTCAGTCCCTGTAGAGAGGAGGTCATGTGATGTGGCGGCGGCGTTTTATCTTCAGTGTCATTAAGTGAATAAAGGAGTCGAGTCTTTAATCTTGAATAAATCTTTGAGTTATGAAGATTAAATTTGCTGCTTTCTTTAAAATGTAAGAGGATTTACACACTGTTGAACCTTCAGACTGACCGTTTTCTGTCACATCTATCAGCTCTGATCACTTTCTCAAGGATTTTCGCAGTTTATTCCTCAAGTGACGCGTTAAAGTTCTCATGAGGCGTTCAAGGTGAGGTGAGGCGTTCAGGGCCAGCGAGGCGTTCAGGGTCATGTGAGGCGTTCGGGTTCTCGTGAGGCGTTCGGGTTCTCGTGAGGCGTTCAGGTTCTCGTGAGGAGTTGAAGGTCAGGTGAGGTGTTCAGGCTCACTTGAGGCATTCAAGGCCAGGCGAGGCGTTCAGGGCCAGCGAGGCGTTCAGGTTCTCCTGAGGCGTTCAGGTTCTCGTGAGGCGTTCAGGTTCTCCTGAGGCGTTCAAGGTCAGGTGAGGCGTTCAGGGCCAGCGAGGCGTTCAGGGTCACGTGAGGCGTTCAAGGCCAGGCGAGGCGTTCAGGGCCAGGCGTGAGGAGATGTGCTGTGATGTGTCGGATGTTTTCAGGCTCTTCCTGAGTTTCTGTGATAAAAAGGCCAAAAACTGTTGATTTGAATTATTCACGGCGGCGACATGACAACATGCTAATTATCTTTATGTCACTGATGTCAGGCTGCAATTATGTTAATCCCTGAGAGCGCTTCAAGTCCGTCCCTCCGAGTCCATCACCTCCACACACACACACACACACACACACTTGAGGCTTTGAGTCAAATATTATTTATGTTAATGCAAAAAACATTCATAGTTCAGTTCATTTTCATCAGACAATAAAGAAGTGGCTTCATGCTGAAACACAGAGAATAAATAAATAACAGAAATAATTCACATAAAATAGAATAAAAAGAATGGAAACACATTAAGGTATAAAGGCCATAAGGTTTATGTTTGAGATACATTAATTATATTTATTTAAATGTGTCAGGAATATTTTCTACAGCTAACATTGCAGTGAAATCATGTTGTTTTGTTATTTCATGTTTTCTTTTAACTCATTCAGACCCTGGACACATATATACATTTATATATATACTGTATATAAACATATATGTACAGTATATATATATAAACTGCATATATACACCGTTGATATATATACTGTAGGTCAGGTCATGTGATTGTGTTCATGAGTTGCCCCGGTGCATGCTGGGACAGGTGACCCCGGGGCCCGGTGTCCTCCTGGCGTCTGTAGCTGGAGAACAACAGATAGCTGAGGCGGCGGCTCCTCGCCAATGAGCGGCGGCGAGCGGCGCGGAGCTCACAGGGGAACTAGTGAGGGAGGAAGCACCATTAAAGGGCATATTTAAGCTCATTCTCCATCCTCAGAAGAAGGTACGCTATCTGTTTCCACGGAGACGCTTTAATGTTTGTCCACGGGACAAACGCACATCAAAGGCAGAGGACGTCCTCACTAAATGAAGACTTGTGGATTAGAGAGACTGGCAGGTGGCCCCCAAACCGTCCTCCGAGGCTGCTGCCGGCACGCCGCCGCCTCACCACGCTGCCGCCGCCGAGCACCATATTACCAAGACACGGTAATTATCCAGACGAAGGGAGCTTTGAACTCCTAAAGGAGGGAGGTTCTCCTCCTCTCTCCTCCTCCTCTCCTTTCCTCCTCCTCTCCTCCCCTTTTCCTCTCCTCCTCGTCCTCATCCTCCTCCTCTCTCTCTATCCCCCCTCCTCCTCTTCCCCTCCTCTCTCCTTCTCATCCTCTCCTTCTCCTCCTCCTCCTCTCCTCCTCATCCTCTCCTCCCCTTCTCCTCTCCTCCTTGTCCTCATCCTCCTCCTCCTCTCTCTCTCTCTCTCTCCCCTCCTCCTCTTCCCCTCCTCTCTCCTCCCCCTCCTCTCCTTTCCTCCTCCTCTCCTCTCCTCCCCTTCTCCTCTCCTCCTCTGCCTCATCCTCCTCTCTCTCTCTCTCTCCCCTCCTCATCTTCCCCTCCTCTCTCCTTCTCATCCTCTCCTCCTCCTCCTCTCCTTTCCTCCTCCTCTCCTCCCCTTCTCCTCTCCTCCTCATCCTCATCCTCCTCTCCTTTCCTCCTCCTCTCTCTCTCTCCCCTCCTCCCCTTCCCCTCCTCTCTCCTCCTCCTCTTCCCCTCCTCTCCTCCTCCTCCTCCTCTCCTTCTCCTCCTCTCCTCCTCCTCTCCTGTCTCCTATCAGCAGCTCTGGGGTCGTAGTGTATTCGAGGTGCTGGCAGTCATTCTGAATATGATGCAGCTCGCTGTAGATTCATTCAGTTTCATTCTGCTGATGTCACAGCTGCAGATACCTGACTCACCTGAGACTCAGTCTGTCATCTGAAATCTGATGCTGAGTCAGTTTTTCCGTCTGTAGATTATACTTTTTTTTCAGATTTCAGCTGAACACAATAATCCGTTTCAGAGACTCACTGACTGTCTGGAAATAAAAATAAAAGCGTCAGCAGCACAAAGTGAATCCGCATGTAGAGCACTGCATCATGTTTACCATGTTTAGTCCACTGAAGAACACCTGACAGGTATTTTCACTATATTTCCATGTATTTTGTCTAAATTTCAAGGCATCTCTGTACATTGTCAGGATCTCTATATGTTTGTGTATGTTGAGTTTTGTTTGAGATCCTACCTCCCAAAGCACCGCAGTGTTCTGTAATTTAATTGTTGAACACTTTAATAATGCATTTAATTGATAAAGTTACTTGCAGAAACAAACTAGATGTCAGAGTTTAGAGCAGACCAGCAGCTCTCTCTACGTCTTGTACCAACAATAAGACTTAATGTTTATCTGACAGACTGACTCCAGTTGGATCCTTCCAGGAATGTTGTGATACACGACAAAAACCTTAAACTTCAGGAAAACAAGAAGAAACCTGAAGCTTGCAGAAAACACCAGAAACACATTTTTAGTAAAAGTCGTGTTTTTATTATCTCAAATCGTCCGGCTGGTCCTGGTCTAAACCTGGACCAGGTCTCTCCTGGACCTGTTCTGACCTGGACCTGGTCTCATCTGGACCTGTTCTGACCTGGTCCTGGTCTAACCTGGACCTGTTCTGACCTGGTCCTGGTCTAACCTGGTCCTGTTCTGACCTGGACCTGTTCTGACCTGGACCTGTTTTGACCTGGTCCTGTTCTGACCTGGACTTCTTCTGGTCCTGGTCAAAAGTGGATCAGTGTCTCCTCTGCGCATCTTTAACGCTGAGATGAATATTTCCCATAATGCTTTGTGTCTCAGAGGTGAAGTGGCTCCGTTCCAGCTGGATCACAGAGTCCTCCTCCGGTCTCAGATCTATTAATCCAGATCGATGTGAGCCGGCTGGCGGCCCGGGGGGTCCGCGGCTCCACCAGGTAAACATTAGCATAGTAATTAGCCGCAGCTCATTTAGCCAATTAGAGCGTTGTTGTTTCCTGGAGCGGAGCCAGCTACTGGTTGAGACTCAGCCTGAGGTGAGCTGGATCTAATCCTGTTGAGTCCTGGAGGTCCCTGCAGGACCAGGATCACCACAGACCCGTAACGTAGTGCTACAGCGCGGCATCCCCGGGTGGATCTTTAATGTGATGATAAATATTAACAGAGAGATGTAGGTCAGTTTACCCAGCAGACCCTGCAGCTAATCTCAGATAATGAGACGCTAACGGCAGGTTAATGACTCAGGAGGCCACTTTATTAGGTACACCTCCTCTACGGCTCGTTAACACAAACACTTAATTATCTAATCATGTTAGAGCTCCGACGATCTGCTGCAGATCAAACAGAACCACACAGAAAACAGAAACATACCGTACACTCCGTGACTCATTATACACTCGGTTGATACGTTAATAAATACTTTATGAGTTAGAATCACAAGCTGTCAGCTGGACCTCCTTACAGAGTTATTGTTGTTTTTTACAATATAAAAATTTAAGAAATTAAATTCTAATTAAAGGGAAACAAATTATCAAAGAAATTCAACTCTTCTTTTCTGATTTCTGTCATTCTAACTGTGTTATTCTGCACAAAGACATGTTTGAGTTGTTCTGATTGTGCTGATTCCACAGAGCTGCAGGAGTTATAGATTCTATAGATTATATGTGTTGCAGTGAGAAACGAGGCCACAGATGAGAATGTGACTCTGACTGTCAGGTTGGGAGGTTAATGAGAGGAGAGTCTCGGGACATTTCCGCAATCAGACAGGCAGAAGTTTCATGTTTCATATTAAACAGAACATAGAGATGAAATGTTTAGAGTCCAGAGGAATCACAGCTCTATTTATCTGATGGATTATCCAACCTGAGTAAACAAGTATTAATAATCCGTACAAAAACAGTATTAGAAGCTAACTGTAGAAGCTAACAGTATCAGAAGATAACAGTACCACAGGCTAACGTTTTCAAAAGCTCAGTTTCAGAAGAAGACTGGCTAACCTTGTATGAGAAGCTAACAGTAGAAGCTAACAGTACGAGCTTCTCATACAGTATGAGAAGCTAACAGTATGAAGGCTAACCTGTATGAGAGGCTTACAATAGAAGCTAACCGTATGAGACGCTAAACTTGTATGAGAAGCTAACAGTAGAAGCTAACAGTATGAGAGGCTAAACCTGTATGAGAAGCTAACAGTACGAGAGGCTAAACTTGTTTGAGGCTAACAGTATGAGAGGCTAGCTTCAGCTCATTATAAAGAGATGTTTCTCAGAGTGTGTGTGAGTAAGAGAGAAGCTAACAGTATCTGAAGCTAATGTTTCTCAGAGTGAATCAGAGAGCATATTAGAGTCTCTCCGTCTGTTATTAATGAATAAATCTGCTGTTTGTAGGTTCGACTCTCTGACACCTTTCCTCCAGCCGGTCGGGGAATTCTCTGACGAACTCTAGTCTTTTTATAAGTCTTTGAAACTGCAGCTCATTAGCATGCAGGCAGCACAACGTTTGAAATGCAAAAACACAGAATCCAGTTTTATATTTCATCCAGCAGCTTTTCATGTTTAATAAATTACAGACTTTGCTATTCATTAAGCACAAAGCACACAATTCTCCCCATTTAAAGTCCTAATCCCAACCTGCAGGATTATTAGCTCTGCTAATATTGGTCCTGTGTGTGTGTGTGTGTGTGTGTGTGTGTGTGAGAGAGAGAGAGAAAGCGAGAGAAAGAGAGAGTGAGTTGAATTAAATTCAGTTAGTGTGTCACTGAAAAAAACAGATTTATTCAAACAGAGAAAATATTCACATGTTCAGTGTAATAACAGTGTGGATGGTTCACTTGCTGCAGGAATCTGACAGTAAACTCCGTCTTAAGTTAGTTTTCATTCTGACCGAGCAACCGACACATTCCTGGTCCCGGCCCTCTGGCTCCCGGTCGCAGCAGCATCACATCCAAAGCCTTGTCTCTGTCTACAGACAGCAACGGGCACTCCCCCTCTGTGTTGCCAACTCCTCAGTAAGGAAAGTAGGTATTGGCTGTCCTAAATGTCGCTAGAATGAGGTGACTATGAGTTGGTAGAGCGTCTGTCCAGTGACCGGAAGGTTGGTGGTTCGATCCCCGACCATGGCAGCCTACATGTCGAAGTATCCTTGAGCAAGATACTTGTCGTGGCAATTTTGACAACTGCACTAAGTTAATGGGTGAGCTGGCCAAACACAAAGCACTCAATACTCTGTTCAGCAAGTTTTATTAGCACATTTGTATTCCATACACCGCACAATTCCGAATGGCTCTTTTACAATACAACAAAGTCCCGTACACCGCTCGACTTATATCTGTTGTATTTCCCAACATTGATTCTTCAGCAAGACTCAATGTTGCCCTATCTTCCTGCCCTATACAACACATCAGGACAGAGCCCCCTGATTTATGTTCCCCTCAGTCATGGTGTTATCAGAGTTAAGGCCCTAGTGAGTTCCCACAAGGCCTTGTGTCTTGAATATCAAGTACTTCTTCTTCTTACTTCTTACTTCTTGAACCACCATGACAGAAAGTACCAAATTTCCTTCACATACTGAACCCCAAATTGCTCCCGATGCTGCGTTCATCGGTGTGTGAATGAATTCCCAATGGTGGCAGGTGGCACCAGTGTGCCCTGGTAGCCTCGGCCACCAGTATGAATGTGTGTGTGAATGGGTAAATGAGCGTAGTGTGTAGTGTAAAGCGATTTGGATAAAAGCGCTATATAAGTGCACCCCATTTACCATTTACCATATGATGTCATCACCTAATTTGCCTAATTTACCATGTAATTGTAATGGACGCCGTAGGAGAGAGGAATAATGTTGTGTAGTGAATAAAACCACCCTAAATATGTTTAGGACTGTAAATGCACTGTCTCCTGTCACAATTCCAACCCTCCCCCTTTATCTGGCCTCGGATCCAGAAAAACTGGTTCCAACTTTTGGTACATATTTTGGTGCAGGTCTTGGTGCATATGTCTGTGCACGTTATGGTGCATATGTTGGTGCATCTTATGGTGCATATTGTAGTGCAGGATTTGGTGCATGTATTGGTGAAGGTTATGGTGCAGGTTTTGGTGCATATGTTGTTGCAGGTTTTGGTGCATATCTCAGTGCAGGATTTGTCGTCTGGCTTCTCCGTTGCTGAAGGGCTCTACATCTCAAACCAGACTCTCCTCTGTCGTGCCCCGGTGGTGGAACCAACTTCCAAACTCCATCCGATCTACTGAGTCCTTCTCAATCTTTAAGAAGAGACTGAAGACCAACTCTTTACTGAACACCTTCGCTCTTGATCTACACTGACGACTACAATAAGTATCTCACTGACCGCTCAGAGACCTAAAAGCACTTATGTCTTAATGGACTCAGACTGAACCACGGCTCTTACTCTGCTGTTTTATGACTTCATCCTTGCTTGTGTTGTATTAACTCTCTTTGCACGTCGCTTTGGATAAAATCTTCTGCTGAATGATTTGTAGATTATAGAGACACAAAATCATATGTTGCTAGTTTAAACATGTGAAGCTGACAAACGGCATAGAGGTCACAGCTCCAACACTCAAACCCACATCGTTAAACTCCCAGAGAGAGAAATACCTCTAACATGACTCACAGTCCCCATAGTCCCCAGAGTCCTCACGGTCCTCACAGAGCTCAGAGAGCTGCAGTCTGAAGGAAACATGAGAGAAAAGTCGCCATTAGTCGGTAAATACTGAGTGACTTCAGGTTTTTTTTCAGTTAAAGATCCTCAGTGTGATATCTGTGAGTGTGTGTGTGTGTGTGTGTGTGTGTGTGTGTGTGTGTGTGTGTGTGTGTTGCAGCTCAGGGACTTGTAATGGCCTGTTGTCCTCTCAGACTATAAATCACATAAATCACTGCTGTCACTAATGACATGACTAATGTTCCCCAGTCCTCCAGGATCAGACCTGAACACTAACCACAGCTCCTCCTCCTCCTCCTCCTCCTCATCATCATCATCATCATCATCATCATCATCATCATCATCATCACCATCACGGTGAGCTGCTCTGCTCTGGTGTGGTCACACTGTCAGCTGTGGGAGGAAATCTTTAAACCAGTATCAGTGAAGCTTCAGAGAGACGCTGTGATCTGATCTGATCTGATCTGATCTGATCTGATCTGCAGGAAGATATTCAAACCTTTCATTAAAGAAGTGATGCAGCTTCACTGCCTGCATGAAGTTTAGATGCCGAGCCATTAACATTCCTGCAGATTAATGTTCACACTCATTTACTTTATTTCTGTTAATATAAATTTTGAACTTCACACGTTGAGTTTTGATGGATGTTTCGCTGTGATGGTGAGGCCGTTCTAGTTATTTCTCCTTCAGGTTGAATCGGATCATGACGTCACTTTAATGTATCGCTGATGAGGAATCATTAGAACAGGAGCTTCAGCTGGTGTCCCGTATAAACCGTGTGTGTGTCAGCAATGATTCAGCACATTCACTCTTTCTATTGGTGCTGTTTTATATTAATGACTCCTCCATCTGCTGGGAGCTGAGGGGCAGCAGCAATATGTCGCCACCAACGGCTAACCATGAATGAATCATGAGACACATTTAATATTTCAGTCAGAACAGACCGGACTGCTTTTATTCTCTAACTTCACAGTTTCTGTGGCAGTTTGACTGTTGTCAGGCCTCAGGACCCGACCCGAACCACCAGGCTGTATCCAGTCAGAGTCCAGGTGAACTCAGTCTGAGGTCAGACGAGGACAGAGCGGAGCCAGCAGACGCTCCGGACCTTAAACCGACTGTTTAAATATATGCAGTGTAATCACGAGCAGTGGTGGAAGAAGTAGTCAGATTAATTTACTGCAGTAAAAGTACTAATACACACTGAAATGACTCCAGTAGAGTAAAAGTCCTTCATTCAAAACTTACTGAATGAAAAGTACAAAATGTTCTTAAAGTTTCAAAAGTAAAAGATTGTTTTATGTATTCCAAATATATTATTACATTATTATTATTATAATAATTATTATTGTTATTATTATTATTATTATTATTGATGCATTTATGTAATCAGCATTTTTCTGTTGATTTTAATCAACTTAATATCCTGTTCGGAGCTTTAATTCCTAATAATATTTGTATTTATTTTACCATGTTCTAGACGTTCTCTGTCTGACTGAAGGACAAGAGCTTCTCATATTGAATTAAAGATTAAATGTGTTGATCATTTACTGATAAATCATCTAAAATAATAATATTACTAATAAATAATATGTAAACATGAGAAGGAACAAACAGGAGTGTGTGTGTGTGTGTGTGTGTCGTCTCTGAACATGGAGCTCAGTTCATCTGTTGATCCAGCAGGTGAAGCTGACTGGCAGCAGTGTGTGTGTGTGTGTGTGTGTTCAAGGCTGGCAGCCGCTGCAGGTGGCAGCTGCTGCGTCGCCGTGCCAACCGCCGGCGGTTGGTTCCAGATGGAGCGTCACGTTCAGGGACGACCTGCTCTGATGACACGTTAACCAGCCGGACAACCGAACTCTGACCACCGGACCTCCACCAGGACCAGAACAAGGACCAACTGGTCTCAGGAAGTCATGTGCAGGAATTCAGATGTTTTACTGCCCGCTCTCTCCACTCTGCTTCACATTTTAACATCACGTTACCATCCTGCTGCCTCTGACCCTCAGAGTCTTTACCACAGCTTCCATAGACTCCTATGAGAGACTCTACCACAGCTTCCATAGGCTCCTATGAGAGTCTCGACCACAGCTCCCATAGACTCCTATGAGAGTCACCGCTCATATGTCTTATTTTGGTCATTTTACACCTTTTTCTTGTAATTTCATAAATTTTGGGGGGATTTTGTGACTTTTTGTTGTTGTAATTTTGCTTCTTTTTAGGTCTCCTGGTATCCCTCCCTCCCTAACTGACTCTTTGTGCTTCATACTCTGAATCTCTGCAGCCTCTAGAGGACGACACTAACCCCAGACGAAGACGTGGAGAAGGGAGATCAGAGGCAGCGGGTTGGATTCTGTCTGTTAATAATCTAAAATCGAGTTATTAGCGCGTTGCTTCATCTGGAGACTTTTGGAGCTGATGGCAGCTTCTTCCAGTAGAAGAGTTGCAGCGCGGCGCCACCTGTGGTCCAGATGTTCCTCGTGTCTCCTGTGAGCTGCAGAGACTAGAGAGTGGACCTCCTGATGTGGGTCTGTGTGTCGGCTCAGAGCAGCATCTGTTCACGCTGCAGATTAAAAAACACTCACAGTGCAAAATTTGGAAAGATTTTCCTCAGATTAACGGACTGATCTGAGCTGCAGGTTGGTGACGCGTCCGTCCAGGAAACAGACGCTCCGTCTTCACCTCAGCACAACGAGATCTGTCTCTGTGATAGTGATTTTTGTGTGTGTGTGTGTGTGTGTGTGTGTGTGTGTGTGTGTGTGTATCAGTTGGGTCTCTGCTGGTGTTTCTGTGTCTTGGTGTCTCCGTGTTGACAGAGTGTAATCCTGAGTCAGGCTGCTGTCAGCAGATTGACGGAGGGTCAGAGCTCCGAGGTCGACCTCTCCTCCGTCTGTAGGAAGTGACCTCAGCGCCGGGCCAGGCCGAGGGGCCATCTGGCTAAACCCCGGTCCCCGGAGTCCCGTCCCCCGTCCGTCCGTCCGTCAACTTCCTCCATATTCACCAGCAGCTCTGAGCCAGCAGACTCATCTCAGATTTATGAGCCCCTCCCTGCTGAACGGGAACGTCCCCCCCGGCTGCGGCACAACGCTGTGTTAGTCTGTTGGCTTCGTGGTGCCAGGTTCCTCAATTAGTCCAAAGATCCCTGATGGTCCCGCGGCCTCGCAGGGAGGCTGGCGGGAGAACCGGTCCTGCTGCTCCACTCTCTCTCTGCAGCCTCATTATCATCAGCAGCATCTCGCCGCCACCCGCACGCCACTCACACATCATATCACATACACACACACACACACACACACACACACACACACACACACACACTCTCTCTCTCTCTTTTTGGAGGGAGACCTGGCCAACATTGCCAGTTACAGATTAAAATGACAAAACATGGCAACATATAATAAGAAAAGGCAGAAAAGAAAAATAGGCAATTCACACATTATACATACAGGAAGCTACTGGATCCACTCAGTTGCATGGACCGTTTGGATTGCTTTACATTTTCCTGACTAACATAGGGGGATGGGGATTTTAACTTTAAAATGCCAAGAAATATAAATAGTTGAAAAAATACTATTCAGAACAAATTCTGCCTGATTTAAAATGTCTTAAATTAATGTTTCAGATATCGTAAAGTCTTTAAACGAGTGACAAGGATTTCATCAATCTTTTGTTTAGTTGTTTTTTTATTATAGTAAGTTTTAGGAATAATTTACAAACTCACAGTAACATGAGATCCGAGAGCTTCTTCTTATTATTAACACTTCAGTGATAATAAAGATGTCCCTTACTTCAGATGCACATTGTTTGTTGGTTGTTGTTGTTGTTGTTGTTGTTTTGGCTGAATTGCTGCTTAACAGCAGGCCGGAGTTTAGCCAGACAAAATGTTGAAATTTGCAGGAATACACCAACATTTCCTCTGGATCATCCTGACAGCAGGCGGAGGGACAGAGCTGCAGACAGAGCTGCAGACAGAGGGACAGAGCTGCAGACAGAGCTGCAGACAGAGGGACAGAGCTGCAGGCGGAGGGACAGAGCTGCAGACAGAGGGACAGAGCTGCAGACAGAGGGACAGAGCTGCAGGCGGAGGGACAGAGCTGCAGACAGAGGGACAGAGCTGCAGACCGAGGGACAGACAGAGCTGCAGACAGAGGGACAGAGCTGCAGACGGAGGGACAGACAGAGGGACAGAGCTGCAGGCGGAGGGACAGAGCTGCAGACCGAGGGACAGAGCTGCAGACAGAGGGACAGAGCTGCAGACAGAGGGACAGAGCTGCAGACGGAGGGACAGACAGAGGGACAGAGCTGCAGGCGGAGGGACAGAGCTGCAGACCGAGGGACAGAGCTGCAGACAGAGGGACAGAGCTGCAGACAGAGGGACAGAGCTGCAGGCGGAGGGACAGAGCTGCAGACTGAGGGACAGAGCTGCAGACAGAGGGACAGAGCTGCAGACAGAGGGACAGAGCTGCAGACAGAGGGACAGAGCTGCAGACGGAGGGACAGAGCTGCAGACGGAGCTGCAGACAGAGGGACAGAGCTGCAGACAGAGGGACAGAGCTGCAGACAGAGGGACAGAGCTGCAGACAGAGGGACGGAGCTGCAGATGGAGCCATGAAGTCATGAAGAAGAGAACAATCCTCTGATCTGTTGGTATCTGCAGCACCTGAAGTGTGAAGAAGCTGATTAATGTGTTAAATGTGTGTGTGAAGGACTGACCACGCCCCCTGCTGACAGCTGATCAGTGTCTGAATGTGTCTCTGCAGCAGGACGTCTCCTGAGTCACCAGGACGCTGCAGGAGACTCGAGGTGGGACAGAGCGGCTGGTTTTCTGGCTGAGGTTTGGTGCAGAGAGAGTCGAGCAGCAGCTCTCTAGCTGCTGTCTGATGTTCACAAACAGAGAGAGAGAGAGTGACCCAGCCTCAAACTGTCGCTCTGCAGTAATGAAGAGTTGGACAGAGAGTGTGACACTCGGGGGGCTCAGAGGCGGCTTTGATTAAGTCCTCCGAGCTTCATTAAAAACCATGAAAGCTCATTTTAGAGACGCTCTCCCCCCTCCCCCTCCCCCCACAAACCATCATCTCTCTCTGTTTGTGAACATCAGGCCAGCTGCTGCACACACACACACACACACACACACACACACACACACAGAGTCAGACTACGTTCAGATTTAAATACAGTTTGAAATATTTAAAATGTTCTCTTCTTGTTTTTATTATAATTTGATAAAAGATAATAAACACTCTGCTGGTCGTTTAGCAGACGTGACGCCACAGAACGTTAAACTCGAGGAAGCGACGCCTCTCTGGACGCCAGACACCTGCCATGATGTCACAATGATGTCACAGTGATGTCACAGTGTGCATCAGAAATATTGAAACCACGCTGCGTCCTGTTTGATCTGACTCCAGGCAAGTTGTACAGTTTCTCAACGTTACAGACATTTGTGTAATATTTTGAAAATCATCAAAATATCATTCATATAAATAAATATGATAGAAATGTTCTCGTTCTTCAGAACTGAAAGAAAGAAATGTTTGAATTCAGACTTCTGATATTTATCATCAGAGGAGTGAAGAGGGCTCAGCTGGTCACATGATCACAGCCAGGTCTGACACACACACACACACACACAGCTGCAGCTCTCTGATGTCGGATCAAACCCAAAGTTAATTTGCCTGGTTGAGAAATGTGAAAATGAAAGAGAAAAAAAAAAACGTTTTTCATTTGAGTGGAAATAAAAAGTGAGTTTGACTTATTGCTCACAGACAGACGGGCGCTATGACATCACTGTGATGTCACTGTGAGCTGAGGGAACGGTTAGTGCTAACATAAAAGATGTTTTCCCTCATTAGAAGAAATTTACAGTAAAAGTTCTCTCTCTCTATATATATATATACAATAACATCAATAATATAAATAATATCAATAATATCAATAACAACA
The DNA here is from genome assembly GCF_030273125.1 of Centropristis striata. Classification (NCBI taxonomy): domain Eukaryota; kingdom Metazoa; phylum Chordata; class Actinopteri; order Perciformes; family Serranidae; genus Centropristis; species Centropristis striata. The sequence continues at coordinate 37,177,098 of NC_081526.1, read as the reverse complement.
ATAACATCAATAATATCAATAACATCAATAATATAAATAAAATAAAAACAACAATAACATCAATAATATAAATAACATCAAAATAACAATAACATCAATAAAAACAATAATATAAATAACATAAAAACAACAATAACATCAATAACGACAATAATATAAATAACATCAAAAACAACAATAATATAAATAACATCAATAATATAAATGACATCAATAACATTAGCACTGTGACATCACAGACATTAGGGATGTTTGAGTTGATTTGAAGACTATTCTGTTTGTTTTATTTATTTATTTGTAGAAGTGGAACATGTTTGTGTCCTGCTGCTGGTATTTATATATATTTATATATATTTTACAGTGAGGAGAGATTTAGGACAGAGAGGAAACTGAGAAATGAAGTCTTCATTTATTTATTTATTCAGTTTAGTGAACAAACAGAAAATAATCCTCAGTCTGTCACAACATGAAACACATTCAGCACACAGCAATATTTACACTGAATATTATATTTATTATATTTATTACTGCACACACACACACACACACACACACACACACACACACACACACACACACGCATATTAAAGACACACACACACACACTGAACATCTTCAGTTATTATAATTTATACTTTGATATATTTAACATTTAAAATAATTCAAACTGCTTTAATACATTTTGATTCTGATTAAAACACAAAATGTATTTACAGACAATAATAAATAAAACACTGACACTGAATCCTTCAATTTAATGTAAAAACTGTTTCTGTGTTTCGTCTTTAAACAAACAGAAAATAAAATAACACAAAGATCAAACAGATAAACTGAAGCTTTCTGTTTACTCATGTTCACTTTCATTATTATTATTATTATTATTATTATTATTATTATTATCATTATAAATTTAACCTGCGCTGGGATTCACAATAACAAAGTCAAATAAATCTTTATTGATCCATTTCAGCTCAAGTATCAATAATAATCAATACTAAATAGTAATAATAAACTAAACTAATTCAAACCAATGATTAGATTATCATTAAACATTAATGTGAAATATTCATGAAGAACATTAAAATAACTGAGGACAGAAACAACAAATCAAAATGTTATTCTTTTGTTATTATTATTAATAATAATAATTATTATCATGATTATAATAATATGTAGAATTTTATTTAATCTATTAGAATATATTTTATAATTGCAGTATTCAATAAACTGACTGCAGATTCGTTTTTTTTATTTATATAGGAACATATATATTCACATTGTAAACTTACAGATCACTGATTATTAATTATTGATAGTTGATTGAGTCAGAATCAGCTGACTTAAGAAAAAATAAAGAAATTATTTTATATTAAATGAAATATTTCTTCTTTGTTTCTACTCAATAATAATCCATAGTGCTGCTGTGCCCCCTGCTGGACAAACAGCCATACTGCACACAAACTTATTATTATTATTATAATTATGATGATGATGATGATGATTATTATTATTATTATATTTAATGTTGAAGCTGCTTTAATTGTCTTTGTTAACATTTATTTATTTATTTACATTGATCAGATGTATTTTAACAGTGAACGTAAACAGATCAATAAATGAAGAGATAATATAATTACTGCAAGACAATAATAATAATAATAACAACAATAATAATAAATATTGTTTGTTAGTGTCTTAGTGTTAAACGATTATTAAAAAGATAAACATATATATAATTTTAGCTAAAAGGAAAATATGAATTAAATCACCTGGAGAATATATATGTTTATTAAAGCATCACAACATTGTTTATGTTTATGACTGAATCTGAAAAGATTAATCTGCAGTTTAATAATTATTTATTGTTTTACATTTTAATATTCAAACATCTGAACATTATATAAATATATTGTATGTCATATACAATTATATATTAAAATATATTCATGTTAATTTATTTAGACGATGTTACAATAATGTATGTTATTATAATGAGTTAGCTGAATAAAAAATGTTTATAATTAATATATATTTACAGTAAAAGTATGCATCACTAGAATGTATTTAAAGTAAAAGTATGCATCAGTAGAATATTTACAGTAAAATAATGCATCAGTAGAATGTATTTACAGTCAAGGTAAGCATCAGTAGTAAAAGTATGCATCAGTAGTAAAAGTTAGCATTAGAAGAATACATTTACAGTAAAAGTATGCATCAGTAGTAAACGTATGCATCAGTAGACTTTATTTAAAGTAAATGCATGCATCAGTAGTGAAAGTATGCATCAGTAGAATACATTTACAGTAAAAGTATGCATCAATGGGGCGTCCCGGTGGCTCACACCGGTAGAGCGCTTACCATGTAGGCTGAGTCCTTGCTGCGGCGGAGCTGGGTTCGAATCTGGCCTGAGCTCCCTTTGCCGCATGTCTTCCCCTCTATCACCCCCTTTCTATCTATCACTATCAATAAAGCAAAAAAAATGCCCAAAAAATAATCTTTAATAAAAAAAAAAGTATGCATCAATAGTAGAAGTATGCATCAGTAGAATACATTTACAGTAAAAGTATGTATCAGTAGTGAAAGTATGCATCAGTAGAGTACATTTACAGTAAAAGTATGCATCAGTAGTAAAAGTATGCATCAGTAGAATACATTTACAGTAAAAGTATGCATGGGTAGTAAAAGTATGCATCAGTATACTTTATTTAAAGCAAGAGTATGCATCAGTAGAATACATTTACAGTAAAAGTATGCATCAGTCGTAAAAGTATGCATCAGTAGAATACATTTACAGTAAAAGTATGCATCAGTAGTAAAAGTATGCATCAGTAGAATGCATTTACAGTAAAAGTATGCATCAGTAGTAAAAGTATGCATCAGTAGAATACATTTACAGTAAAAGTATGCATCATTAGTAAAAGTATGCATCAGTAGAATACATTTACAGTAAAAGTATGCATCATTAGTAAAAGTATGCATCAGTAGAATACATTTACAGTAAAAGTATGTATCAGCAGTAAAAGTATGCATCAGTAGAATATATGCATGTTGCAGTTAAGTGTTTTAGTTCTTGAGATTTAGATTTAATTTAGTTTTCCTGAGTTTTCTGTGTCAGACAGTCAATGTTTTTCTTCCAGTTATAAACGTGTCAGAGTACTTGCCGCAGGTGTCAGTGTCAGAGTACTGCAGTACTTGCTGCAGGTGTCAGAGGGCGCTGTTGCTGCGGTGTCCCTGCAGGTCAGAGGACAGACTGTCTCTCTGGGTCTCTCAGCAGGATTTAGTGTCCTGCAGCTGTCCTCTCTGTGACACCTGAGCCGAGCGTCTGAAACCCCCGAAACACCAAGACAGAAATAAAGTCCAAACTGCTGCAGCAACACGAGCTGCAGCGCTCTGCTGCTCTCCCTAAACTCTCTAGATTCTCTTTTATTCTCTCTCTAAGCTCTCGATTCTCTTTTTCTCTCTCTCTAAACTCTCTAGATTCTCTGCTGCTCTCTCTTTAAACTCTCCAGATTCTCTTTTATTCTCTCAAAAGTCTCCAAAACACTGAAGGCTCCAGTTTAATGAGAGATTTTACTTTCACAGTGAGAGATCCACAGATTTAAAGTTTACATAAAGATATAAAAACGTGTTGATAACAGACAGAATAACAGCGTTTATTTATTTATCGCTCTGTAAATATGAAAGTTATTTAAAGAGACAGAACAGATTCTAACTTCAGTGAAAAAGTGTCGAGTCATTTCCACTTGTGGCCTCGACTCACTGGAGACAACAAACACATTCAAGTCTTTAAATAATAAGAATATTTATTATTTAAGATAATGTATTATAATTATATCATGTTATACATCATTATTTATAATAACAATCCTTTGTCATTACATTTTAATCAATAATCATGTTTTTATTTAATCAATGAGTTAAAGCTGAAGTTTGTTTGTTTGTTTGTTGTTATTTAGAAACAAACTTTAACTTGAAAATCTTAAATAACAATGTGGTCTTTTAAACATTAAACATTCAGAGTTTAGTTCATTAAAGAAACATTAAACAGCTTTTTGAATGATTAATTTCAGTTTTGATAATGATTTACTCATCAAACTCCTGACTGATTAACTGATTAATGATAATAACAATAATAATAATAATAATAATAATAATAATAATAAAAGCTGTTATTATTATTTTTTATTATTATTATTATTATTATCATTATCAGAGTTTTTATGTTTGTTTCAGTGATTGAATAATAATGGGTTATTCCAGCCTGCAGCTCTTCTGTGTGGAGTTCTCATGTTCTCCCCGTGTCAGTGTGGGTTCTCTCCGGGTCCTCTGGCTTCCTCCCACAGTCCAAAAACATGCACTGAGGTTTAATTGGTGACTCTAAATGTCCCATAGGAGTGAATGAGAGCATCTGAATGAGAGGTGAAGGAATGAATGATGTCGAAATCATCTCTAACTCTAATAATGTGTCCAATCATTGATTATTAATTATTATATAACTTTATTTCAGTAGATAGTATTTACAGTAAACGTATGCATCAATAGAATGTATTTACAGTAAAAGTATGCATGTATATTTTAAATACATTCTACTGATGCATATTTTTACTACTGATGCATACTTTTACTTTAAATATATTCAACTGATGTATACTTTTACTTTAAATATATTCAACTGATGTATACTTTTACTACTGATACATACTTTTACTTTGAAGACATTCTGCTGAGCCATACTTTTACTACTGATGCATACTTTTACAACTTCACAATAAGTGAGAGCATGTTCTGTTCCCTGCAAGTAAAATAAAGTTTCAAATTTAGTCTAATACATAAGAACCCACGGTGACACGGGTGAAACAAACATTTTAAATGTTCTAGAATCTCCCATATTCAGCTTTATGCTTGACCTAAACTCATGAAGTCCCTATGCGACACATACTCAACACCCTGGTGTGGTGGTCATGTGACAGTCATGTGAATGTGACAGGAAGTGACTAAAAAAGGAGCTAATTTCAAAAAGCTTATTTTTTGTTACTTGGCTAAGTTAAAACCCATTTAACAATTCTAATCGGTTAAAAAGGTGTCCTTTACTGCATGTAACCTGTTCTGACCAAATTTCCTGAACAAATTAATATGAAACAACTTACAAAAATATTCCTGTGACGTATACGTCACATTGGGCTTTTAACCTAAAAATTGTCATGGAAAACCTGATGTGATGTATTTGCCACAATTACAAAAATGGTAATATGCCACTCAATTATTTTCACTGTTTAAATTATTTTTTAATTAATATATGCTCTGCTGTTCCATTTAAAGTACATTTGACTAAATATAAACAAAAATAATCCTATATATTAGCCTGATCTCCTCCTGTGCAGTTGACTCAGGACGAAGCTCAACACTGGAGCAAATCAGACAAGACATTAGTGGAGGTCAACAGGCCACACATTTTTTTATTTTTTTTGGGGCATTTTACTGCTTTTATTAGATAGTGACAGATAGAAAGGGGGAGACAGAGGGGAAGACATGCAGCAAAGGGACCTCAGGCCGGATTCGAACCCGGGTCCGCTGCAGCAAGGACACAGCCTTAATGGTACGCGCTCTACCAGTGTGAGCCACCGGGACGCCCCAGGCCACACATTTTAAAGAAGTACAACACTTTCATAGGTGGGGTAGACCTCCCTGATGCATGTGTTACAAAATCCAAGTACTGTGTCTTTTTTGCCAATGCACAACCCATGTTTATAACCCTAACACTAAAAAAGGATAAATGTTAACTTAAAGGAAAGGAAATAACAAAGGATCACTAATAAAGGGAATGGAGAGAACACAGGATCAATGGCAACAGCTTTCACACCTACGATTGAGAACAATTGTGAACTGTTGACACCTCCCTTCCAGTCTGCTTCACCTCGTTCTATTGTAAAAGGTGACAATGATTTAGTCACAGGTTATTCAATTGTGGCTAACTTTAACTTAATGAGTATTTATCTTAATCATGAGTTCCACTCCAACCTTCAAGTGGTGATCCCGCAGCCCCCAAACTGTCGTGGCAATTTTGACAACTGCACTAAGTTAATGGGTGAGCCGGCCAGTCTCAATGCGGCCCTATCTTCTTGCCCTATACATCGAATCAGGACAGACCCCCCTGATCTACATGTTCCCCTCAGTCATGGTGTTATCAGAGTTAAGGCCCTAGTGAGTTCCCACAATGCCTTGTGTCTTGAATATCAAGTAGGTCACCGCCTACTTCTTGTACCACCATGACAGGAAGTACCAAATTTCCTTCACACTGCTCTTTACAGACATGCCCACTTCATGTTGATAACTAACAAATCTTTACTGACATGCCCACTTTATGTTGATAACACACAAGTCCCCTCATTACTGACATGTCCACTTTATGCTGATAGCCCACAAGTCTCCTCTTTAAAGACATGCCCACTTTATGCTGATAACCCACGAGTCTCCTCTTTACAGACATGCCCACTTCATGTTGATAACCAACAAATCTTTCCTGACATGCCCACTTTATGTTGATAACCCATGAGTCTCCTCTTTACTGACATGCCCACTTTATGTTGATAACCCACGAGTCTCCTCTTTACTGACATGCCCACTTTATGTTGATAACCCACGAGTCTCCTCTTTACTGACACGTCCATTTTATGTTGATAACCCACAAGTCTCCTCTTTACAGACATGCCCACTTTCTGCTGATAACCCACAAGTCTCCTCTTTACTGACATGCCCACTCTATGTTGATAACCCACGAGTCTGCTCTTTACAGACATGCCCACTTAATATTGATAACGACAAATCTTTACTGACATGCCCACTTTATATTAATAACCCACGACTCTCCTCTTTACTGACATGCCTACTTCATGTTGATAATCCACGAGTGTCCTCTTTATTGACATGCCCACTTTATCTTAATAACCCACGACTCTCCTCTTTACTGACATGCCCACTTCATGTTGATAACCCACGACTCTCCTCTTTACTGACATGCCCACTTTATGCTGATAACCCACAAGTCTTTACTGACATGCCCACTTTATGCTGATAACCCACAAGTCTTTACTGACATTCCCACTTTATGCTGATAACCTACAAGTTTTTACTGACATGCCCACTTTATGCTGATAACCCACAAGTTTTTACTGACATGCCCACTTTATGTTGATAACCAACGAGTCTCCTCTTTACTGACATGCCCACTTTATGCTGATAACCCACAAGTCTTTACTGACATTCCCACTTTATGCTGATAACCCACAAGTTTTTACTGACATGCCCACTTTATGTTGATAACCCATGAGTCTCCTCTTTACTGACACGCCATTTTATGTTGATAACCCATGAGTCTCCTCTTTACTGACTTGTCCATTTTATGCTGATAACAGTCAGTGTTTCTCCTGCAGTAAATGTGTTATTGTGTGTGAATATTTGTGCATCCTGGGGCTCCTAAACAGTCTGTGAGCTGCATAAATTGGGTCTGACTGGAAAGCTGAGACTCTTGTGGATTCAATGAGCCCAATTTTCTTCATGTGTGATGATGTTAGTGAGTGAAACTTGAGCTCAGTGTATAAAATGAGCTGCTGTGACCTCTAGGAGAATCACAGCCTCATGTAACTTTACAACCACAATCTAGAGACCTGGAGCATTCAGAGGATGGATGGCTGAGACACTAGATTGACAAAAAGGGGGTTTCTCAGCAGCATGAATGATGACCTAATGATGTAAATCAGCTTTGTCTTCAAACTGGAAATTTTACTGTTTCAGTTTCAGTTCACACTTTGTTGCATTCAGAATGAAACTTCTAGTAATAATTGTATCAGTCTGTATTTAATGATTCATGCTGCATAATTATTACTGATGCAGTTCGTCACAGTTTGTGGGTTAACGGTCGGTGTTTGTTGCCTTCAGATTTTAATTTTCCTCAAATGTTTGAAGTTATTTTTGCAGTTAGAAGTGAAAGTTTGTTTCTTCATACTGTATATTACTTCTTCTTCTTCTTTTAAAGGCCTTAGAGCTGTTGTTGAGTGATTGTTGAGTCGGTGTTAAAGCTGATCAGAGCAGCTGATGAAGAGGAGGAGGAGGATGATTGACAGCTGAGTTGCTGGTTACCAAACCTTGTTACCAAACTGTGAGCAGCTGCAGGAATAGGAGCAGTAGAAGAAGAAGTGTAAACAGAGAGGAGGGGGGAGGCTGAGTGACAGGAACAGCCTCCTGTTGGCTGTCACCTCTTTATTCTTTCATGATTCTTTGTTAAAGTTTAGTGTCGGACTGATGTGTTACCAATCAGCTGATCTCTGATCAGTAACATCTGATGGTTCCGATCGATCAATGATCAGCTGATGACGACAGCTGACGTCCCAGCAGCCCCAGGGGCGGGCCAGCCAATGGGCAGGCTGGGGGGGGGTGAGGGGCCGCCCCCCCAGTATAAAGCGTCCGGGCGCCGTGCGGGCCCTCCTGAGCAGTTGGAGCGTCCCAGCCAGGACTACACACTCACCGTGTAGTTTTGTTGATATCGGGGGACCGGAGGCTCGACTGTTCTCACCTTGGATTTTTCTGGAAAACCTTTGTGGATACGGAGAGCGTTTCCTGTCTGAGTCCGCTGGGCGCCGTCCCATCAAACCCACACTCCTCCCGGAGACAGGTAAGTGTCCCCACGCCCGCCGCGCTCACCTTTGTGGTTTACGTGGACGCTGATCAAGGACGAAAGTGTGTTTATGGGGAGTTTTTGCTGTTTGTGTGTGTGCCTGTATGTGTGTATGTGTGTGTGCGTGTGTGTTTGCGCGAGGGAGAGGCCGCGTGGAAGCTGACAGGACCAGAATAGCAGCTGATAGCTGAGAGCCTGATGGCTTTTTAAGGGAATCAGCAGAGAGAGAGATCAGGTTAGAGCACACACACACGGCTGTCAATCACTGGGTGGGTGGGGGTCGGTGGGGGTGGGTGGGGGTATTTATACCCCGCTCCATATGTGTCCTCACTCTCAGCTGCAAATAGAGTTTATTCCCTGTGTTGATTATTGATCCATCAGTCTGATTTCATGTTGGTCAAATTGAGTCTTCACTAAAAATGAACTTCTTGATGTCGGGTTTATCTTGTGACAAAGTTTTAGATTTCAATTTTGCTTTATTTCAGAGAAATAATGTGATTACAAAATCCAACTGAAAACCAAAGCAGACACAGAGAGTCACTCACTGTGTTTATTCATGTGTTCAATAGTGAAGACAAGAATAATATACATTCTAAGTTTATTTAATAGGGAAATTATTATCTAGATAGTGATTAAAATAAAAAAAAAGTGAGATAAAATGATGTCAAGACTAAAATATAACATAACTTTATCATATTAAATATTTTAATAGAGCTGTTAAAACACTTTAAACACTTATCACTAAATGTTTATTCACTGAAAACAACATATAGAAGTCGAATCTCTATCAGAACATTTAACAGCCAAATCAGTGGCAGTCACTAGATTTTTGGGGTCAAAGGTCAAATAAATCGTCATAATTTTTTAATATAAAATTGACATCATCAGTTCATGCAGAGAGAAGAGTCGTATCACGTTCTTCCCTATAAACCATCTGGACACATAAAAAAAACCCTTCAGACACTTTAAAGCTGTTTGTCTTCGCTAGTTACTGCAGCCTGTTGATTATTGATCCATCAGCTGATCAGCTGATCAGGATGTTTCTGCTGCAGAAACACTACAAAGAGTACTAACAGTACAAATACTCTGAGTACTAACAGTACTAATACTCTGAGTACTAACAGTCTCAGCTCTTCATCCATCACATTTATTTGTCTTTAATATAAAAAGTAGAAAAAACTAAAACAGTCTGATGTTTAGCCAGGACTCTTTCCTGCTTAAATAAAGGGTTAATAATAATAGGGTTAATAATAATTATAATGATTATAATAATAATAATAATAATAAGTTCTGCATTCTTCTGAAGTTAATTAGCAAAAAAATGTTTTTTTTTTGGTGAAAATTGCTGAAAATGTTTCAGTGAGACGTCACAATCTGATAAATGATTGAAAAATCAGTCAGAATGATTAATGTTTATGTTTATTAATTATAAATAAACAACAAAATGTTTTCAAAGAATTAAAAGTAAAAGTTCTCATTAAATCTGATGCTATTTATTATATTTATTCATCATTACTATTATATATATATATATATATATAACATATTATTATTATTATTGATACCTAATACACACAAACAAAGTGTGTAAAGCCCTGAGAATATATATATAATTATATATGCTGCAGCAGAAAAAGTAAATAAAGTAAAAGTTCTGATCATCAGTGAGTTTAATATAATATAATATAATATAATATAATATAATATAATATAATATAATATAATATAATATAATATAATATAATGTAATGTAATGTAATGTAATGTAATATAATATAATATATAAATGAAATATGAATATTATTCTCATTGAAACGTGTTTGGCTCAATTTTATTTTTTAAATGTATTTTAATAAAGTCAAATGATTTTGCAGATGGTTTGATTTTCTTTATTAACTGAAGTTATTATGATTATAACAGTAAATATTAAATATAATATAAACATGCTGCTCTGAGCTTTGATCTGTTTTAAAATCATATTGTTGTTTATTGTTTGTTATTGTTGTTTTTATTTTGTTGTTTGTGGGAAAAATTTCAGTCAATCAGCATTTTGATTTAATATTTTATTTTGTGTTTATTTTAGTTTGAATTTTTTCTGAGGAGAAATATGAATATTTAGAAATTAAACTTTAATGTTTATGTTAGTAAAAAGTAAATATTGAATATTATCTGTGATTTTCAGCTGAGGTCATTATTTTCTCTGCTGTTGATGTTTTGTTGAAATAATTATTTGTATTATTTTTATTATTGTTGTTTCCATGTTTCTTTTCATTATGAACGACTTAAAGTGGATAAATATATCAATTAAGTTATTTATTTCAATAAGAACAGAGAAAACATTTCAAGTTTTAAATAAAAATGAAAAGAAATTCCTGAAAGTATTAAAAATGAAAGACTAAGATTATTTTATTAAACTCTGTTTTTATTTAGGTTTATTAATTTATCTTTCCTCCATTATTATATAATAATAATATTTTGTACTATTAGACTGTAATAAAGACTGTCAGTTGATATTTTTATTATATAATATAAATTATTTTTATCTGAAACTATAAAAGTTAAAAAAACATTTTAATCGTCATCAGGAAACATTTACTTTGAATATTAATTATTGATTCTGCAGATTATTTTAATTATTAATGTCTCAGCATAAATAATCAAATATTTAGTTCCAAATCAAACAACAGTTTCAAAACACAAAAATATTGAAACTTTTTTCATGGAGAAAACAAATATATTAAATATTAAATTATATATTTATTTAAAGTATGTAATATCTATCTTTATGAAGAAAAATGCGAGAAGAAACAAAATATAATGTCTACATGAAAAAAGCATGAGACGTGAAAATAAAATCTGATTAATAAATAATAAAACGCATAAGAAATGCAGGTAAAGTTTAACTCTGGTTTTATTATTTAACTGAATGAAAAAATCCACCAAACAAACAAACAAACAAACAGAGAAGACAGTGACTTCCTGTCGCAGGTGTCGCAAAGTCGTAAAAACGCCGTAAAGTTTCTCACAGCTGGAACTCAGAAGGGGGGGGGCCTCCCCCCTCCCCCCTCCCCCCCAGGTCTTTAAACTGAGAAACAATAAAACAATAAATCTGCATTTCAAACAAAAACTTATTTAAAATGAGTTTTTTCATCAGTTTGTTTGAAAGTTTTTCCTTCACACATTATTTTGTTTTTATTATTTTTATAACTGATATACTAAACTAAATGATGAAATTATTTGATATATTTGAGTTTGATTATTTAACAAAAACATTATTATTATTATTATTATTATTATATTACTAAGTATTATAGTATTTATTTAGTAATTATTATAAATATAAATAATTTCAGTTAAACATCGATAAAACAACAAAATGTTTAAAGTTAAGAATGAATAAACAAATAAATAAACAAGCAAACAAACAAACAAACAAATAAACATCATACTTTTGTTTTGGAGTTTATAATTGTAAAAAAACACCTGAAGTTTAAATGATTTTACAGTTTTTTTTACTTTTTTAAAAAGCAATAACTGGATTATAAAAGTTTTAATAAAAGCAGTTTTTATAATAAATAAACATTTAACACAGAACATCACAACATTTCATTTATTATTCATGTTTTAACAAATCTAAAACTATAAAAACATATTGAAGTTTCTGTCTGTTGCTAATAAATAATAATTATTAACTTTTATAATTTCAGAGGGATCAAATTTAAACAAAAAGTTTCTTCACATAAAAATAAATAATTAACTGGTGTCAAATTTAAATGTTCTTAAATAATAAATAAACTTAATCAGTTATTAGTTATTAATCAGTTTCTGATTTATTTTTGTTGTTTTTCTTTTTCTTTGCTTGTGTCAGTTTCAGATTCGTTTGATGATTGAAGTTGTTTGTGGTGAAATCTCGACTTTAACTCCAGTCAGTTTGTTAGTTTATATTTATATATTTTTTTATATTTAATATTTAGGTAACGCTTTATAATAAGGTCCTTAATAACCATTAATTAACAAGTAATAAGGCATTGTTCTCGCTTTAGATCCGGTAGTTGCAAAAAGCATAGTTAACTTATAATAGATGAGCAATAAAGTATATTTTAATATCAATAAGCAAACAAAAGATTAATAAAGGCATGGCAAAGACATAATGGGTGGGTCATGGGTGTTTGTAATGCCATTCTTAACACTTATAAGATACTCATGAGGCTTTTATTAATGTTCTTAAGCATTTGCAAACTGTTAACAAGTTTCTTATTAGTGCTTATAAAGCTCTTATAGCCTGCTATTAGCTGTATTATAATGCCATTATTAACACTTATATAAGCTAATAAACACACAATGCTGTTAATAAGCATCTTGTAAGGACTTACAAGGGCCTTATTACTTGTTAATTAATGGTTATTACAAGGACCTTAATATAAAGCGTTACCAATATTTCTATATTTCTATTTAAAGCAGTGCTCCTGCAGCTCTCTGCTGTTTGTTGGTTGGTTGGTTTCACATGAACTCAGTTTGTCCTGATGACTCAAACATCAGCTGCCGCCGCCTGTCCGTCAGCGAGGCCCCGCCCCCTCCCCACCACAGGCCCCGCCCCCATCCCCGGGCCCCTCCCCGAGCCGTTTATAGTTGAAAGTGATCTGAGAGACTCAGAGACACTCAGCACTTTATCAGCTGCTGCAGGTCAGAAATAACAGTGACTGTCTGTGACGGGGTCAAAGGTCACCTTCACTCTCATATCATTGAACTAAAGTTACAAATAATAACCTCAGCAGGAAGTCTCTGACTTATTAATATAGTTTCTGGTAGAAGTCGATGACTGACAGCTTCCATTATAAAATGTTTGTGTTTTAATGTGAGAAAGTTGAAACATATTTTTATAGAAAACATGAAACAACAGATTCTCACACATGAAACAAGAGAAATCTGACTTCTCCTTCTTTTTCTTCTTCTTCTTTGTTGGATGAAAAGTTTATTCCATGAGTCTGAGACTTCTCACCGTTTGTTCAGTTACAATTCCACTAATAAAGTTTATTATTTTTAGATTGCAACTTAGTTCATGATTCGATGTTTCTCCTCAAACTGTGTCCAAGTTGATTTATTAGTTTATTGATGAATGATTTTTACAGCTGCTGGCTGTGAATCGGTCCCACAGATTGTTTGTTTGTTTGTTTGTTTGTTTGTTTGTGATGTAGATGTCCTGTCTGGTCGAGTTCAGTCGACTCAAACTACAGAAAGATTAAGATTACATTTCCAGCAGAAAAATAACAAAAACAGCAGTATGAACTAGAAATATAAGACAGTTATTAGCAAATAAAGAAGTAGAAATATAAAAAGTATTAACGATATTAAAAAAAATGAATGGAAATATGAAAGTTTCTCTTCACTACTTTCACATTTATGGAGAAACTTTTTGTTTGAAAATTGACTACATTAATAAAACATTTTATATATGTGAAAAACATTTGTGATTAGAAATGTTTTATTGCAAAATCTAAAAGTTGAGTTTGCCTTTTGTTTGTGATGTGGTGGGCGGGACCTGTCACTCAGCAGAAACACCTGTCAATCACACACTGCTGTTTCCTTCACTTCATCAGATGGAAAACATCTGGTTCTCTAGAGCAGCTATTCTCAACCTTGGGGTCGGGACCCCAATTGGGGTCGCAAGATGATTTCTGGGGGTCGCCAAATCATTTAGGAAGTCAGTGGGGTTTTTTGTTTGTCATTTTGTGTCTTTTTTAGTCATTCTGTGTCATTTTTTGATCATTTTGTGGTCAATTTGTGTCGTTTTTGGTCATTTTGTGTCTTTTCTGGTCATTTTGTGTCTTTTTTTGGTCATTTTGTGTCTTTTTTTTTGGGTCATTTTCTGCCTTTTTTGGTCATTTTCTGTCTTTTTTAATCCTTTTTGGGTGATCTGAACTGTGCGTGTGAGATTGTGTTCAGTGAGCGGGGGTCGCGGACAACATGCATGTTAAATTGGGGGTCGCGACTCAAAAAGGTTGAGAACTACTGCTCTAGAGGAATTATGTTTCTACACTGAATATAATATACTGATTACATTATACTGTGTGTATACTGTGTATGCTGACTCTCCACACACTTCTAACCACTTTTCTGTGCAGATTTTTGTCCAACTGACTTTTGATTGACCATTATTTTTAAGAACTTTTTTTAAACTGCACCATGTTTGATTTCTGGTTTTCTCTGGTTGTTTTTATCATTTTGTCCATTTCTTGGTTCGGCTGATTTAGATTGACGAGTCGTCTATTAAATGTAAAAGTACCATTTAATTATTCTACAGATTTTCACTGAATGTTGATTTCAGATTTTTGACGTTTATTTCTGGCTCTAACTGAAGTTTCTTCTCTTCTGAAACTGACCTTAATACAGTCATGGAAAAAGTATTAAACCACCATTGTTTTCCTTAATTTCTTGTTCATTTTAATGCCTGGTACAACTAAAGGTACATTTGTTTGGACAATTATAATAATAATAACAAAAATAGCTGATAAGAGTTTAATCTAAGAGCTGATATCTAGACATTTAACATGGTTTTATTGTTTATGATTTTGCTTATTATAAAAAAAAAAACATGGAAAATGTCTAGATATCAGCTCTTAAATTAAACTCTTATGAGCTATTTTTGTTGTTATCATTATATTTGTCCAAACAAATGTACCTTTAGTTGTACCAGGCATTAAAATGAACAAGAAATTGAAGAAAAAGGGTGGTCTAATAATTTTTTCCATGACTGTATTATCACAAACAAAGGTACACTGTAAAACCCAGTGTTGCTTGTTTGTTATTATAACTAATTTTTCCTTTTCAATACAACAAGATTTGTGCAAAAAGTCATTTTAACTTAAAATATTGAGTCAAATAGCAAGACTCATTTGAGTTAACTCTGTTGTCTTTGTTGTCTTGACATAAAATTATTTTGCAGCATGGACACTCAAATATTTAAATTGAAACAACAAGTTGGGTTTTACAGTGTACCTTTAGTTGTACCAGGCATTAAAATGAAGAGGAATTATGTTTCTACACTGAATATAATATACTGATTACATTATACCGTGTGTGTGTGTGTGTGTGTGTGTGTGTGTGTGTGTGTGTGTGTGTGTGTGTGTGTGTGTTTGTGTGTGTGTGCAGGGTGCAGACCAACATGACGACACAGGCTCCGACCTTCCTGCAGCCTCTTCAGAGCGTCGTGGCACTTGAGGGAAGTGCCGCGACGTTCCAGGCTCAGATTAGTGGTGAGGCTGAAAATCTTCTTTCTCTTTTAATGACGTTTCAGAGTCACAAAGACCAAATGTTTAACCAGCTACAGGTCAGACTTTCTATCTGTGGAACAGGTTCAACACTGAGAGCAAACTGTTTCACTTCAGTGTTTCACAAAGTCTCATTATTGTCTTGTAACCCATAAGAACACATGGTGACACCCGTGTAACAAACACTTATATTAAATATTTAATATAATATAAATATTTCAGAATCTCCCATATTCAGAACAGAAATGTGAAAAGTAGAGTTAAAGTCACAATTTTTATGTATATGTTATGGAGATGCAAACAAAAAGTAAAATAGTTGTTTGTTTTTATTTATTATTTATTTATTCTTATTTTGTGACTTAAAAACAAATCTGACAAAAGTTATTTATTGTTAAACAGCACTATAAATGTCACAATTTTGATAAATGTTGTGGAGATGCAAAGAAAAAGGCAAATTTGTGTCTCTGTAAGCAGAAAATGTGTCTAGTTTTTGTATTTGAAAAGAAGAAATATCATAAACATACATACCATAAACACCCAATGTATCATATATGTCACATCACAGATCTTTGACATTAAGGGGTAGTATTTATTTATTTATTTTTAAACATCACTATCTGTTCTATGTGTTCACTTGGTCTCTGGTATATCCCCCATAATTTTCCTTTAAGGATTACTGGCTCTGGGTTCTTATGGGTTAAAGTAACTTTAACAAACGTTAACTGTGATCAAAGCAGTGAGCTGGATTAGAGATTTAAAATGTTTGTTTCTGATTGTTTAGATGAAACTTTTCTTACTCTTTCAGAAACTTCACTCTCAATTTTTCTCAAACTTCAGATTTTTGATTCTGAGATTATAACTTTGTTTTGGTTCAAACTTGAATCTGTGAATTCTGAGAACAGTTTAGTGGGTTCTGGTTCTCTGACGGTCCGGTCCGGTTCTCCTCTCTGCAGGTTCTCCAGTTCCTGAGGTGAGCTGGTTTCGTGATGGCCAGGTTCTTTCCGCCGCGGCTTTGCCCGGCATCCAGATCTCGTTCAGTGATGGCCGCGCTGTTCTGAGGATCCCCGCTGTGACCGCCGCACACAGCGGGAGGTTTTCCGTCAGAGCGACCAACGGTGCCGGACAAGCCACGAGCACCGCCGAACTCCTCGTCACAGGTGAGATTAAACTTCCACAGGAGACAGCACAAGGAGAAAGTGACCAAATGTATAATATATATTTTGTGTGATTGACCCGTAGGAAAGTAAAAAAGTGAGGCAAGTATTATTTGTATAGCACCTTTCAACAACAAGGAAATTCAAATTGTCTTACACAAAACATTAAAAGCGTTTAAAAGAGACATATAAAATGACATTGAAATATATAAAATATTTAAAAAATATATCAAATATCAAAGGGATAGAAGTTACAGTGCAGTAATGGCAGTGGCAAACAGAAAAGTCTTCAGTCTTGATTTAAAAGAGTTGAGAGTTGCAGCAGATCTATAGTATGGTATATATAGTAGTAGGCTGACTTCGTAACTGTTTTAATGTGGCTGTTGAAGTTTAGGTCTGAGTCTAATCAATGTCTGAATATTGATATTAATGTCCCTGTAGCGGAGACGGCTCCTCCGACCTTCGTTCAACGGCTGCAGAGCTCGTCGGTGCGTCAGGGCAGCCAGGTTCGCCTGGACGTTCGCGTGTCGGGGATCCCCGCTCCGCTGGTGAAGTTCTACAGAGAGGGAGCGGAGATTCAGAGCTCAGCAGACTTCAGGATCCTCCAGGAGGGGGACCTGTACAGCCTGCTGATCGCAGAGGCTTTCCCCGAGGATTCTGGGAATTATTCTGTGAGCGCCACCAACAGCAGCGGGAGAGCCACCTCCACCTGCGAGCTGCTGGTTCAGGGTGAGACTTCAGATAAACCTCTTTATTTCATACAGGATCCGTGTTTCGCTGCACACTGAGGCTCTGAACTCCAAACTCCAAACTGGTCGGACATTTTTTTTATCATTTTGCAGGTCATCAGTAGCCTGGCTAACACCAGACTAATCACAAATGAGATTAGTCTGTACACCAGCCGTTCATTTTCTCCGTAGAGGAGGCGTGGTTTACGATCCTCCAGAGCCGTTTATTGGGCGCTACGAATGTCTATCAAAAGCGTCTGTACGTAGCTCTTAGCCAATCGTATCAGTTATACCAGATGACATATGTAGAGCGACAGAAATTGATTGAGTTTACATAGCCGGACTAGCCCATCTCTACTTTGAGACTAAAATGCTCAATTCTGCTTCTGCAACGTTTTTCTGCAGCATGTTCTGGCTCTGGCTGCTCTGTAGTTTCAGCTCACAGTCTACCTGCAGTGTTAGTCTTATTGTTTATGATTTTGGTTATTATCAAGAAAACCATGGAAAATGACTAGATATCAGCTTTTAAATTAAACTCTTATGAGCTATTTTTGTTGTTATCATTATATTTGTCCAAACAAATGTACCTTTAGTTGTACCAGGCATTAAAATTAACAAGAAATTGAAGAAAAAGGGTGGTCTAATATTTTTTTCTATGACTTTATTATCACAGAAACAACTTTACCCTGACACATATTGAACATGTGTGTGTGTGTGTGTGTGTGTATGTGCGTGTTCAGGAGAAGAAGCCGTTCCAGCAAAGAAAACCAAAACCGTGATTTCAACGGCTCAGATGTCTACGAGCCGTCAGACCCGAGTAGAAAAGGTACAGAGACAGAAGGACAGAGATGTTTGAATAAAGACAAAAATATATAAATATGTTTTATTAAGCGTTGACCTCTTTGTCCTCAGAGAATGGAGGCCAGTTTCCAAGCCTCCGCCATGATGGAAATGCAGGTGGAGGGCGGCGAGCTGACTCAGCAGCTCGCCCACAAGACTCCTCCCAGAGTTCCTCCCAAACCAATGTCCAAGTCCCCGACACAGCCCTCGCTGGTCGCCAAGGTGGCCGGAGGACGCCAGCAGTCGCCGTCCCCCGTCAGACACGTGAAGGCGCCCACGCCCACGCCTGTCAGGTGGGCGGAGCTTAATAATAATAATAATAATAATAATAATATTAATAATAGTAATAACTTTATTTATATAGCACCTTTTAAAAACAGCAGTTTAGTGCTTGGACAGAGAGATAAAGTTAAAGGACTGGTGAGATAGACAGCATTACAGAAAAGCAAGTCTAGAAAAGTGGGTTTAAAGAAGTGATTTAAAAGAAGTTACTGACTCTGAGCGCCTTATCTCCTCAGACAGTTTGTTCTAAAGTCGGGGCGCCCGGGTGGAGAAAGCCTGGTCACCTTTGGTTTTTAGTTTTGACTTTGGAACGGTCAAAAGGACCCGAGGATCTAAGGACGCGGGTCGGCTCGTATGGTGTTAATAATTCTCTTAATTAGCTAGGAGCAAGACCTAAAAGAGCTTTAGAAGTGATCAGTAAAATCTTAAAATCAATCCTAAAACCAACAGGCAGCCAGAACAAAGAAACTAAAATCAAGGTGATGTGATATCGTCTGTTAAAACCGGTAAGAAGCCGAGCTGCTGCGTTCTGGACCAGTTGGAGGCGAGAAAGGGATTTTTGGGAGATGCCGGAGAGGAGAGGAGAGGAGAGGAGGGAGTTGCAGTAATCTAATCAGGAGAATATGAGAATGTGAATGACTTTTTCCAGGTCAGAGGGTAACAGCAGGGGTTTGATTTTGGAGATGGAGCGAAGATGGAAAAAACAGGACTGGACAACTTCTCCGATGTGTGGGTCAAAAGTAAGGCTTGAGTGAAGTGTGACTCCCAGATTTCTGGCAGAGGACTTTGTGTTGGCGGATAGTGGACTGAGATGATTTTGGAATTGACTAATTGTGTTTGGAGGACTGAACAGTATGATTTCAGTTTTGGAGTTATTGAGGTGAAGGAAGTTTTGCGCCATCAAACGGTTGATATCCTTAAGATAAACGAACACAGCAGCTAGGCTTCCAGGACCAGATGGTCTCAGTGGAAGGTATTGTAGACGTTTGTGCCGGATCGTTGATGGTAAAAGTTTGATTGTGAGGTAACGTGAGCTCCTCCCGTCTGCAGGCCCGCCTCTCCCTCTTCAAGACTCTCTGTCGCCGCCATCAGGCCGGTCAAGTCCCCCGTCACCGCACGCAAGCAGCTGGCCGCTGGCGCCGACGTCCTGCCGCCATGGAAGCAGGGAGACTACGTGTCCGAGGCCGGCTACGCCAGCATGACCAGCATGACCAGTATGACCAGTATGACCAGCATGACCAGCGTTAGCAGCGCCACAGTGCAGATGGGCCAGGAGCAGCGCTGGGAGCAGGTCAGCGGAGTCAGAGAGGTAAGGGGTGTCGCCGGGGTCAGGGGTCATCACAGCCACCTGGTGGTCAATCTGAGAGACTACAGGACGGAGATATCAGATTATTTACAGATGTTTCACAACAGCTTTATGTGCGATGGTGCCCAGAAGTTTCAAACATATTCAGACTCAGGGGCGCCCAGTCGCTGCAGCAGAAAACTGCATCAGAGTCTAACTTTGTTTGATCTTACATCCTCCCAAAGGATCATTGGAACTGTAGTCCCAAAGCTTCAGAATGTGTAGTCCCATACAGGTATTTACTATGTCTTTAAGTCTATGGACACACAGACAGAACTTAAGCATATATCAGTTAATAACAGCATGTAAATAAAGACTTCAGCTGCAGTTCATGGTGTCACCACCAGAGGCTGAACCCTGAAGCTCTGACTGCAGACCGTTCAGATCACTCCTGAGTGAAAGTTTCACTTCTCTGATGCCTGAATGAAACATAATGAAACTGTTTATACATGTTAAATGTCTTTTCTTAATAACGCTGTCTGTTTTCGTCCCGTCTCACTGTTTTAAATGTCATGAGCTGCAGCCTGATGGATCAAAGGACAGGCTCACTGTTTTCAGCCCAGCATTTTCTATTCTTTGCAGTTCTCATGAACAAGGATATTATATTCTACTTATAACCAGTCCCGGCCAAGCTGCATCACACCATTTTAATAACTCAAAATGGAGATTAAAAGATTTTAAAAGTTTTTTAAAAAGACCATTTAAGGCTGTAAAGTGTCCTGGCATACTCACGTTACTCGATAATCGGTTCAGAGCAGAAATCACAGGAAACGTTCATGAGAACAGCTTCCTTCAATTTCATTCAATCATGCATTTAAAAACGAAAATGTTGATAAAGTTTGACTCTCAGTCAGTCTTTACCAAGTCTGCATGTTTCGGCCCGTCTCTTTTGGGACTTCACACCTCTTTGAGCACCAAAGTTAAACCTTTTGATGTTGTTATCAGCCTCAAACTGTTCAAATGGAGGCAGAACCTTCTGGAGCTCCAGATGACACAAGTTCACCTCTGAACGGCGAGGGATGGGACGAGGCGATGATACGTGACAGCCATCAGTCAGACAGTCAGGGACGTGTTAGTGAAGACGGCAGAGACACGATGTCCTCCGATGACTCTGGGAATGATTCTGAAAGCTGTCGGACTCCAACGGACGATGAGAAGAGTTTCAGTCCATCCGACAGCTGCACAGATCTCTGCTCCGTCTGTAACCATCAACACTCGTCTCATGTGTCAGATGGAGAGACGTTTCAGATCTGTCTGTCCGATGAAGAGAGTCCGTCCTGTCAGCAGCAGCAGGTAGCTCTGCGTCCGTCACCAGCAGACACGTCACGGCTGCTCCGGCATCTTTTTGGCCACTTTCACCTCTTTTTTCCACTTTGGTTGCCACTTCTCTTTCTTGCACCTTTGGCACTTTTTTCCTGAACACTCATCTGATTTGGTTGTTGTATTTCTTGCACGTCAAACAGATTTGCATGTGTCGTCTTTCTCACTCCAAACCCGTCACATCCGGACTCCAGAACCTGCTGAATGTTCAGGCCGTCTGACAGACTTCTGCACCTGGTTCACTTGGTTAGGGTTTGGAAAATATAGGTATGTTTTTTATGGTTTGGTGCTGTGTTTTTTGGCTCCATCCATCGTCCCTCCACGGACTTTCACACTCTTCATTCCACACATCCTGCAGCAGTCCTAATATTTAACATCCACATGTGACGAGTTGGGAGTGAGAACCATGTCTTAAACATTTATGTGAGTACATTTACATGTTCATGATGTAGTTTATTTTAACCTAAGGACAGAGTTTCTGCTTCCTGTCAGTGTCCAGACAACAGGATAAAGTTTCAGTAAGCAGGAGAGGAGTTTCCTCACAGAGATACATACGTGTACATGTACTCACTCAGGTTCAGTCTTCACAGAAACAGGAAGGTCTTGACGGGGAAAATACTGATGCAATCACTCATTCCAAGCTTTATTTACACAGTTCCTCTCATGTATTTCTGAGGGATCAGGCTGTGCCAAACAAGAACCCAGTAAAATGAAATAAAACATGTACAGATATAGATCTGAGGCCATGCTGAATATTTCTGATCGTTTTCAAATCCAAATTGAGTTAATTTGTATGGAGTTTATTACTGAAACGAGATGAGGAGAAATCCAGATTGTCCCCGTCCCCCGTCCTGTCTCTGTCCCCTGTCCTGCCATGGATGTCCTGAGATCTATGTGCTGGTTGTGTCTCCAGGCTGAGGGAGGGAAACGAGCCGGCGCCGTGGCCACAGTGCTGGCTGCCGTCGACCTCGCTCGTGTCCGTCAGCCTGTGGAAGAGGAAGAAATGAGAGCACAGGCTGGGCAAATGCTTATCACTGCTCAGGAGTTTACACCTGAACCAACCCAGCTGCCGTTTCAGGTCAGCTGGCGCCAAGAAACGACAACATGCCAAGAGATTTGACCAGTTTAGTCAGCGTTTAAAGTGTTCCTGAGATCTGAGACGTTCAAGAAGTTCTTTTATTGAGGATCTTTCAGTTCTTATACTGTTCATTTGGTTTTATGTCACATAAAAACAATAACGACTCCCAGACTCATGTAAATATTATATAATATATATAATATTAATGATCAAAACATAAGTCAAATAATGTTTTGTCCAGTGCTTTGAGGTAATCACTCTGAAGTCTAAAAGGACAAATCTCTTGATGAGCATGTCATTGTCTGCAGCACTCACAAACTTTTCGTTTCTATAAATCCTTCCTGAGGTTGTAACTGAACTCTGTTGGTCACACAGATTCAGACAGCGACAGAAACCTCCGGTCCCGCCCCGTCCCCAGTGCCACAGTTCACAGTTTCTAAAGTTTCTGTCCCAAAACACTCCGAGTTTAGCTCAGAGGTAAGAGCGGCACCGCCGGGCAAGCAGTGAAATAACCCATCAACTTCTCTTCTAACATAGACTCAACCAAACATCCAGATTATTTTTAACTGTTTTAAGATCAGCCTTTAACACTTGTGTACCACTTGTCCTAAGGGTAAAAAACTTCACTAAACCCCTAAAATAAAGCAGCTTGATTGCATTTTAAACCCTGTAATTCTTCACAAACTCTGTAACTATTTAGGTTTTTCCTCTTCACAGTGCAGAAAGAGTTTAATCAGTGGAATCCCTTCGTTTTTATTACAACACACTTGTCATAATTGTTTTCTTTACTAAAGTATTGGTTTATTTTAGTACCCCTAAGACAAGATTTGTACCCTGTTGGTGTTCAGCTTTCATGGAAATATGAACAAAGGCAAAGTTGAACTTTTTCTCATGTTGGGGTCATTGAATTTCACGATGAAAAAAATCATTAAGGGGGTTTCCTCTGCTGTTAAATATAGTAACAGGTTATTTTTTAACCCCTAAGACAACACAAGGGTTAAAACAACTGGTTAAAGCTAACATGCAGAGAGTCTCCATCTATGATGTAGAAAATAGAAGTACACCCCCGAGTCCAGACAGCAGGGACTGTAAATAAAACACAGTTTGATCTTTTGGGATATATTTTCAATTAAAAACTATACAAAGACAATGTATTTATTGTTCAAACCTGAACAACGGCTCCTACACGGTACACGTTTCAGTCCTGAACACAAAATAATTGTGTTCTATAATTATATGCTAACTCTTTACAGTTACTGTAGTTAGTTAGCAGCTAATGTTAGCAGCAAATGTTAGCCCAGCTGACATGTGAAGGTTTTTACTGCTTGCCTGAAATGCAAACTTGTTGATCACAGTGTAGAAGTAAAATAAACTCACTAAATCAATTCCTCTTTAACCTGTTTTTCTTCACCTCTTTAATCAATAAACAAACCGTCTTTATCTAAACTCCTTTAATCTCACTAACGTAGCGTAGCTCCTCGCTATGCTAACCTTTAACACAAACGGCCTCGTTTCCCTCCTGACGCTGACCTGTTCCTCCTCTGTGGGCCGGTCAGGTTTCCATCGCCGGCTCGGCCATCGCGGCCCTGCAGAAAGAGTTCTCTACGTCGTCCTACGGAACGACTCGAAAGATCATCAAGCCCGTCAAGTCTCCCAGTCCCGCTCGCTCAACAGCGGAGACCAGAGAGATGATGGAGTCTGTCCCACCGCCGTTCAAAGACTTCTCTGAGAAATATCATGTGGGCGCTGAATTACAGCAGGGGGTGGTGCTCACAGGGGGCGGAGCTTATGAGCACTGGGCAGCCCAGGTTGGTAATCTGGTGTAGTGGACAAGAAAACCTGACGGATACGTTCTGTAACAAAGCAGCAGCAAAGAGTCTGAAGCAACACATCAAGTGATGACTCTTCATATTTTAATGAGGTCTCTCTTTAGGGGAGGTTAGGTTCCTTCTGATTGGATCACAGCACCGTCCCAAACCAAACTGCCTAAGTTAAATCATGTTGTGTTTCTGTGGGAGAGAAAGAAAACATCTTCTTGATCTTCAGTCTTAGTTTTTTAGGAGTCAGGTTTTCTTGATTTTGTGTGAACATCCAGGTGATAATCCCTCTAACAAGTCTTGAAATGCTCATCAATGCTTCTGACCACCTCATCCTCACCTCTTCAGCCCATCAGCCTCCATCTCTCTGTGTTTCATCTTTTCTCTGTGTGTTCCATCTCAGCAGCCAGTTAAAAGTCTTGTCCAGTTCTCTGTTGTGTCCCTGTCTTGGATTTAGAAGTATTTTTCTGTTTAATTAAAGAGCTAACATGTGTGACTGTCAGCAGGTGGTGGAGGCAGCAGCCGTGCCGTCTGCAGGCGGCGCCGTGCTCCCGGCTACGCTGGTGTCGGTGAGTCGATTCCTCCTCCTTATAACCACTGAATGTAGTAATCACGTCTCTGTGGGAAATTACAATCTCTAAAACTGTCGTTGTCTGTCTTCAGGGCTTGAAGAACACAAACGTGACGGAGGGCGAGTCGGTGACGCTGGAGTGCCAGATCAGCGGTCACCCCACGCCTGTCATCATGTGGTTCAGGGAGGACTACAAGATCGAGAGCTCCATCGACTTCCAGATCAGCTACGAGAATGGGATTGCCCAGCTGGTTATCCGCGAGGCGTTCGCTGAGGACAGCGGGCGCTTCACCTGCACCGCCACCAATGAGGCGGGAACCGTCAGCACCTCCTGCTACCTGCTCGTCCAGGGTCAGTACAGGAAGATCCCCAATGAATAAAACATCAACTGGTCTGAGTTTTATCCCTCAAATAGTTGTCAATGTCCCTTTGAATATGCACTTACCTCTTGAGATCATTCCCCCTGTGACTCTGCTGACTTCACATTAAATTAAATCCTCCTCTGGGACGACTGCTCCATCGGGAAGACTAACTCTGTCTTCTCTTCCAGTGTCTGAGGACATTGAGAGCAGAGAGGAGGTAGCTGTCGTCACCGAACATGTTGAAACTGCTGAGAAAATGTGAGTCCATCAAGCTTCTTCAAAGTTTGCACGATAAATAGATTTGATGCAGGATGATAAACACTTTCACTGAGCAGTCCTTCACCAATCATGTTTCCATCTCTCTTCCACATTAAACTGCTGGTTGTCCAGTGAAATCTAACTTCAGCTGACAGTAGAAGTAGCTCTGTTCCCGTGCTGCAGGATTAAAGTATTGAAATATAGTGTAGAAGGTTAAAACATGATGCTTACACTTTTTGGCAAGAAAAGAAAACTTTCTGTGTTTCTGTGTTTTATTTTTAAACTGTCCAAAACAGCTGGTGGTCCAGCTTGTCCTGTTGATCCTAAAGAGAAGTTTGTATTTTCAGAGTAACCGTTGAAGCCAAAGAGGAAACCGTGGTAGCCGAGGCAGAAGCCGCTGCCGCCGCTGCTCCCTTCTTCATCAGAAAGCCAAGTGTGCAGAAGCTGGTGGAAGGAGGGAGTGTGGTGTTTGAGTGTCAGGTTGGGGGAAGCCCCAAACCACACATTATCTGGAAGAAGAGCGGCGTACCGCTCACTACTGGATACAGGTAAAACTACTACTTTATTTAAGAAGATTCTAAACTGATCTGATCAGAGTCATTTCATATTGATTGACTATTGTTCTAGATAACACAGCTGCAGAGCACATTTATTTAAAGTTGTTTCAATCAGAGTTATTAACATGCTCTTCACCTCCACTGTCCATCAGATACAAAGTTGCCTACAAGAAGGAGACAGGAGAATGCAAACTGGAGATCTCCATGACCTTCGCTGACGACGCCGGAGAATACTCCGTATTTATCAAGAACCAGCTGGGAGAAGCCTCAGCCTCCGCCAGCCTGCTGGAAGAAGGTACGTAAAGATCTCAGTATGATAGGAGAGACTTCCTGCTGTCAGGAAGTGTTAAACTTTATATCTTTGCTCTGCTCACAGAGGAATATGAAGCCTACATGAAAACACAAGAAGCAACCTTTAAGACTGAAGTGACAGCGATGGTGCAGGAGCCCAAAGTGGGAGATGTTCCTCCTGTTGTTGTGACAACCATGGAGCAGATGACCACCACCACCATTATTTCTGGACAGGTGGGTCAGAGGGTCTCCTTTAAAGATGCTACCACCTCTCTGAGCATCAGGTCACTTTGAGTTCATAAAGTTCACAGGTGTAAAGAGGAACAGGTACAATGTTGAATGTTTTTTCTATTCTTAACCTGGATTATTGGGTCTTTTCCAATATTTAACCATCATCAAACAGTGGTTGGATGATTATTGATTGACAGCTGTTCAGTGCCCGTCATGTGTACATTTCTTTAAACGTCTCATCTCGTCTGCAGGAGTTCCATCTCTCTGCCCTGGAGCTGAGGATCATTCAGGAGATTGAACTCCGCATTATGAAGATTACCTACAAAGAGATTGTGACGGAGGACGGCGAGCTGATGGTGACGGCTGACCCTGCCGAGGCTGTGCAGCCCTCCTTCGACACTCCCGTCAAGAACTACAGGATAATGGACGGGATGGGCGTCACGTTCCACTGCAAGATGGCTGGAATGCCACTCCCCAAGGTACTGAACCTTTCAGATCTTATGAAAAGCTCACAGTCATGTCCAGAGTGGTCTCACAAGAACATTTTGCCTTGTCTCAGATTGCTTGGTACAAAGACGGCCAGCGCATCAGGGCTGGAGACCGTTACCAGATAGAGGTTCTTCAGGACGGGCGAGCCAGCCTGCGCCTGCCCACAGTGACGGCGGAAGACGAGGGCGTGTACACTGCCTTCGCCTGCAACATGAAAGGAAACAGCGTCAGCTCTGGGAAGCTCTATGTGGAGCCCAGAGCTGGCACACCTCAGAGATACACCCCACAGCCGGCCATGCAGAGGATCAGGTGAGCTCACACTCAGAGGACAAGTCAATACTTCTAAAGACAGAACTTTGATGTATTAACAGCTCTGCCTCCTCCTCAGGTCCCAGTCTCCTCGCTCTCTGAGCCGCTCACCTGGACGCTCTTCCAGCCGATCACCCGGACGCTCTCCGGCTCGTCGCCTCGATGAGACGGACGAGGCTCAGCTGGAAAGACTTTACAAGCCTGTGTTTGTCATGAAGCCTTCCTCCTGTAAATGCTCAGAGGGGCAGACAGCCCGGTTCGACCTGAAGGTGGTCGGCAGGCCCATGCCCGACACATACTGGTTCCACAACGGTGAGTGACAAATGATCCACTCTGTGTTTCCTTGAATTCTTGAAGAAAACTTTTCTTGCATGCCTGCATAGAAGTAAATGAGAGCCACATTTACCAACGTTAAAACTATCAAGTCTCTTCCCAAACAAGTTTTCTTCAAGAATTCAAGCTTACACTGGTCAAGTAGCTGATATACAACCTGTCATTCATCTTGTTAATGAGGAAGATTTATTGGCCTCATAATAACCAAATGTGTCCTTGGCTTCAGGACAACAAGTGGTCAGCGACTACACCCACAAGATCGTGGTGAAGGAGGACGGGACCCAGTCCCTGATCATCGTTCCGGCGCTGCCTCAGGACTCCGGAGAGTGGACCGTTGTGGCTCAGAACAGAGCTGGACGCTCGTCCATGTCCGTCACTCTCACTGTTGATGGTAAGACTACAGCTCACCTTACACAGAGCCAGGCCGGGTCCAAAGATCAGATGCCTTTTCTTTTGGATGCGGGAAACAAACCCGACTGGATAACGTGTTTTATTAGACTGCTGTAGTGTGTAAACTTTCATTCATTGAATCGTGTTTCTTGTACAATTTACAGAATTAGTTCTCTGAGTGTAACTATAATATCCCTGATTGAATCCATATTGAATGGAATCTACTCAGATGTTGATTTGTTTTGGGAAATCAGTGCTCAAGATTGAATTTATTTTCTTTCTCTTTCAGCCAAGGAGACGTTGGTGCGCCCCCAGTTCACTGAGAAGCTGAGGAACATCAGCGTGAAGCAAGGAACTCTGGTTGAACTGGCTGTCAGAGCCATCGGAAACCCTCTGCCGGACATCGTCTGGTTGAAGAACAGCGATATTATAACACCACACAAGCACCCACACATCAGGTATTTGTTATAATATCCAGTATTAATAAAGTGGCTCCTTGTCATCCAAACAGTAAACTCACACCTTCTTTATATCAATGAACAGAAAAGTGAGCCAGAGAGGCATCTAATGTTAATCTGAAAATGTAACGATTCATATAATTTTCTTTTTAATGAAGTAATTTGATGATTTTATTCTGAGGCCAGTCCAGTACCAGTTCGAAAGTATTCTTCAAAGTTTGTGTTGTAGTAAAAACTAAAATGTTGAAGCTTTTCTGACCTAACAAATCCATCCTTCAGCGTCGAAGGAACCAGAGGAGAGGCCAAATTCCAGATCCCCTCAGCAGCCGGCTCAGACAGCGCCTGGTACACTGCTACAGCCATCAATAAGGCCGGCAGAGACACCACTCGCTGCAGAGTCAATGTTGAGGTAGACTATGTTGAACCAGAACCAGAGAGGAAGCTGGTAATCCCCAAAGGAACCTACAAGGCCAAGGACATTGCCGCTCCAGAGGTAGAGCCCCTTCACATGCGATACGGACAGGAGCAGTGGGAGGAGGGCGATCTCTACGACAAGGAGAAGCAGCAGAAACCACAGTTCAAGAAGAAGCTGACCTCTGTGCGCATGAAGCGATTTGGTCCAGCTCACTTTGAGTGCAGGCTAACCCCCATCGGTGACCCCACCATGGTCGTGGAGTGGCTGCATGACGGCAAACCCCTGGACGCTGCCAACAGGCTGCGCATGGTCAACGAATTTGGCTACTGCAGTCTCGACTATGAAGTCGCTTATGCCAGAGACAGCGGTGTCATCACCTGCAGAGCCACAAACAAGTTCGGAGTGGACCAGACCTCGGCCACCCTGGTGGTCAAGGACGAGAAGGGCCTTGTGGAGGAAACGCAGCTTCCTGAAGGCAGGAAGGGAGTACAAAGAATGGACGAGATGGAACGCCTGGCTCATGAGGGAGGGCCCTATGGAGTCACCGCCGACGAGGCAACTGAGAAAATGAAGCCTGAGATTGTCCTTCTTCCTGAACCAGCCAGTGTGCTGGAAGGAGACACGGCCCGATTCCGCTGCAGAGTCACCGGTTATCCATCACCCAAGGTCAACTGGTACCTCAATGGACAGCTTATCCGCAAAAGCAAGAGATACAGGCTCCGTTATGATGGCATTTACTACCTAGAGATCATTGAAATTAAATCCTATGATTCAGGGGAGGTCAAAGTGATCGCAGACAACATCGTGGGCTCAGCTGAGCACACTGTGAAGCTGGAGATCCAACTGAAGGAGGACTTCAGGACTCACCTGCGTCGCGCCCCTGAGGGTAAAGCAGCCGAGGCTGCAGCCGAACCTGGAAAGGTCCAGTTTGAGGTGGTGAAGGCTGAGAAACCTGGCGAGGACTCTCAGCTGAAAGAGGTGGTCACACTGAAGAAGGCCCAGAGGATAGTCCACGAGAAATCCACGGAGGAGTCCGAGGAGCTGAGGGGCAAGTTCAAGCGCAGGACAGAGGAAGGGTACTACGAGTCCATCACCGCTGTGGAGCTCAAGTCCCGCAGGAGGGACGAGTCCTATGAGGATCTGCTGAAGAAGACAAAGGAAGAGCTGCTTCACCATGCCAAGCAGAAGGAGGAGGCAGAGAAGAAGAAAGAGGAGGAGCGCCGCAAGCTTACAGCTAAACCTCTGGCACCGCAGAGGGTCAAGCTCTCCGCCAGCATGGAAGCTCCCAAGATCCTGGAGCGCATCACAAGCCAGACAGTGGCTCAGGGCGATGAGGTCAAGTTCAGAGTCAGAGTTGTCGGCAGACCTGAACCTGAGTGCCAGTGGTTCAGGAACGGTGTTCAGCTGGAGAAGTCGGAGCGTATCTCCTGGTTCTGGCCCGAGGATCACGTGTGTGAGCTGGTGATCAGAGACGTCCGAGCTGAGGACTCGGCCAGCATCATGGTCAAAGCTTCCAGCAAAGCCGGAGAGACTTCCAGCCACGCCTTCCTGCTGGTGCAAGGTAACACAGCTCTGAACCTTCTACACTCACAATACAATACTGTGGTGGTTTTTCTCCTTTTTTTTAACAAAGGCTTTGTTGTTCTTTTTGCAGCCAAGCAAGTCATCACCTTCACACAGAAGCTGGAGGACGTCAACTCTAAAGAGAAGGACACCATGGCTACCTTTGAGTGTGAAACCAACGAGCCTTTCGTTAAGGTCAGGTGGCTAAAGAATAATGTGGAGATCTTCTCCGGAGACAAATACAGGATGCACTCCGACAGAAAGGTCCACTTCCTGTCTGTGTTGGTGATTGGAATGAGAGACGATGCAGACTTCACCTGCGAGGTGATCGACGAGGACGTCAGGACGACTTCCCATCTTAATGTCGAAGGTGAGCCGGCAAACTAATTAACACACAGTCATGCAGGAATTGTCACAAAATCTTGTTGGGTTGGAACAACTTCAAGTGCATAATTACCTTTCCCTAAAAGCTGCAGTCACTAACTGAGTTTTGTGGTAAACAGGAGCCCCGCTGGAGGTGCTGAAGCAGCTGGAGAGCACAGAAGTTCCTGAGACATACTCCGGAGAGTTTGAGTGTGTCGTGTCCCGTGAAGATGCTGAAGGCAGCTGGTTCTTTGGAGAAAGGATGCTCTCTCCCAGCAGCAAATATGTCATGACCTCCCGCCGTGGAAGACACACCCTGTCCGTCAAAGACGTGAAGAAGGAGGACCAGGGGAAATATACCTTCAAAGTGGGCGAGTTCAAGTCCAGCGCCTCGCTGAAGATGAAACGTGAGTTATCAAAGTTCCAGTTTAAAGCCTGTCAAGGAAAAACATTTTGACACTACCACATCTGTGTCAGTGAAATAATAAAAGTACAGTATGAGGATGTGGAAATATCCTTGACAATTAATTAAAGGCCAATATTTAATAAGTGATAATAAGAGTAAAGCACCTTGATTTGTAAAATCATCTGATCAGGGGAATTCAGGGGGAAAATAAACCTAATCTGACTTATATTGTGGTTGTATCTAGTTTGACACGTTTGTCTGGATATTTCAGTGCGCCCGGTGACCCTGATCCAGCCTCTGACGGACCTGACTGTCTGCGAGGGTGATATTGCTCAGCTGGAGGTCAAGTTCTCGCAGGAGAACGTTGAAGGAAACTGGATGAAGAGCGGAAAGCAGATCACGGCTTCCAACCGTGTGCACATCGTCATCGACAAACAGATCCACAAACTCCTGATCGAAGACACCAACAAGGATGACTTTGGGATGTACTCCTTCGAGGTTCCCGCTCAGGGGATCTCAACCACTGCCAAGCTCGTCATTCAGAGTAAGACGCCGAAAACATCATGTTTTTCTAAAGATCTTATTTCTCCAAAATAAATGTTAACTAAAGTTTTTATGTCGTGTCGCAGCAATCGGCATCTTGAACCCGCTGAAGGACATGAGCGCCGTGGAGGGCACCAAAGCCGTCCTGGAGGCCAAGATCTCCGCTCAGGACGTCAGTTCCGTCAAGTGGTACCACAACGACAAACTGCTGACGCCCAGCGAGCGCGTGCAGGCCGTGCCCAAGGGCGCCAAGCAGCGCCTGGTCTTCAACAGGACCTACGCCTCCGATGAGGGGCAGTACAAACTGGTGGTCGGCCGCGCCGACACCAGCTGCAGGTTCTCTGTTCAGAGTGAGTCAGTCACACACACACACACACACACACACACACACACACACACACACACACACACACACACACACACATGATATTTGATGATGATATTTAATGATGAAAAAAAGGGAAATTATAAGACATTTAAAACACATCAAAGAGGAGAGATCTTATATTTATTATTATATGAAGTAACATTTGAGAATGTATTATGAAATTAAACAGGCTAGATTTAACCAAGTAAAATTAGTTTATGATTGAAATGTAGATCAAATTACAGTCATGGACAAATTATTAGACCACCCTTGTTTTCTCCTTGCTTTCTTGTTCATCTAATGCCTGATAACAACAAAAATAGCTGATAAGAGTTTCATTTAAGAGCTGATATCTAGACATTTTCCATGGCTTTCTTGATAATGATTTTGGTTATTATCAAGAAAACCATGGAAAATGTCTAGATATCAGCTCTGAAATTAAACTCTTATCAGCTATTGTTGTTGTTATCATTATATTTGTATTATATCATTATATCCTCCATTTGACCTTTAGTTGTACCAGCCATTAAAATTAACAAGAAATTGAAGAAAACAATGTGGTCTAATAATGTTTTCCATGACTGTAAATCAAATAAAAAAAGAATTAAACAAAACAAGTTGTCAATAGATTTGTTCTGTTTGATTTCATAATAAAGACAAAGGAAACAGTTCCACCTGCTGGACGCTCTGATAAATACAGTCAATGGGCCTCATGCAACAACTTTCTCTTCTCTCACTTGAGAATTAATTATGAATTATAAGTAATACAGGGGTTTTCAGACTATTATACAATAAGTTAGTGAA
Organism: Centropristis striata; assembly: GCF_030273125.1. NCBI lineage: Eukaryota > Metazoa > Chordata > Actinopteri > Perciformes > Serranidae > Centropristis > Centropristis striata. Next base: position 37,143,885 of record NC_081526.1, on the reverse strand, counting down.
GCACTGCACATGAGGACCAGCTGAGGTCACTCAAACTAATGAGAAAATTCAAAATAAATGTAATGTAAAAAAATGTAAATTGGTAAAAATTGGTAAAATTCTGCGAGCTGCTGAATCTGCTGCTGAATCTGCTCCTGATGATTAATGGTTAATGATCTTTTAGATTTAGAGTTTTCCGTTCATCATTGTGAATATTAAGACAACTCATTGATCATGATAATTTTCCGTCTCTCAGCTGTCCAGATCGTGAAACCGATGAAGGACAAGGAGTGCTCCGAGTCTGAGAACGTCACGTTTGAAGTGGAGGTTTCTCACACGGGCATCGACGCCTTCTGGACCTTCAAGAGGCAGCCAATCAAAGCTGGCGCCAAGTACAAGATGGAGTCCAAGAACAAGCGCCACACGCTGACCGTCATGAACGCCATGAAGGACGAAGACGGCGAGTACATGTTCGCTGCCGGCGAGAAGATGTGCAACGCCTTGCTCACCGTCTCAGGTAAGATTTATTCTATCCATCTCAGAGATGGTTTCCATCACATTTAAGGTAAAACATGCAGGATCCTAACTGGAAACGTCTCCTGCCACCAGGTGGCGCCATCAAGAAGCCGCTGCGCGACCTGGTGGTGGCCGACTCGCAGACCTCCGTGCTGGAGTGTGAAGTGGCCAACCCGTCCGCCGAGGGCCGGTGGCTGAAGGATGGCCACGCCGTGGACTTCAACGAGAATACAATCAGCGAGGTGGACGGCGCTGTCAGGCGCCTCGTCATCGTCATCACCAAGGCATCAGACGTCGGAGAGTACACCTACCAGGTCGCCACCTCCAAGACCTCGGCCACACTAAAGGTGGAGGGTAGGTCCAGGTTTTCTTTTCTTTCTGCTGAACAGCACATGAAGTGAAATATGAAATTATATATAAGGTTTTGAAAGTTAGATCAACATTAAATCTTGTGACATTAAATCTGAGGACTGAACAAACAAATTAATTTCCATCTGCAATAGACACTGAGAATCTTCTGCTCAGTGTCGCTCTGGGGCACCAGACTCCATTGAGAAACATCGTTTCAACAGCAGTGTTCTTATGTTCTTGCAGACAGACCTGACAAAGCATCAATTCAGACTTTTTCCACATCAGCATCATGCTGTAGCTATTTCAGCATCCTTTAGATCCATTTATTCACATTAAATCACAGATACATCTTGTTGTTTAGCTTCAGACTGATGTGTTAGTGCTGAACCAGCACTCAAAATTATAAAATTCTAATTGAGATTTACCTGATTCTATATCTGTACATATTGATCTAAAGCTGGATATACAAAAATGTTTGTTTCCGCAGCTGTGAAGATCAAGAAGACCCTGAAGAATCTGAACGTGGTCGAGACTCAGGAGGGCATCTTCAGCCTGGAGCTGACCCACGAGGATGTGAGGGGAGCACAGTGGATCAAGAACGGCATTGAGATCCAGCCAAGCGATAAATTTGAGATCACTATTGAAGGCACAGTCCACACCCTGAAAATCAAGAACTGCACCACGCAGGACGAGTCGGTTTACTCTTTCAAACTGGGGAAACTGTCTGCAAACGCCAGGCTGAACGTTGAAAGTAAATATTCACTGATTTTAACACAATAACTCACAGTAACACAACAACAGTAACACTGTAAAACATTTTCCCCGCAGCCATCAAGATCCTGAAGAAGCCTAAGGATGTGACATCACTGCTGGGCGCGACCGCCGTGTTCGAGGTCGGCATCTCCGAGGACAACGTCCCCGTGAAGTGGCTGTTCAACAAGGTGGAGCTAAAGCAGAGCGAGCACTACAGGATGCTCTCTGAGAAGAAGACACACAAACTGATCGTCCAGGACGTGGACGCCAGCAAAGAGGGAGAGTACACGGCGGTGGTTGGACACCTGCAGTGCAGCGCACGCCTCTACGTCGAGTGTAAGTGTTGATTGAGACTAATGCACATTTAGATTTACTGAAGAATCCATCTTAAAAGAATATTCATATTTGGATAAAATGTATGGAGACCTAATATCTTCTGTCTCCTGCAGCGCTGCGAGTCACCAAACCTCTGAAGAGCGTGCAGATCCCGGAGACGCAGGTCGCCACGTTTGAGTGTGAAGTTTCTCACTTCAACGTGCCGTCCACGTGGCTGAAAGACGGCGTGGAAATCGAGATGAGCGAGAAGTTCAGGATCGTGGTCCAGGGAAAGCTGCACCAGCTGAAGATCATGAACACCAGCAGGGACGACTCTGCAGAGTACACCTTTGTCTGCGGGAACGACCGCGTCTCCGCTACGCTCACCGTCAACCGTAAGCTCTATACCTTTACTAATGTTGCATTATTTCTCCTCAGTATTCACACAGTTCATATATAAAAGATTTGGTGCATTCAACGTCTGCTGTGTTGTTTTCCAGCCATCCTCATCTCCACCATGCTGCAGAACCTGAATGCTCAGGAGAAAGACCAGGTCACCTTCGAGGTCAACGTCAACTATGAGGGAATCTCATACAAGTGGCTGAAGAATGGCGTGGAGATCCGGTCGACGGACAGATGCCAGGCTCGCTGCAAACAGTTCACTCACACTCTGAGCATCAGGAACGTTCACTTCGGAGATAGCGCCGACTACACCTTCATGGCCGGCTCCGCCCTCACCACAGCTAAACTCTATGTGGAGGGTAAGACTTACAGATGTTTCTGATTCAAACAGCTGCTGGAGGCTCCAGTTTGATTACGTGTTCGTCTCTAACCATCTTTATCAGAGCAAACAGTAGAAATATTACAACTACCGCAACAACAGTTTTTCTATGATTTTTTTATTTTTAAAACGTGACTGAAAGAGGCTACAAACTGGTCTGAGCCGGCATTAATTCTTTGTGATTTCAGCCCCTTTTGATTAATTTCCCCTTTTATTATTTTGCACTGCAGCCCGCGTAGTGGAATTCACCAAACACCTGAAGGACCTGAAGATCACAGAGAAGAAGAGAGCGACGTTTGAGTGTGAAGTTTCTGAGCCGAACGTGCAGGTGATGTGGATGAAGGACGGTCAGGAGCTGGAGATGTCCGACAGGTGCGACTCTTTCACTAACTGTCGAGGAAACTAATTCATAAATAGATATCAGATTTCTAAATTGCGTTCTGTTTTTTCTGCAGTTATAAAATGACCTCGGATAAGTTTGTGCATCGCCTGGTTCTGCCGTCAGTCCGCCTGTCTGACGCCGGAGAGTTCACCGCTGTGGCTGGGTCCAGCATGTCCAAGGCCAACCTGAGAGTGGAGGGGCGGGACATCAGGATCTCTGAGCCGGCCAGCAGGGACGTCACTGTGAGTTCATCTGTGCACATGTTTTAACCACAACTACACACAATTAACAAGAGCTAAATATGTGATGCTTTACTTCAGTGTTCATTAGTTTATGTGGTAGAACATCTGTCATTTCTTTTAAAAGTTTGCTATCATCAAAGAGATAAAAAAAACTGAAAATAAAATGTTCTGTCCTGTCCAGTATGTGTACAAGTTTAGAACACAGTTTTCCTTATTCAGTCTATTTGTCTGCACTCGCAGGTTGTGGAGAAACAGAGAGCGACCTTCGAGTACGAGGTGAGCGAGGACGACGTGGAGGGTCGCTGGATGAGGAACGGCGTGGAGATCCAGTTCTCAGTGGAGGAGAGGTTCAACTACGCAACCATCAGGAAGCTGCACCGTCTCACCATCTCCGAGACGTACCGCAGCGACGCTGGAGAGTACACCTTCTTAGCCGGCAGGAACCGGAGCACCATGAACCTCCATGTCAGATGTAAGAGGCGCCGTCACTGTGGTCATTTATCTGTGCTAATCTAATATGATTACAAACTGTTGAATTTCGTCTAGTCCGTATCTTCTTCGCTATTTGCATTTAGTTGAACAAATGTAATCATTTCACACTGTAGAAATCAACTTTTTGTCTGATAATGAAACACTTTAATGTCTTTTATCCATCTCCTCTCCCGTCTCCAGTGCCGGAGCCTCCTCAGATCGTCAGTCCGATGCAGCCCCAGACCGCCATGTCCGGGCGCTCGGTCCGCTTTTCGGTGGCGGCGAGCGGCCTCCCTCCGCCACAGGTGACCTGGTACAAAGACTCCCAGGCTCTGTCCGTCAGCTACAAGTGCAAGTTCCTCCACGACGGAGACGACCACGCGCTGCTGCTGCTCGAGGTCTTCCCCGAGGACGCCGCCGTCTACAGCTTTGAGGCCAAGAACGACTACGGAGAGGCAACGAGTTCCGCCAACCTCACCGTGGAAGGTACGCGCTATTACATTTATCACAACAAGGTGTCAACATAATGAGATCTCTTTTTGTAGTCACTGATTATGCTTTTGTCACCTCGTCTGTGTTTCAGTTCCTGAGGTGGTCGAAGCGGCTCGGGTGTCTGCTCCGACCCTCATTGCTCCCATGCGGGATGTCCTGATCACAGAGGGACACCCCACCCGGTTCCAGTGCACCGTCTCTGGGGAAGGTAGTTGCCGCCGCTCGCCTTGTTTAAAAAATAAATACATACAAAGTGCAGTAATAAAACCCAGCCTGTGAAAAAACTGTGTCTCCAGATCTGCAGGTTTCATGGTTCTTTGGCGACAGAGAGATCAGACAGTCAGATGTCTTCAGGATGTCTCATTATGGAGACACCTGCCAGTTGGACATTTCCAGAGTTCTCCTGAGCCATGAAGGAGAGTACTCATGTGTCGCCACAAACTCTGCAGGAATGGTCACGTGCGCTGCCACTTTGAATATTGACGGTGAGTGAATCAGACGTTCAGCTCAAACTGTCGCTGTCGGACCGCCGCTCGAGCTTCAGTAGATCCCCTCTGTGAGCATGTTCCTACCTAGGAAGCTCTGATTCTCATGTGCTGGTTTCAGCTCAGGTCCTTCATGAATTAGAGCATCCTGTCCTGTAACCACATACTCTCCAGACTGAGTCTGAGTCTCATCCTACCCTTCAAACACCAGACTTCACAGCCCTGCTTCACACTCATCTGTCAGATATAAAATTAAGCATGCATTTGCATAAAAACACCTTTTGTGAAGCCGACAGAAAGTTGCATGGTTCCTCAGAGGGAAGTGGCAGGTTTCAGGTGTGTGTTCAGGTCACTGCTGCTGGTCGCACAAACACGTTCCCTGTATTCTCCAGAGTTGCAGGATGAAATGAAATCAGCTCCTTCAGAAGGAGTTTTAGCTTAGCTTAGCACAAACACTGGAAGAAACTTAAGTTGGAAAATTTTCATTTGTACACATAATCTAAACTAACTGTCCATGCTACACCATGAAACTGGGCAGGTCATTGAACCGAAGACTTGATGCTAATATCAAGCTAACAAACACTGGTGACACTTTAACAAGTAATCAAGTAGAAACACTCAGAGTCATTACAGAAGAAAGATATCAGTTGAATCTCCACAAGGTGTTTAACTTAACTTAGCACAAACACTAGAAACAAGCAGAAACTGCTAGCTGCAAGCTAATATGCGTTTTTAGGCCGCCTCTTTATGAGAAAATATTCTGGCCGTTCGGAACTATTTGAATCACTTCCCCGGTCCTCAAACCATGACACAAGTTAGTAACGAGGTGAAGTTTAATCTGATACTGTTTAGCCTAACTTAGCACAAACACAAACACACAGGTTTTGGAAACTACTAGCCTAGCATAGCATAGCTTAGTCCAGAGAGGGAACCGGACTCTGAAAGAGACAGAAAACAAGACTTTTTCTGTTCATAAAGCTCACTTTGCAACATTATTGATATGCATGGTTCACTTTTAAAGATTGAATTAGTTTGTCTTATTTATATTCATAAACTCTTTGTGCAACCAGCTGTTCCTTTATACCTTTAGAGGGTCTTTAATGTTTTCATGTTAATAAGTTGACAGATGAGCATCTGTCCTCACAGTGATGCTGGGACATGTTGCATGTCTGTCCAATCAGCAGCGTCTTCATCCTGAGACAGTCTGTTTCAGAGGAATGCAGCATGGTCACAACAGCTGAACTCTGAAGATCTAGCTTCCTCGAGCACGGACATAATGCCTAACTGTTAGAGTCAAGCTTGCATGATTGACAGCGGAAACTGTCCACTCCCTCACTGATCGTGATCCTCAGCGCTCCACTCCGGCTGAGCTCTTGGCAAACAAGCTGTGACACAAGTAACCTGAAGAAGTCTCCAGAATGATGTGTTGACCTAATTCTTCTACTCTTTCTTACTGCCCAGATAAAAAAGCCTTAGCTAGTGTGTGGAGCACTGGGGCCGAGAGTTTCAGCTCTCTGTCTGCGGGACAAACGGCCCACAGCGTTGAGTTTACTCAGATGGTCTCTGAGAGTTCCTCCGTGTCTTGGAGGACAGTTGAGATTCAGATGGAGAGCATGATGAGCTCTGAGAGCAGCTTTGATATCAAACTCTCAGCCAGCCCCAAATTGCTGATGGAAATGAGCGACATCCAGGTGAAAAGCGGCGAGATGGCTGAGTTCAGCTGCTCGTTCGACGGGCAGCCCTTTACCGGGGTCATATGGGATCATAACGGCCAGAGTCTGCTGGAAACGGAGCGGGTAAAGAGCTCTCAGACTGGGGGGCTGTTGTCCCTGGTCATACAGGGTGTTGGTGTGGCGGATCAGGGTGTGTACTGCTGCACCGCCACCAACCAACACGGACAGAACAGCTCCTCCGCCCAGCTCACTGTTGAAGGTGGTTAATCTTTCTTTTTTATCATCTGGTCCATCCAACCCCCCCACCGCTCCTCCTGCTGCGTCCCCTCCTCAGTATTTAATATCTCCTCTCAGCCTGTAACCGTTAGGATGTAATAGAGTAACACGCTCTGTAGTTTATTCTCTCCCTGCTTTGCCTAACTAACCTCATCCATCCATCCGACTAACCCCTTTAGTGTTATAGCCTTATACACTCTGACCCCTAATGACTCTCCCTAACTTTATTCTCACCCAGCTAAAGAAGCAAATCTCAAAGCAGAAACCCCAATCCCTACCGATTCTGTGCGTAAAGTGTCTCAGACAGACAGGGAGACCACTAGAGATCTCCCTGACCAAGACAAGCAGGAGGCGCTGGAGAAGCCAGGACCATCGCCACCTCACAGCCTCCTCAGCCACCTGTACTTCCCTGACGTCCTGCCTCAAAGTCTCTCCTGCTGCCCCGAGTTCCTGATCAAACTGCCCCCGCAGCTGCCAGTCAGGAGCAAAGATGGCAGCTCCTTGTATTGCGTTATGAAGGGGGTCCCCGCTCCATTTGTCATTTGGCTTTACAAGCGGTTCAATGTTGAGGATTCTGTGTCTTACTCTCTGAAACGTGACGGCCCCCTGTGCTGTGTGAATGTTAACAATGTGGGGCCCGGACAAGGGGGCTCTTACATTTGCAAAAACTCAGCTGGGGATGCTGAGTGCAGCACAGTGATGAAAGGTTGGCATCTGCATGCTTTGGTCCTTCTGCTCGCTCACTGCTTTCCCACACAGCCAGCAGAGGCACACTTCTTCACACGGTGACACCAATTCTTCTACAGGTTTAACCACTGTGTCCTGCTTTATTGACTAAAATATGGACAGAGAGACAGACACTCATATCACTGAGCATTTTCTCAGAAAGCCAGAGGTGCTGCACACTAAAGAGCAAAAGGCAGCATGCAAGAATTTCAGAAAACAATGGGATAATATGGATGCACGAGCTGTCACTGATTCTAACAGTCTTGCACCATATGAATCTATGTGCAGTTTTGAGAGTGGTGTTAATCTGTCCACGTCTGTGTCTTTACAGTAACTGCAGTGGAGCAGGAACCTATGACTCACGTCCAGGAGGAGATGAAAGGTAAACACTGTCTCCTGTCAACAGGGACGTCTTTATGTCTCAACAAAGACGTTTTTTATTTTTTATTGTTCTGACTTTGTCTTCCGGTTGCGCTGGTAAGAAATGTAATTCATTTTATGTTTCATGCTCTTATGCTTTCCAAAGTATGCAATATTTCAGTAAATCTATCAACTGAAACTGTCAATCATTCAAAAACAGGAGTAATTAATTGAACAATTTGCTGCGATTAATTGCATTATTTCATCTTAAGGCTGTATCTCATAATTTATATTTGTCTGTCTGATCGAGTGTTATTTCCTGACGAGATATCACAACATGTAGTTTCATATGATTAATGAACCTGAGCCCTCTACAGATAAATACACTCATGGAGCTGATGATGAGACTCTTCTTTATATGGCTGTACTGCCAAGAACTTTTATTTTATGTTAGTTACTGTCATATTTTTAACACGTTAAATATTTCAAAGGTGTCATCCCGTGACCACATTATGTGTGTTAACATGTGAATTACATGTAGTAATGAAATCGTAAACCCTGTTTCTGTTTGGTGTAAGGTATGATTTTATGTTTTAACTACCGAAATTCCAAAAGTAGTGCTTTGGAAAATGGATAGTAATAATATAAAGAAGTTTTAGTAAATTGGCTAAAACTTACCTGTTCAGACATTTTGTTTTCAGTGCAGCTGATGGTTATGTGCTCGGAGTGTGTGTCTCACTTTATTTTAAACTGTGATCATTTCACTCAGCCTTCTCTAGCACCACCGTCACAGTGGATGAAGAAACCCAGGAGTCGTACTGCAGCGGTCTAAAGTTACCAGAGAAAACCAGAACACTTGAACTTAAGCCAGAGTCCAAACGTTTCTCTAGCACTTTGCAGAAGAAAAAAGAAAAGCCGGTTTTCCTCAGCGAACTGTCTCCAGCAGTCACGACTGTCGGAGAAACTGCTCGGTTCACCGTCACGGTGTCCGGTTTCCCTAAACCCTCCATCCTGTGGTGCCACAATGGGCAGACTATAACCAGCTCCTCTGTGTACACGTTGGTTCACGAGCGAGATGAGTACAGCTTGGTCATTAACAAGGTTCAGAGGGAGTATGAAGGAGAGTACTCCTGTACTGTCAGCAACAGGTTTGGACAGGCCACTTGCACTTCTTATTTGCATGTTCAGGTAAAGGAGCCACCAGCTGGTAGAGCCCCAGAGTTCACTGAGACTCTGGAGTCTCTGCAGCTGTGTGAAGGGGGTCAGGCTGTCTTCAGGTACAGCGTGAGCGGAGATCCTCTCCCTGAGGTTCAGTGGCTCAAAGGCAGCTTACACATTCAGCCTAGTGGGTTCTGTATCATTGTGAGCAACCCAGACGGATCAGGCTTCATGAATATTAAAAGTGTCAGACAAGAGCACAGTGGCGTGTACACCTGTAAGGCCTCCAACCAGCATGGGGAAGCCTCATGTTCTGCTGAGCTGCTGGTGTTCAGGGAGAAAGTTCAGGAGGAGCACACGTTAGTTATGAAGACAAAAGGTTTGAAAATATCCATGGCCGAACAAACCACAGAGTCCAGATTATACCAGAAGAGAACTCTCTCTGATCAGATGATTTACACCATCAGCACTGAAGATCGGCAGATTATTCCCAGTGAGGAGGTGGGGACGCTCAGAGAGCTTGATATCTCTGCTGCCACTCTTCACCGAGAGCAGCTCACCCACCAGGCTGCAGTGCTGCAGGCTCATGAGATACAGGAGAGGGTTTCTGTGACTCCCACTCATCCTCCTCATGTCTCCGCCGTCCCTGTGAAACAGCTTCACATGGCGACTTTCTTATCTTCGGTCCAGGAGAGGCAGAAGATCACCGAGCAGCACTCTGAGCGGATCCTCAGCCCCGAGATCGTAGAACTCGAGTTAGCCAAAGAGCAACGTTCCAAACTCATGTCGGCCACTTCCAGAGAGGTCCTCCCGCTCGGCTTGGTGCGAGCCGAGGCCCTGATGGAGCGGCCCCTGGAGCACGGGGAGCCTTTGAATGAACCCAGGCAGCTTGTTAGCAGTCACCAAGTAGAGTCAGCTCTGCCCATCCTTGATGAAAGTTCAGCCATCACTCACAGGCCAGAGGAAGAGAAGAGTTTCAGAGTCACAGAGGGGGTGAAGATCTTATACTCTGCTCAGTCTACAGGGCAGCTCCCGATCACAGAAAGACACTGCGAGCCTCTCCAGGCTTTAGATGCCGCCGTTAAACCCCTGATTGAGAAAGAGCAATCTAAGTCAGTGGTAGCACCAGTTAGTGAAGCTAGAGTGGCTTTATCCAAGGAGCAGACATTTGAAATACACAGACCAGAGCAGGAGAGTATCACCCCGCGCAAAGATGTGCTCCACAAGTTGGCTATAACTACTGAGGAGAGGTACGAACTCCGAGCTGAACAGGCAGGACAGATGGCAGGTATAGCATCGTCTGTGAGTCTGCAGCCTCAGAGGGAGGGAGAACGGCTCCTGAAACTGCAGGTCATCAGCCATCAGGATGTTTTACAGTCTGAGGGCAGGTTTAGCAGTGAACAGCCCATTGCAGAGCAGGCAGACTCCAGGAAGAGTCCGACTCTGTTGCATTCGGTGAGTCACGAAGACCAAAGAACAACGGTCTGTGAGGCGACTTCAGAGTTCTCAACAAAGACTGACTCCACATCTGTTGAGCCTAAGAAAGAGTCGCCGCCAACAAAATACCTCCAGTCAATTGAATCCTTATCAGTTTTACCGAAGGAGGGGATTCTTACTGTCACTAAACCTGAACAGCACACGGCAACACAGAAACAGGAAAAGACTAGAAGGCACGCAGCAACTTCAGAGGAGAGAAGGGAGATCACTGCAGATTATCACACAGATCTGGACGTGTCGGTGAGCGGAGTTCAGTCACAGCTTCGGACCGAGCCTCGGCCTCCGAGCATCCTCACTGTCTCCTCCCGGCCGCTGCAGCTGCCAAAGGAGATGCCCTTCACTGCTAATGTGAAGCATCAGCGAGCACTAGTCCAGAAAGAGGACTACTGGAATATCATGCATTCTTTGAATGTTACAGACACTCACAGCCTGGAGGAGGGTCACACCAGCAGCATCACAACTGATGACAAATTTAAACCTGAGGCAAAAATTGAGCCTAAGATTCCCAAAAAAACTGTTTTTATAGAGGAGAAAGCAGTTGCCACTGAGAGCTGTACGATCTTAGAAGCCGCTGAGCAGGATTTTGCAGTCCAGATCCAGGAGGGTCAGTCGGTCCGTCAGTCGGTGCTGCTGGAGGAAAAGCAGGTGATTATGGGAGAGAAGTCCAGTAAGATACATAGATCTGAGGGCTCGACTGTCAGCATCGTCACGCAGCCGAGAAGCGTTCTGCTCATACACGAGTCTCAGGACACTTTCACTCTACCTAAAGAACTCAACTTTGTCATTCAGATTCCCAAAACATCGAGTGTGAATATACGCCGACAGCTCAGAGAGTGTCTCCAGTCGGCCGTGGCCAGCGATCAGCCGGTGTTACTGGCGGATGTGGTTGGACGGTTAGAGACAGTGGAGGTACAGGAGGTGAAGGTGCAGAGAGAGCCCAAACAAGCCACATCTACATACTTGATCACAACACCAGGAGCCCCAATGGAGATCACGCTGTCTTTTGAAGGGGAATACCCTCAGACAGCTGACCTCAGGGCTGAGCTCCAGGTAGCTCTGCATGCTCTGGTTTTCCAAGAGCAACAGAGTCTGACATCAGAGCAGCCGGGCACCATGCAGATAGACCAGCCTCAGAAAGCCCTGGTCAGCTCAGCGCGCTCCAGAGAGGTGTTGTCCTCTGTGGTGGACACCAAGGTGGTTGCAGAGAGTGCAGTAGGGTTCCCTCCCGCTGTTTCTCAGTCTGCAGCCATCAGAACTGAAGCCAGGGCTTCTTTCCAAAGTGCAACAGTTCAGAATCGTTCTGAGATCCATGAGTCCAGGCAGGTCAGGTCAGAGAGGGACACCGCTGCTGCTGAGCAGACTACCACAGTGGCTGTTGGTCAGGTTACTGTCCAACAACAAGTGGGCGTTTTAGTCCACAGAGAAACCAGAGAGGAGTTTCTGTCAGAGGCGATCATGATCAGTGAGTCCTCCGACAGCCTGGTAGATTATCCCGTGGTCGTCGATTCTCTGGAAGATGTTTATGCTGAGGAAAACGGCAAGGCTAGTTTTACTGCCACCATAAAGTACGTCACCAAAGTTAACTGGTTCTTTAACGGCCAATTGGTGAAATCTGGAAAAGAGTTCAAGTGTTCCAAAGACCACGACACACACACACTAGTTATCAACAGAGTTGTGAAGTCGAAGCATCAAGGAGAATATGTCTGTGAGGCTGAGAATGAAGCCGGCAGGACAACAACATCTTCCAGACTCACTGTGGTCCCAAGAGGTTTGATGATGGGCAATTCTTTGATATCATCATCAACTAATTTCACACATTGGTCAATTTCCAATTCTGTTGTCTGCAAACCTCAAACACAACTCAAAACTTGGGACAGAATTTATTATTTGAATTCCCACAAAGTCTTCTCTGGGTAATTTTAATGAGAAATGAAGACTGGGTGTTTGAGGTTTTTGAGCAGACAGCATTGACCTCCTAACTTTTCCTTTGCGTTCATCCTTTTCTTGACATGCATATCACCCTCATATCCCTCCTTTGTCCATCTGAGGAATCATAAACATCTATCATTTTGTCTTGCATGCTTTCTCTGCAGAATCCCTTTCATAACATCTTCAACCCAAATCTAATACCATTTTTCTTCTCCACAGTCACCACAGGATAACTTTGTGTGTCACTTTCCATCCCAGGTTCACAACATCACCACCTCATTTTGCTTCCATGTCATTTCCTTCTCTTCATTAACTCTGTCTTTTTATCTTTCTTTCCCAGTGAAACCTGTGTTCAGGCACAGAATTGCCCCCGTGGAGATTAACATTGGCCACCCCGCCAAGTTTGAATGTGAAACTGAGGACGCTCCGAATGTGAGCTTCAAGTGGTTCAAAGAGGGACATCTCTTGAAGGAGGGGGATAGGTACAGGATAATCAGCCGCTTTAGCACCTCCTCTCTGGAGCTTCTGAGCCCAAACAAGGAGGATAGCGGTGAATACTCCTGCAAGGCATCCAATCAGCATGGCAGTGACGAATGCTCCGCCTCTCTCCATGTGACAGGTAAGAGCAAAGCAAGTTTCATTCTTCTTCGCTGCCTGGGTTTGGAGCTGTTGTTGGTTTTGAATTAAAGTTACATCTAGAAATGTTGCTGATTTATTTTTCCGACAAGGTATCATCTTTTACCAGTCAAACCTCTGCGCTTTCTATGGCTTAATTGTGATTTTTTAAAGCTTTCTCATGCTGCTGGTTTGTTTTTGGTTAAGGTAAATGAAGGGTATAACATTACCACTAATGTGTTTCTCTTTTTCTAAATCTTATAGAACAATGCCCCCCTGCCTTTATAACTAAACCTGACCCTCAGACTGTGTATGTGGGAAAGAGGGCAATGATACAGTGTGCAATTTCAGGATCTGCCCCCCTGAATGTTGTCTGGTTCAAAGACACCCAGGCCTTACCCAAAGCGCCTACACACTACCAAATGTCTTGTGAAAAGAATAAGCACACTCTTGAGATAACCAGACTGGAGCCTGCTGACAGCGGGCTCTATGTGTGCAAGGTGTCTAATAACATCGGGACATCTGAGTGCAGCATGGAGCTGCGGGTTATTGATAAGCCCAGCTTTGTGCAGCCACTGGGTCCCATCGCTGCAGTGGTGGGAAGTCCTCTGCACCTGGAGTGTCAGGTGGACGAGGACACTGGAGTCACTGTCACCTGGACCAGAGATGGTAGAAGGGTCCATCAGTCTCCGGACTGTAAACTGTCTTTTGAGGATAAGACGGTTACTCTTGATATCCTAAAAACCACACTGAAAGATTGTGGAAATTATGTGTGTACAGTGACAAATGAAGCTGGGAGTGCAACTTGCTCCACCTCTGTGAAAGTTCAAGGTAAGCGCTGTCCCATAACTTTTCATGGTTCTGCAGCATTTGAAGCCGTTTGCAAATCTGCAGCACTGAAATGAACATGACTGTATTGTTTGGTGTCAGTGCAGCTTCAGCTGCACATGTTTCATGTCTGAAATCTTTTCTCTTTCATTGTTGGGTTGTTATTTTTAAACCACTTCTTTGACTTCATATCGGCTCTTTTTAACCACGCTCCTCTGCAGAGCCGCCAGTCTTTGTAAAGAGGCTGGAGGCCGCCACAGTTTGGAAGCAAGGCAGCAATGCACGTCTACAGTGCACCGTCAAAGGATCCCCCGAACTCCACACCACCTGGTTCTTTAATAACAGCCAGCTGCCCATTGGTGGCAGGTATAACACTAGTCTGAAGGACGGTGTCACGACTCTGGAGATAAAGGATGTCATGATGAGTGACAGTGGAAACTTTACCTGTGAGGTTCTCAATGACTCTGGGTGTGAGAGCTGCAGCACTAAAGTAACAGTCAAAGGTGTGTAGACTTAGACTCTTATTACAGAGAACATGTTCCTGCAGAATAAGAACCCTTCTAACTGAAACGTCTGTTCCCCTTTAGAACCGCCATCATTCAGAAAGGAGTTACACTCTTTAGAGGCTGTCAGAGGGTCTGTAGCTGTACTGGAGTGTGAGATTGCAGGCTCTGCACCATTTGAGGTGGCCTGGAAAAAGAATAAGAAACGCCTTTCGGCAGATAAGAAGTACAGGATAGTGTCGCAGGGATCTCTGGCTGCTCTGGAGATCCACTCATTCGAGAGCGCTGACGCGGGTGAATATGAATGCGTCGTATCAAATGATGTCGGGTCAGTAACGTCAAAGTCAATGACCAAACCCAAAGGTTAGTGATGTAAAAAAACATACAGGACAGTCTTATCCCTATTATATTACTGTGAACCTCTGGGCTGATGTTTATATCATATTACAGAGCCTCCTATGTTCTCAAAGAGGATTGAGAGTGCTACAGCAGTGTCTGGAAACACAGTGAAGCTGCAGGGAACAGTGAAGGGCTCAGCCCCCATCACTATCAAATGGATGAAAGACTCTGAAATACTGAGAGATGACGATCCAAATGTGAAAATGACATTTGAGAACAACATCACCAGTATTTCCTTCTCATCTGTTGAGATAAAGCATGGCGGCAAGTACACGTGTGAGGCCAAGAATGAGGCGGGGCAGCAGAAATGTGAAGCAGTCTTAACAATTCAAGGTCAGAACACATTCCTGCTCATTAGAAGTGTTTTTAAATTTCGGACATTCTGTGTTTTTAACTCTAAAACTGGTGTTGTATTATAGAACCTGCTAAGATCTTAGAGAAAACCGAGTGCATCAGTGTGACTGCAGGAGATTCTGCCACATTGGAGTGTGCGATCTCTGGAAGCCCGGAGCTCAAAATCAAATGGTTTAAAGAGGGCAAGGAGATGATCAGCGGACGTAAATATAAGATGATAATGAAGGAAAACACGGCCATCCTGAAGATCCTCACTGCAGATAAAGGAGACACTGCAGAGTACAGGATGGAGCTGTCCAATAAAGTGGGCAAAGACGAGTGCACCTGCTCAGTCGTTGTTATAGGTTCGTTTTAACCCAGAATACTTATAATCTTTAATAACAGCTTCAAAGAACTTGTGCTCGTTATATGTTAAATATATTCTCTCACACAGATCGTGCAGCTCCACCGTCCTTCACCAAAAGTCTAAAGAAAGTGGACGGGACTATTGGTAGTGATGTGACCATGGAGTGCAGAGTTTCTGGCTCTCAGCCAATTGTTGTTTCTTGGTATAAAGACGATAAAGAAATCCACAGCAACAACAAATATAAGCTCGAGTTCAGTGAGATCACAGCCTCTGTGACGATAAGTGGCCTGGAGCAAAGCGATGGTGGAGTTTATAAATGTCTGGCCGCTAACGATGCCGGAGAGAAAGAAACCAGCGGCATTTTGTCCGTCAAAGGTCAGAGGAGATAAACTAATTCAACCTGAGATTAAACAGAAATTAGGCAGACAGGTTATGGATAGGCTTTCAACATGTATGCTCTTTCTTCCCCAATGACTCCAGAACCTCCTGTCTTCACGCTGAAACCTGAGTCCCAGGAAGCTTCACCTGGATCAAATGTTGCCATAAAAGCATCCTTTACAGGATCTGCTCCTCTGGTTATTAAGTGGTTCAGAGAGGACAAAGAGATTTTCACTAGTGGGAAGTGTTTTATAAAGAAAGATGCCACTTCCAGCTCGTTGGAGCTTCACTCTGTGAAATCCAGTGACTCAGCTAAATACACATGCCAAGTGTCCAACGATGCTGGGAAGGTGGACTGCACTGCAGCTCTCTTTGTCAAAGGTGCTGTTTTATTCTGTCTTTTCAAAGAAGTCATGCGCTCAACTGTTGTTTCTTCACCTGACCTCTTGTTTTTACTGTTCTGTAACTGTTAATTTGCAGAAGCCCCAACATTTACAATGAAACTCGAGCCTTCACAGCTGCTGAAAACTGGACAGCCTCTGAAGCTGTCCTGCAAAGTGCAGGGCACTCCTGTTATTACCATCAAATGGTTTAAAAATGGCTCAGAAATCTCTGCAGACCACAGACATACGATGTCCTTCGACAGTGCGATAGCCACTCTGGACGTAGAGGCATGCTCTGTAGAGGATAGTGGAGAGTATGTGTGCATGGCGTCCAGCGAGGCCGGCAAAGACCAGTGCAGCAGCTCAGTGACAGTCAAAGGTTGGTTCAGTCTGTTAAAGACATGAAGTCTGGTCCACAGCGTTCTTTAACATGTTCAGTGCTGCCTACAACAATGGGAAGTCATTTACATACAAAACCAGAAGCGTCCACTTGAGACGATGTGACTGCCAAAATACTGTCATGTTGTAAAGCCCAATTTCCACCAGAGGGAAGCTTCACTCAGAGTCAGTGCTTCTGAGAGTGAGAGACAGCAAACAATCAAATTAAATTCCTTTGGAGGCAAAGCAATCTTTACAGCATAATACCCTCTCTTGTTCTTTGATCTTCACGTCAGAGACAGAAAAACTTCCCAGAGAAAAGAATCATGTTGACTTGTGTTGATAGAATCAGCTGATCACTGATCCCTAATCAGCAGGACTCATGTCTTGTTTACCCTGTAACTTCAGGCTCCAGGTTCACCCTGTAACCTCGGGCTCCAGGTTTACTGCCAACTCTGTGAGTCGCCCTGTGATTGACAGGTGACTTCTTGCCCAGTGGTAGCTGGGATCGACTCCAGCCTGCCACCACCCTCTGAAGGATAAGCAAGTTTAGCTGAGTAATGGATACCTAGATGGATGAAGTGTTATTAAATCCTACTGGATGAAAGTAAATAACTGAAACAGAGAACATTATGCTCTCTTGTTATGTTATGTCATGAAGTGACAGATGCTGACTGCATATCTCACAAAGTACAACACTTCTTGCAGACTTGTGTGTCAAACAAAGGAGCAGCCCAGTAAAGGTTTCTAAATGACCTCTGTTTGCATAAGATCAAAGTAAATTAAAAACAAAGGAGATGCAGTGATATATCCACAGTGCTTCCTATTGTACTAGTTGGAAGGATTTTCACATGTTCAGTCACAGTGATTAACAGCCAACCAGAAGAAATGAAGAGTATTTCAGTGTTTGCTTCCCAACAGAATGCAGAGAATCCATGTGTTCGTAATATGTGTGCTCTGAACAGCTAAAGGAACCCTGTGGACCAGAACTTCCCTCCTCAGCTCTATATAACATTTAAATATAACACTGATTGTGTTTGTTTCATAGAGCCTCCAGTGTTTGTGAGGTCTTTCGAATCTGCTGAACTCCTGAAGGGATCCGTCATTATCTTGGAAGGAACCGTTTCAGGTTCCTCTCCGTTTGAAATAAGTTGCTTCCTCAATGATAAGCTGATCAGAAATGACAAAAAGCACACGATCAGTGTTGAGAACGACACCGTCACTCTGCAGATCTCTCACTGTGAGAGTGCAGATGCTGGGACATACCTGTGCACTGTAGCAAATGATGTTGGGGAGACGTCTTGTTCTTGCCAGATTTCACTGAAAGGTTAGTCAGCGTCCAATACTGTCTAAGCTTTTCTTTCCAAATGCTGCCCCACTGCCTATGAATTCAGCTTTTATGCAAATTTCAGCAATTCAATTTTGTGGCATTTTGGACAAATTCTTACAGTGAGCTATGTGCATTCCTGTGATAACAATAATCTGAATATATAACATTTTGTCTGAAGCATATTTCAGTCCTAAATGGTTGTGTAGTTTTCTACAAGCTTTTCTTATTTCAGCAGCCAGGGAGAAGGTTAGATCAGTGAGAATATTTGCAATGTGGATCCTCTGTGTTTAATAACCCTCTTGCAAACTACAGTCTGATCTGTGGTCTTCTCCCACTAGAACCACCATCATTTGTTGAGAGACTAGCGGATATGTCCTGCATGGTGGGCTCAGAGGTCTCTATGAAGTGTTTGTTGTCCGGATCACTGCCCATGACTCTCTCCTGGATAAAGGACGATCATGAGCTCACAGAAGATGAGCATGTTAAGATGTCCTATGAAACCCAAAGTGCCGTGTTGAATTTAAAAAATGCTCAATTATCACACGCCGGGAAATATGTGTGTCAGGCACAGAACAAAGCCGGGACTCAGCGATGTGCTGCTGTGCTCGTAGTCACAGGTTTGTAGGATGTTTGTTTCTCGTCTTTACTGCTGTTGCTTTTCTGTTTCATCTGTGGCATTAACACCTGTATATGGTAGCACCTAACTCTAGTTTTGGACCGTGTTGTTATCCCAGAGCCAGCAAGCATTTCAGAACATGCAAAGTCCATCAGTGTAACCCAGGGCGACCCAGCAAGGCTCGAGTGCAGGTTCTCAGGTACCAAACCGCTCAAGTGCAGATGGATAAAGTCGGGAAAAGGTCTGAGCTCAGGCCAGAGATACAGAATCCAGAGCTCTGACAGCCGCTCTGTGCTCACCATTACTGCTGCAGAGAAAAGCGACAGCGCTGAATACACCTTCGAGGTTTCAAACAGTGCCGGTTGCGCTTCATGTGACGCAACCGTCATGGTCTTAGGTCAGTTTATTCCAAAGTTTCACATCAATAAGATTTTATCGTGTATTTCGTTTCACAAACAACTTAACAAACGTCATTTCTGCACTTTGTGTATAATAGATCAGATTATTAAACCGTCTTTCACGAGAAAACTGAAGGAGACAGAAGCTATCAAAGGATCCTTTGCTCATCTGGAGTGTCTCGTCTCCGGCTCCCTGCCGATGACGATACAGTGGTCCAGAGATGAGAAGGAGATCCAGACTGATGACAAACACAAGTGCACATTTTTTGAAAATGTTGCTTTCCTGGAAGTCAGCCGTCTGGACAGTAAAGACAGCGGCCGCTATATCTGCAGCGCTGAAAACAAAGCAGGATCTGCCCAGTGCTCTGGGGTCCTGTTCGTTAAAGGTTAGAACTCAAGTAACTTTCTTACAGTTTAAGGCATATGTCATGAATATGTTATAATAGGATTGTTGGGTTTTGTCCCTCAACAGAACCACCGTGCATTCTTGAAAAGCCTGAGTCCATGAGTGTTTTGCCTGGATCAAGGATTAAGTTTAATGTTCGTGTTTCTGGCACGCCGCCGCTGACCATCAAATGGTTTTCAAACAAGAAGGAGATACGTTCCAGCGCCGACCGCAATGTGGTCAAAGACAACACGTCGAGCTCCCTGGAGCTCTTCTCTATCAAAACTTCTGACTCTGCTGACTATGTCTGTGAGATACAGAACGATGTGGGCTCCACCTCCTGTCAGGCAACACTCTTTGTTAAAGGTTAATATCGGCCTCTATCCTTTATCTTTACTTTGCAGTTATCACCACACTTAAGTAACTCCTGTATGCATTTGTTTCAGAACCTCCCTTTTTCATTGAGAAACCTGAAGGTGTGTCAGTAGTCAGAGTGGGAGACAATCAGGTGTTCAAGTGCACAGTGGCTGGTACTCCAGAGATCTCTGTGCGCTGGTTCAGAGGCGGAGCTGAGATTCACCAAAGTGTCAAACACAAGCTGTCCTTTATCAACTCTGTAGCCACCTTAGAGATCTGTGAAGTTAGTGAAAACAACAGTGGAAAATACTTCTGTGAAGCCTGCAACGCAGCAGGCACAGAGAGCTGCACTGTCGAGCTCGAAGTGAAAGGTTGGTTTACATCTCATTAGTAAATGATTCGTTCCATCACTAATCTGATCACACGTTCTTTAGCCCTTATTGCTTTGTTATTTCAGAGCCTCCTCGGTTTGCTGAAGAGCTGACGGCTCTCGATGTTGTTAAAGGCTCCACAGCAGCGTTTGCTAGCCGAGTGGCAGGAAGTGCTCCGTTTAAGGTCACATGGTTCAGAGACAAAAAGCCAATCAAATCCAGCCACAAGTACATTATGGTTGATGGCGAAAATGTCAGCTTGAAAATCCAGGATGTAAAGGTGGAAGATGTTGGTTGTTATGAGTGCGTGGTAGCCAATGAGGTTGGGACCTGTACCGGCTCTGCAGCTTTGTCTCTGAAAGGTTAGTTTGACATCACAAACATCAGGCATACAGCACTGTGCACTTTCCGTCGTTACAATGACTAAAATCTTTTCTTTGCAATAGTCCCACCGATGTTTGTTAAGAAGATAGAAAATGTCTCCACTGTTCTGGGGAAAGTTGCGATTTTCCGCTGCACCGTGGACGGTTCTCAGCCTCTCTGTGTGCAGTGGCAGAAAGATGAGAACTGGATCCCAGAGGATCCAAAGATTCAAAGAACTTTTGAGAACAAAGAAGCCACTCTGAGGATTCCTGCCTGTGAGGCGGCTCACAGTGGGAGATACACCTGCCAGGTGGTGAACGAGGCCGGGCAGGACAAATGCTTTGCTGCGCTCATTGTGCAAGGTACCTCTTAATATGCTTCATGCTCGAGACTTTGGCATAACACAAGCAGCTTTCATGGCAGTAACAAGGTACTCACCTCTTTTTCTTGGTGCTGTAGAACCACCAACCATCCAAGAGAAGCCACAGGTCGTCAAAGTGACTTGTGGAGATCCAGTTAGTCTGGAGTGCAGGGTAGCTGGAAGTCCTCATATCAGGGTGAGGTGGAGCAAAGAGGGTACAGAGCTCCAGTCCAGCAGAAAACACTCTCTGTACTATGAGAACAATGTCAGCAGGCTTAACGTCCCGTCTTCTCAGCTGGACGACGGGGGCGAGTACCTGTTTGAAGCCACAAACTCTGTTGGCTCGACCAGCTGTACAGTCATGCTGGTTGTTTTAGGTTTGTAAAAACTCTTGTTCAAACTAATATTTATGGTTATAGATTTCTCTTTCACTAACTATCTTTTAATATCATTTTAAACAGAGGAAGTTATTCCCCCGACGTTCATTAGGAAATTGACAAACGTCCAAACACTGATGGGTTCAGTGGTGAGGATGGAGTGCAGAGTGGCCGGTTCGCTGCCGATATCAGTCGAATGGACAAAAGGACGTGAAAAGATAACCAAGAGCTCCAAATATGAACTTTTGCACACTGAGAACAGCGTCTCACTGGAGTTCAAGCTGAGTGAGAGCGCTGATACAGGAGAGTATTCCTGCAAAGTTTCCAACAAAGCAGGCAGCTGTGTGTGCAGTGGAGTCCTCACAGCTAAAGGTTAGAATCTAAAGGTCAACTTCATCTTCAAATCAAATCTTTAACTTAAAGGTTGTTGGTCATGTATCGTAATCTTTCTCCTGTGTGGGTTTTAGTGCCACCGAGATTCGTGTCTGAGCCCGAGTCTCAGGCTGTCGCTCTGAAGTCTGATGTGCTCTTCAAAAGTGTCTTTGAAGGAACGCCTCCCTTTATTGTGAAATGGTTCAAGGCTGACAGCGAGCTCATCACAGGACCATCATGTACCATACAGCTGGAGGAATATTCCTCCTCTGTCAAGCTCCACTCAGTCGGGGCGCTGCAGAGTGGAATTTATTCTTGCCAAGTCAGCAATGAAGCCGGCGCTGTGAAAAGTGCGGGAGAGTTATTGGTGAAAGGTTGGACTCTTCTTTTTTTTGTCCACCTCCATCATCACCTCTTCTTAACCTCCATCTTTCTTTGTCCTTGTCTTCTTTTCCTCCCAGGGTTATACATGTTGTCTTCAGTGTCTCCATCCTCCATACGTAGCATTTATTACTTCATGCTGATGATAATAACTTAATCTTTTTTTGATTTTGCAGAGCCCCCTCAGTTTGTCCTGAAACTCCCTCCCACTACCTTTGTGAAGCAGTGTGAGGGACACCGCTTTGAATGCAAAGCCACCGCCTCACACTCCCTCAATATGTGCTGGTACAAAAATGACCAAAAGATAACTGACGGAGACAACTATAAAGTAATGTTTGTTGACTCGACTGCGTACCTGCAGCTGCACAGCACCAGGTTTGAGGATAACGGCGTCTACACCTGTGAGGCTCATAACGATGCTGGCAGTGTGAGCTGCAGCACCGTGCTCACAGTCCAAGGTCAGCTACCAGTGGATGTCTTTGCTACACGTTGTTTTTGTGGATTTTTTCCCTAAACTTGTTAAGCATGAAAAACACAGAATGAAAATCCCCTCAGATTTTAATATTACATCTTGTTTTTAGAAACCTTTCTAAACCCTTCAGCCCCACCTTCTGTTTATCTGTGACAGCATGAGTGTTGCCTCTTTTTTTAAAGAATGACCTACCCCATAGTATACCAATGATTTCCCATGTCATTTTCTGGATGGACTCCTCGAGCATGGACTGAACTTTAGCATGAATCTTTCTGTGCGATTGGAACTGCCCGACCAAAGTCTTTTCAGTTTGTTAATATATCTGTGATATATTTTCCAGAGGCCCCATCCTTTACTAAAACACCTAGTCCAGTGGAGGGCATTAAAGGGAAAGATGCCAGCCTGCACTGCGAAGTGTATGGCACTCCACCTTTCCAGGTGAACTGGTACAAAGACAAAAGGCCACTGAAGGAGAGTAGGAAGTATAAGATGGTCAGTGAGGGCAGCTCTGCCACCCTTCACCTGATGAAACTGGAGCAAGATGACGCTGGCCTTTACGAGTGCAGAGTGTCAAACAATGTAGGGAGCGGAAGCTGTCGCACCACCGTTAGCCTGAAGGGTTAGTATACATCAGTGGGCATTTCCTCAGAGCTCAGTCTGCTATTACCTGTCCTCACCTTTCATCTTTCCATCACCATCCAGAACAACCAGCGTTCATCAAGAAACTGGTGGACCAGTCTGTGACCGTCGGTCAGCAGCTGACAATGACGGCTACGGTCCGAGGCTCGGAGCCTTTGACCGTGTCCTGGGTTCAGGACAAGGACCACATCCTCAGAGACGGGGACAACAGGAAGATCACCTTTGAAAATAACGTGGTCACTCTTGTCGTGCCAAAGGCCGACTCGACCACAGCTGGTAAATACACCTGCCAGCTGAGGAACGACTCCGGAGTGGTGGAGTCCGTCTCCCAAGTCACTGTTCTAGGTTTGTAGAAGTCCAGACAGTATCAAGTTATCAGCAGTGACAGTGTGAGGGTTTATTTAGCTTAATATCTTCTTCCCTAATTTCTAGAGCCCGCAGCAATCGTGGATAGCCCTGAGTCCCTGAACGTGAAGTCGGGAGAAAACGCAGCTCTTGAAGTTACAGTCTCTGGTTCACCAGAACTGAAAATTAAATGGTTTAAGGATAACAAGGCACTCTCTGCTGGTGCCAAGTATCAGACGTCCTTTACAAAGAAGGTGGCCACGCTGAAGATTCGCTCCGCAGATAAAGCAGACGCTGGAGAATACAAGCTCGAGGTCACAAACCATGTCGGTACAGCCTCTTGCAAAACTAATCTCTCTGTCTCAGGTTGGTGGCCATCAGGACCTTTAACAAACTTTTGATTCCTTTCATTAGCAGTTAGCTCCAAAATGCTTTATAACTCTTTGTTTTTTTGAAAATAGATAAGTTGATTCCCCCGAGCTTCATCAGGAAGCTGAGAGACACCCACCTTGTTGTGGGTAAGCCCGGTGAGATGGAGTGTAAGGTCACTGGCTCTGCTCCTTTAACAACATCCTGGTTCCACAATGGCCAGGAGATCAAGAGTGGGCCGAACTATGACATTAGCTGCACTGAGAATACCTGGAAACTGAGAGTCCCAACAATCAAGATGACAGATTCTGGCAAATACACATGTAAAGCTGTGAACGCAGCAGGAGCCAGTGAGACGAGTGCTTCCATGAACGTGACAGGTCAGTAGAGTGAACAAAGACCAGAACAGACGTGTTCGTCAGCATGGACGAGACTACTGACAGAAAGTTAACGATTATCTTACAAAACATCTTTTTATATCTGAACCCAGAACCTCCATCTTTCTTGGAAACACCTGAAGAGAAGGAAACGTTGCCTGGCAAAAATGTGTCTTTCTCAGCTAAAGTGAAAGGCAGCGCCCCCCTGAAGGTGAAATGGTTCAGGGGAGCCAAAGAAATGCAGCACGGACGGGGCTGCGAGATCGTCCTGAAGAGCGACGTCGCCACTTTGGTGCTTCACAAAGTGGAGAAGTCCCACGCAGGAGAGTACACCTGCCAGGTCATTAACGACGCAGGGAAGGAGAGCTGCCCTGTGAACCTGGTGGTCAAAGGTTTGTTAGCATGATCGATGTCTTTTTTTTAACAAACTGTGCACTTCTTAAAGTGAAATGTTTTGTAACTGACGATGGACTTGCCTCTCTCAGAGCCGGTCCACTTTGTGAAGAAGCTGAGGGACATTTCCACCGAACAGGGGAAGTCTCTGAGGCTGGAGGTCACATTCGCTGGGACCCCCACTGTAAACGTGGCCTGGAAGAAGGATGGTAAACCCATCTGGGCCTCTTATCAGTACAATGTGATCACTACTGACACCTCCTGCATCCTGGAGGTTCTTAACTCTGACAGGATGGAGGCGGCTGGTAAATACTCTTGTGAAGTAGACAACGGAGTGGGAAGTGACCGATGTGAAGCTAAAGTGTCCATTCTAGGTAAAGTCTTAACGTGCATGTACTACGAGCTCAGTTTAATTTGTAATAATTCATCATTCATTCACTTATTCATTTACAACATCTTATCATCACCATCATCATCTTTCACTTTAGAACGACCATACTTTGTTGAAAAGATGGAGCCGGTGGAGCTAACAGTTGGGGAATCGGTTACCCTGAAATGCCGTATTTCAGGAACTCCAGACATCTCTGTCTCTTGGTTTAAAGCTGATGGAAAGCTGCGCAAGTCCAACAATTGCTCAATGGACTTCACAAACGGCGTCGCCACTTTGAGACTAACCAACACGACCAAGTTCGATCACGGCGAATACGTCTGCAAGGCGGAGAACCGGGTCGGCTCGGCCTCTGCCAGCTGTAAAGTGATGCTGACAGGTGATGCTTGTTTTCCATACTTCTTTTGGGTTTGATTGTGGACAATCAGTAAGTTATGTGTTAATGGATCCTTTAGAGTTTCCTTTGATTTTACAAGAATTTTCCTCTGGTCTTGGAAGAAATACTAATACAGCTTCCCCTCACTGTTTCTGATAAAAGTTACATTTCATCCATAAAGCAGAATTAACTTTACAGGCAAATGCATGGCAACATAACAGTGGGCACATGGCTAACAACAGCATTGCTTCACAGAACCTGTGCGCTTCGTCAAGAAGCTGGAAGACACTGCTTTCACAGTGGGTCAGCCACTGAAACTAGCCTGCACGTACACCGGCAGCCAGAGGGTCTACGTCACGTGGAAAAAGGACGGGAAGCTGATCTGGGCCTCCTATCAGTATAATGTTAGAACCACCGACTCTACCTGCATCCTCGACGTCCTTAACAGCGACCGGCCTGAAGCAGCTGGAACGTACACTTGCGAAATTTCCAACAGCTCTGGAACCGACGTGTGCCACGCTTGTGTCACTCTAGGTAAAGTCACAAACTCTTAACACACCATCTGCTTTCAGCTCCTCTACTAACTGTGTCAGCAGCAAAGGCCTGCTGTGTTTGTGCAGCTGGGTACAACTTTGATCACAGTTCAGACTGCCTGCATGCTGTCTTAACATGCAACTAACCAACCATTACTTCTCTCAGAACCGGCTCGCTTCGTTAAAAAGCTGGAAGACACTTATTTCAGACTCCGCGAGCCTTTGACCCTCAAGTGCACCTACATTGGAAGCCAGAAAATCGACGTGACCTGGAAGAAGGATGGCAAACTCATCTGGGCGTCGTATAAGTACAACGTAAAGACCACTAGTGACACCTGCGTCCTGGAGGTCCTCAACAGTGACCGAATAGAGGCTGTTGGAAAGTACACATGTGAAGTTTCTAATTCTGGGGGAAGAGACATCTGCCACGCTAATGTCAAACTAGGTAACCAGTTCAGTACCTTGTTTCTTTACAGGGATTTTCATTTGCACGTCCACAGGATATCACGTAAGCTTGTTTAACAACCTGTGCTCATCTTCTCTAACACCACCACTGCTCATTGATCTCTCAGAACCAGTTCGCTTTGTGAGAAAATTGAGAAACACCTTCTATAAAATTGGCCGCCCTCTAACGCTGGAGTGCTCGTTCACCGGCAGCCAGAGGATTTACGTCAGCTGGATGAAGGACGGCAAACCCATCTGGGCGTCATACAAATACAACGTTAAAACCACTGACTTCTCCAGCACCCTGGACGTCCTCAACAGTGACCGGCGGGAAGCTGTCGGGAAATACTCTTGCGAGATTTCCAACTCAGAGGGCACTGATATCTGCCATGCAATGGTTAAGATAGGTAAAGCCAGAACAAATGCAACTCATGGCCATTTTTGTTCTTTTCACTTATTTAAAATCATAAATTCTAATCCCCTGCAGACCAATACTTTCAGGTGCTTGCTGTAACATAAAACATGCCACTAACAGCCCCATTGCTTCCTGTAGAACCTGTGAGCTTCACTAAACCGCTGGAGGACACCACCTTCAGACTGGGCCGGCCCCTGGCGCTGTACTGTGCGTTCAGTGCCAGCCCCAGGGTCAGCGTGAGCTGGAGGAAGGACGGCAAACCGGTCTGGGCCTCCTATAAGTACAACGTCAAGACTACAGAGGACTCGTGTGTGTTAGAGGTCCTCAACAGTGACCGGGTTGAAGCGGCAGGCAGATACTCCTGCGAGATTACTAACTCTGAGAACAGCGCAGTCTGCTACGCTCAGGTTTCTCTAGGTAAAACATCAAACATTAGGCTTCATTATCTATACTGGGAGAGCCTCCAGTGACAATTACATGATAATATTTAATATCTACAAACAACTGATCTTATTTTAAAGATTTAACATTTAAATTTTAAAACATTTCCAACAACATTCAAACCATTTAAATAACGGACAAGCTTTGTGTCCCCTCATAATACGTTGACTTCTTAACAACACACTTTATATGTCAGGATCCATAAATATCAGAGAAACAAGTGGAGCAAATGTTCCTCTACTGACATGCCGAACCTGCTTTATTCCGATTTAATCAGCAAGTCCATTTGTTGTTGGCTCCTGGTAAAAACCTCCTGAAAGTCAGAGCACTGATACACAGATTTTTAGTGTCAAGCTGCATTATTCCGTGTTTGAACCAGTTGTAATCAAAGAGAGGAGCAGACCTCTGACTGGTGGCAGTAAATTACATATTACATACATACATTAATATTATAAACTATGTATGCTATTATCAGCACATAAGAATATACAATCTGGGTTTATTTTTTGTTGGAAATCATTAAGAACTGAAAACAATGAGCCTTATTAGGTTTTTTTCTGATCTAGCTCACTTGCTAACTTTAATTCTAACAACCTGCTCAGCCTCCTCAGCAGCTGACTAACTGCTAACATCCTTGCTTCTCCTAGAACCTGTGCGCTTTGTGACCAAGCTCAAGGATATGACCTTTAGGGTGGGCCAGCCTCTGAGGCTCCAGGTCACCTACACGGGCAGCCAGCACGTGTATGTGAGCTGGACCAAAGACGGTAAACCCATCTGGGCCTCCTACAAGTACAACGTGAAGACCACAGACAGCTCCTGTGTCTTAGAAGTTCTCAACAGTGACAGAGAAGAGGCTGCTGGGAAATATTCCTGTGAAATCTCGAACGCTAGCAGCTCGGCTATCTGTGAGGCTCATGTCAGACTAGGTAACTGCTCTAAAACACTCACTCACTCACTGCTCTGCCAGCAGCTCCTTCACATCACTAACACTGTTGCTTCTCTCAGAACCTGTGCGCTTCGTGAAAACGCTCGAGGACACGTCGTACCGCCTGGGCGACCCGCTGAGGCTAGCGTGCACGTACGCTGGCAGTCAGCGGGTTCACGTGAGCTGGACGAAGGACGGCAAGCCGATCTGGGCTTCGTACCAATACAACGTGAAGACCAGCGAGTCCTCGTGCGTCCTGGATGTCCTCAATAGTGACAGACAGGAAGCGGCTGGACTCTATTGTTGCCAGGTCGCGAACAAAGAAGGTTCTGTCACCTGCGACGCTCATGTCATTTGTAAAACCTCTAAGAAAGGTATAACTCTCACATCTCACTAACACTAAACATTAAACTTTGGCTTTTGCAAACACATAGCTGTAGAAAGAATCTCAGCCCGGACTGCTTCTGTTCTCCTGGTCTGCACACGACAAAGAAGGCATCTTCCATCCTTGAAAAAAATAGTTTCTGTTTGTTTATATCCTGAAACATTCAATATAATCAGACATGGAAGAGGAAAAGCGTGGCGATGGCCTCCTGCAGCAAGGTGTTGCTGTGGGTTCCACGGCTGGCTGCTCACTGCTGCAGTCTGAGCTAAAGGAGGTTCTGGAGAACCTGCAGGATTTTGTGTAATTTTGTCAGAATTCTGGCTGATGTAGGTCATGAAGAGACAATCATCAATATACTATGAAGTGTTAAAATCCAGTTAAAAGTTCCTTGTAGGTATTTTAACAGCTGTGTTAAACAACCATCTTCTTGTTATGTTTCATACGAAATCAACAAATTGCAAAAGTTTTCCTAAGAAATCATACAAAGCCTTCATGAAAATATTTTCAGTAGGTAAATGTAAGAGGACAAAGCATTTGGGATTCATGTTTTTTGGCATGGACTCTGACAAATAAAATAAATAAATAGAACAAAATTAGATTTCAGAAAGACCGATGGAAGAAACCCTGTGTGACCAGAAGAACAGGAGCTGGACGGGAGTGTGTTCAGATTCTACACTTCACTTCATTAAACTGATCAGTGAATTGTAACTAAGTTTTGCTTCTGCTTGCTTCCCTTCACCTCTGCACCTAACAACCCTCACTGCTCCTCACAGAACCCGCCCGCTTCATCAGGAAGCTGGAAAACACCACGTTCAGAGTCGGCGGAGCGCTGACGCTTAGAGTTGCGTTCACCGGTAACCAAAGAATGAACGTGAGCTGGAAGAAAGACGGGAGACCGATCTGGGCGTCTTATCAGTACAATGTGAAGACGACAGACTGCAGCAGCGTGCTGGACGTCCTCAACAGTGACCGAGAAGAGGCTCAGGGAAGATACACGTGTGAAATTTCCAACGCTGAAGGCTCTGATACCTGCCATGCTCATGTCAAACTAGGTAACACTAACCAACAACACTTGCTTGCAGTTCTCATCACTTATTCCAAGCATGAAACTCCTAAAGGTAACTGCTATTGCCACTCACATAGCCTCTCAGCGCCTCAGGTAAACGTCCCTGCAGTCACATAGCCTCTGTTTCTCCGCATGAGAACATCCACGGACTCCTCCGCATGCAAAGATTATCGGTTAGTTTCCATGACTGATTTCAACATTGCTTCTCTCAGAACCCGTACGGTTTGTCAAGAAACTGGAGGACGTCTCCCACGAGCTGGGTAAAGCTCTGCGGCTGGAGTGTACGTACGCCGGTAGCCAGAGGGTTAACGTGACTTGGAAGAAGGACGACAAGCTGATCTGGGCTTCTTACCAGTACAACGTCAAAACCACCGACTCCTCCTGCGTCCTGGAGGTCCTCAACAACGACAGAGCCGCCTCAGCCGGAAAATACACTTGCGAAATTTCCAACGCTGCAGGAACCGACACCTGCCACGCTCATGTTAAAATAGGTAACACATTAACAAACACATCCTGCATCTCATCTGGTTCTAACGTCGGTGTAGTGATTGTCTCCTGTGGTCCCGTGCTCATTAGTAACATCAAGACCTGAAGCGTCCTGGTTACAGTGTCTTGTGTTTCGGGTTGGTTGGTTCTGTGTTCGTTCGGTCTGTAAAGAAACTGTTTTGACAGCATGTTCTCCATGGTGTCATGGTTAGGTCAGATAAATATTTGCTTGCTGGACAAAGGGATTCATAACTGAAATATTTGTTAATTAGGTTATATTCTGTATTTGTTTGTTTCTGTGTTGCAGGTTGTTTTTGTTGTCTTGCTTGTTGTGGTTCTCTGTTTCCTCCACTGACATGATGAAGGCCTGGTGGCCTGGGAAATGATATTTCGAGGATTTTCCTAATGTCACAACACGGCCTGATTTTCTTCACTTTCTCCCCCACTAACAGAGCGCAAAGTCCCTCCAAACTTCACCAAGAAGCCCTCCGAGTCCATGATGGATTCTGTGGGTAAAATGGTGAAGATGGAGGGTCGGGTGTCCGGCTCCCAACCGCTGAATGTCACCTGGTACAAGGACAACAATGAAATCTACAGTTCTGACAAATACGACGTCAGTTTCAAGAACAACGTGGCCGTGCTGAGTGTCAGAGACTCCACCACCTCTGACGGCGGGGTTTACACCTGCACAGCAGCCAACGATGCCGGCCAGACTTCATGCAGAGTTTCTCTCACCATCTCAGGTATGAGCGGTTTAGTTCATCTTCTAAAACTCATCATGACTGGACTTCATGTTTTGTAGTGTGTTCCTTTATCCGTTAAAAACCCAAGAACCCAAACCAACTTGGTGTGACCTGAAAACAAAAATGAGACATATTGCATCTTTAGTAAGCCAATAAAAATGGAGCAAATGTTTTCGGGTCGCACCAGAAAGTGGCGCAGTAAAATTCAGCTGTGCATCCTCATATAACAGGTGGTTTGGTGTGATTAAAAGTGGTCCTAGGATGGAACCCTGGGGCACACCCTTGTTTTCACTCATAAAGTCGGATTAATAGCCACAACAGCTTGTGTTCCCAAACAGAGAACATGATTTTTCTGTTGTTGGTGTTGGTGTGACTTCACCACTTTTGGGTAAGAGTCTGACTTAAATACAAAGACTTCACAGTCTGGTTTAAGTCTGCAGAAGAGGCTCCAGCATCTCTTTCTGTTACTTGTCAAAAAAGCAGGTATCTGTAGCTGCCTCTTTCCCATTACTCCTTCAGAAACCGGACAGGCTCCAAAGTTCGACACCCCTCTGGGGCCGGTGTCTGTGAGTGAGGGCGACAAGCTGAGCCTCAAATGCCACGTGATTGGCTCCCCTACTCTAAACATCCAGTGGATGAAGGACAGGAGAGAGCTGAAGTCCAGCGGGAACACGAAAATCACATTTGTTGGCGGGACGCCTTGTCTGGAGGTCAGCGCAGTGTCGAAGAGTGACGCGGGGGATTACCTCTGCAAGGCCAGCAATGCCACCGGCACTGACTTCTGCAAGTCCAGAGTCACTGTGACAGGTAATCTGTTTACTGTTTTATTTTGAAGAATATTTTACTCCTGCAGAACTCAACCAGTGTTTCCAGGTTTCTACCCAACTTTCTTTTTTTTATGATATAGCAAGTCAAGATCATTATGAACATTTTGGCAAGTATTTGTGCTATTGAGATCATTTACCCACTAAAGTTTGAGGCATTAGTCCAATAAATACTGCTCTTTAATACACATCAAATTCTTTATTTTTCTGTGTTGTACACTGTAGTCCATTAAAACCACAAGATTCCTTTAATGCCAGTTAGTCTGAGGCTCTGACTGTGCTACTTTGTATCAGTCAGATGTTACAACTCTGCATTCACCTCCATCATTTCGTTTCAGATAAAGGAGTGAAGGCAGCCCCTGCCGAGGCCGCCCCCGCCCCCGCCGCAGCTGCTCCGGTCAAAAGACTCGACAACCTTTTCTTCATCGAGGAACCCCAAAACGTTTCCGTCACAGAGAGTAAGTTGAGCACTGCAGATCAACATGAACAGCATTACCTGCTTCTTTCAACGGTGGACTGAGCTCAATGATAGTGCACAAAGTGTTCAGGAGACATTTTCAGCCAACTTTAAGGGCCAGATACAGCAACACTGAATTAAATCTGAAAAATCAGAAAAAGAAGATTTTTCCAGCTTGTTCCAGAGATATTATGGACCAAATTTGGTATAGATTGCTCCAAATTTGAAATAATGAAAAACACAATTTGGACACAATTAAAATGGCAGAAAATCAAACTAGAGGCAGATAAAGAGGCGGCCTATACGGTGAGATCCGTCTGGAATTTTGTTTCTGAAACTGTCAATTTAAAAGTTACAGAGCAGAATATAAAGTTTACTGTTTTAGACTGCATATCCTGAGGTCCTCAGCCACAGACAGGACATGTGAGAAACTGAGTGAATGAACAGTTCAGAAACACATTGAACAGCAGGTAGTTATATATGCAGATGTGTTATGAGCCACTTATTAATCCATCACACTGAGACAGATGTGGAGCTCCATGTCTGATTGCGTTTTCTCTGCAGAGGGCACCGCCACCTTCATTGCCAAAATCGGAGGCGACCCGATCCCCAGCGTGAAGTGGATGAAGGGCAAGTGGAGGCAGATGACCCCCGGTGGTCGTATCTCCATGGAGCACAAGGGCCAGGACGCCAAGATGGAGATCAAAGAGGTGACCAAATCTGACTCGGGCGTCTACAGGTGCGTCGCCACCAACAAACACGGAGAGATCGAGTGCAGCGCCGAGATTGAGGTCACCAAGAAGGAGGTGAAAGAAGGAATGGGAGACATAAGGACGATGCTGAGGAAGTGAGTGACACGTGATTCTCTGTTTTCTGGTTCTCGTCGATGAGAAGACAGCAGCTCTGATCGTTTACTTGGTTTTTGTCAGGACTCCCTCAAAGCAGAAAAGTCCAAAGAAAGACGAAGACATCGATATCGTGGACCTGCTCAGAGGTCACGACCCCAAAGAATACGAGAGGATCCTGACTGAGCACAACATCCACGACTACCGCGCCATCCTGCAGGCCGTCGAGTTCCTGAAGAAGGAGAAGGAGATGCAGACCGGGAAAGTGGTGAGACAGAAAACTGCTGATGGTTTGACAGTGGTAATGAAAACCTTTTTTGGTTCCAGCTGGGAGCCAATTCTCCAAATCAATTTATTTTTGGTCCAGATGCTCTTAACGGTTCAAAATGACATGCATAAACTGGAACAAAATGGGTTCCATGTTGGTGATAAAGAAGAGATAAAACACACCTGAATGTTGTTCTGCTGCAGGAGGTGGAGCACGGCGGCCGGGTTCAGGAGGAGGACATGGCCCGACTCATCGAGCAGCTGGAGGGACGCGTCGGCACTGAGGTACCTGAGAAACACCAACACCAGGCTGAAAACACAAACAATAATCAGCCCCCAGATACCAATTATAATGCATCACAGCACAAACTGTTTATGAGAACATCCTGAAGTTTAATGTATTGTACCTGCATGTTTTTAGGGCTTAATATTAGTTTTTATCTACAGTAAATAGTCTCATTAAATCTCTCAAAGGATCAATCAAAGAAAAGACAGAATAGTGAGTTAAAATGAATTAGTTGTACATTAAAATACAACATTATTTATAATAAAGGATCAGGTCTCTGTTTGATGTCACCCCCCGAATTAGTAACATCAGTAAACAAAATACTGTAAGTTTTGTCAAAATTAATGTATTCTTTACCATTAATTTCAATTTCAATTTTGGTGTATTGTGTGTTCAACCTCTAACTCCTCGAGGACGTCAGGATTAAAACTGAACTGTAGGGGCGTCCCGTTGGCTCACACTGGTAGAGCGCGTACCATTAAGGCCGTGTCCTTGCTGCAGCAGACCCGGGTTCGAATCCGGCCTGAGGTCTCTTTGCTGCATGTCTTCCCCTCTGTCTCCCCCTTTCTATCTGTCACTATCTAAAAAAGCAGTAAAATGCAAAAAAAAAAATCTTAAAAAAAAAACAAAAAAAACAACAACTGAACTGTAGATTTGAGGTTCAAACAGCCACCGTGAGGCTGTAAAGATCGACCAATCAGAGCTGACAACACGTCTGTAATGTCCTCAGCCTGTCTCCGTGACGGAGGACATCAGCGACCAGACAGTGCCCGAGAGTCAGAGCGCCACCTTCGAGTGTCAGATCCGGATCAACTACCCGGAGATCACGCTCACCTGGTACAAAGGCACGCAGAAACTGGACTCCAGCGACAAGTATGACATCAGCAGCGTGGGTGAGCGCCACTACCTGAGGATCAAGAAGTGCCAGAGCAAAGACCAGGGCACCTACCGTGTGGTGTGCGGCCCTCACATCTCCAACGCCAAGCTCACCGTCACAGGTAAGTGTTCGACCTCCTGAGTGTGTGATGGATACCTGTCTGTCTGGCTGTACCGTGTCCTCATGTCCCGCTGCTTTGTTTTATCAGCAGGAGCTACAGTGAAGACAGGTGAGCAACGACTCCAGACTAACAGCTCACTCACCTCTTTATCTATGTTCTTCTTTTTTCTTCTTTTATCTTTAGTCAAAACTACAAAGACATCAATAATACAAACAGATCAATAATAACGTTCTAACCTCAGTGACTGTGATCAGACGTTAACTGTGTTAACCGTCTGCTTTTAGCCGAACAAATTCAATTCACTAAACGCATCCGAAGCATCGAGGTGAACGAGCGGCCCTGCGCCACCTTCGAGTGCGAGTTGTCCTTCGACCACGCCACCGTCACGTGGTACAAAGATTCGTGGGAGCTCAGAGAGAGCGCCAAATATAACTTCAGCACAGACGGCAGGCGCCACTTTATGACCATCCGTAACGTGACGGCGGAGGACGAAGGTTCGTTCAACACAGACGCTTTTCAATCACTGAAATCTCATATTTTAGAGGTTAGGAAAGTTGTTGGAATGTGTGAAAGAAAAAAAGTGACACATTAATAATGAACGTGTCGCTCCGTCAGGCGTTTACTCTGTGATTGCTCGTGTGGAGCCGATGGGAGAAGCTCGCAGCACCGCGGAGCTCTACCTGTCGGGGAAAGGTGCGTACGCTTAGAGATCAGATTTAAGATTAAATTAAAGTCAATGACAGTTAGTTATTATAACATGCTGTTACTTGTCCTTCACAGAGATTGGTTTAGAAAAGGTTCCTCAGGGTGAGTACTTTAAAGACAGAAGTATTAGCTCATCTTTTTATCTGAACATTAGTTACTGAAGTTGTGTTTGTGTCTGAACCTTCAGACGTCCCCGACTCGTCCGTTCACGTTCCAGAAGCAGCTTCTGTGTTTGTTCGAGGTGAGTCTGGACTTTAAAACTGTATCTCCATCTCTTTAACTTTAGTCTCTCAGCTCATTAATAAAACTCTTCTTCTGTCGAAAGATTCGTCCGAATTTTATCACTACGAAGAAAGAACCGAAGTGAAAGGTACAGAAAATATTATATACTAACTGTCATCACCTCCAACATTAATAACTCTCACTGTGCGTGAAGAAAAGTGACTTTCTGCATTTCAACATGGAAACATCTTAAAACCTTCAACATCTTCACCACCCCATAACTCTCATCCTCAATAACCGTGTGCTCATATTGAACTCCGTTAATATTAATTCAACTATCATTTCTCCTAATAACTGAAAAACCTCCACATGTGAACTCGTCTAATAAAACTTAAAACAAATGTGCAGAAGAAGAAAATGTGGATAAACAATCAAATTAAAGTCTGAGATTAATCTCAGATTCATGAGATCAGAATTCAGTTCAGTTCTGATTATTTCTTTAATGTCAGAGATATCAACATCATGAACTAAAAATAAAAGTCTTGAATCCTGAATTGAACGACATACTTCTTGATATAGATTGAAGAGATATATTTTTTCATTAAAAAATTTTTATTTTAGAATTAAGAATTCTTTCTTGAATTTTCAATCTCAGATCCGAGTTTAATGTGAGGAGTTTCCAAACTCGGTCAATTAATTCTATGAATTTCAATTAAAAGTTCTCACATTAAATTATTTTATCCAAGACTATAAGTCATTTTTGTGTCATTAAAAAAATAATATTGAAATAAAAGTTTCTCAAGATTCTCTGTTGCAGTTTTCTGATCTTAATGTCACAATTTTCAAATTCAAAGATTAAAGACTTTTATTTTAAATGTGTAAGGTGAATCTGCAGAATGAAGTCAGAATCTGGAGTTTTATATCAACCTTTGAGATTCATCTCAGAAGTGAAGTCATTGTTTTCCATCATCTTCTTGTGCACAAAGTTAAAATCGTTGATCAGATCCTCTAACGGCTGATTATCTTTAATGATCTGTAGCTTTCAAAAGTGTGATGGTGGAAGAAGAGACGCTTTCTGTGCGCTACTCCTCTGTCACAGGTATCATTTTCATTCTGTTTGTTTTGCTTTTCATGTCCGTCATCTTTCTGTCTTATTGTTGTTTATTCACACTAAATCTCCTTTAAGTGAATGACATTGGTTCGAGGTAAAGACCGGCGGCAGACTTCAGTTAGCTGCTTTCTCTCTAAGTTCAATTTTCTTCCTCACCAGAAGAGAAAAAGCCAGTTGGAGAGATAATTGAGAGGACTCATGTGGAGACGAGAGAAGTCGTCCCTGAAGGTACAAAGGCTTTTTTAGAAAAATGGCCAATCAGCTTGTGGCTGTTTCATGAAGCTTGTAGCTGTTTCTTGAAGCTTGTAGCTGCTTCATGAAGCTTGTAGCTGTTTTCTGAAGCTTGTAGCTGTTGCGTAAAGCTTGTAGCTGTTTCATGAAGCTTGTAGCTGTTTCATGAAGCTTGTAGCTGTTCGGTAAGGTTGAAGCTGTTTCATGGAGCTGTTTTGTGAAGCTTGTAGCTGTTTTGTGAAGCTTGTAGCTGTTGCGTAAAGCTTGTAGCTGTTTCATGAAGCTTGTAGCTGTTTCATGAAGCTTGTAGCTGTTCGGTAAGGTTGAAGCTGTTTCATGGAGCTGTTTTGTGAAGCTTGTAGCTGTTTTGTGAAGCTTGTAGCTGTTGCGTAAAGCTTGTAGCTGTTTCATGAAGCTTGTAGCTCTTCCGTGAAGCCTGCAGCTGTTTTGTAAAGCTTGAAGCTGTTTCATGTAGCTGTTTTGTGAAGCTTGTAGCTCTTTCATGAAGCTTGTAGCTCTTTCATGAAGCTTGTAGCTGTTCGGTAAGGTTGAAGCTGTTTCATGTAGCTGTTTTGTGAAGCTTGTAGCTGTTTTGTGAAGCTTGTAGCTGTTGCGTAAAGCTTGTAGCTGTTTCGTGAAGCTTGTAGCTGTTTCATGAAGCTTGTAGCTGTTTCATAAAGCTTGAAGCTGTTTCATGTAGCTTTTTCGTGAAGCTTGTAGCTGTTTTGTGAATCTTGTAGCTGTTTCGTGAAGCTTGTTGCTGCTTCAAGAAACTTGTAGCTCTTCCGTGAAGCCCGCAGCTGTTTTGTAAAGCTTGTAGCTGTTTTGTGAAGCTTGTTCTTCAAGCTCTTTCATGAAGCTTGTAGCTCTTTCATGAAGCCTGTAGCTGTCTCGTAAAGCTTGAAGCTTTTTCATGTAGCTGTTTTGTGAAGATTGTAGCTGTTTCATGTAGCTGTTTTGAGAAGCTTGTAGCTGTTTTATAAAGCTTGTAGGTTTTTTTGTGAAGATTTTAGCTGTTCCATGAAGCGTGTAGCTGTTTCATGAAGGATGTAGCTGTTTCATGAAGCGTGTAGCTGCAGCGTAACATGTTTGTCTCTAGGTCATTCTCTGCAGCTGCTTTAGAAGCTTCTCTTCCTGCAGCTCCGCCTGACCTTAGATCTTTAGTCCGTCTTCCTCTTCTTCATGTTGGTGTTTTACGTCTGTAACTCTTGCTCTTGGCTCTCTTTGCTCTTATTAACCCTCAGCAGAGCTTTCTGTACAGTACGAGGTGTTAACGTGAACTTTCTTCATCTTTCAAGTTCCTGAGGTTTACAGGACGACAGAGGAGAAACCTTCTCTGCCTGCAGCTCCGCCTTCAGCGCCAGCAAAAGGTATCTGACAGTACCGCTTCTTCTCTTTACCACTTCCTGTTCTTCTCATTTATGTTCCTTCTGTTGCACTTTCTTTTTCCTCTTCTTTATTTATTTATTTTAAATAATAAAATGCTGTTAGCATTGATCGT
The DNA here is from genome assembly GCF_030273125.1 of Centropristis striata. Taxonomy (NCBI): domain Eukaryota; kingdom Metazoa; phylum Chordata; class Actinopteri; order Perciformes; family Serranidae; genus Centropristis; species Centropristis striata. Next base: position 37,105,760 of record NC_081526.1, on the reverse strand, counting down.
GGTCTGAAAACTGACCTCTATGATGATATTTTAAAGTACCAGAAGCAACGAAGCCCGAGGTTTCTGTCGCCGCTCCGGCTCCCCACAAGGAAGCTGCAGCTGCAGAAGGTAATGCTCACAACAAAGTGTTTTGTTTCAGTTTGTCCTCTGAAAGAGTCTTTATTGGCTCACACTCTTCATTCTTAACAATATAAATATTTCATATTAATATAAAATATGAATATTTATAACAATGTTTATAAATACTGTATATATTTATTTTAGTGCTGTCAACATTTTTTTCCAATTAATTTGAAATAGTTAACATTAAATAAAATGAACACAATTAATGCAACATAAAAGGGAACCTGCTGGTTTCATATAAAACGTACAGAATACATTCGTACCATGATGTGATCAAACATAAATACATAAATATATATAGCAGAGTATTATCAGCGTATTGGTGAATATTCCTTCGGTACGCCGACGGGAAGGACGTGAAATGATTCCAAAGTTTGACTAAATTTTGGCGAGGAGAAACTGGCATATCCCTTTTAAGACCTCTGATCTCCAGATATCTGGATAAAATGGGAATGAAACATTATTACAAGCAGTTTTAAGATTGTTTATCAGTTGACAGCCCTAATTTATTGTTATACAAGTGATTGTTTTTAAACTGTCCTGAGAAACGAGGTTCTACCTCAGCAAGTGAACGAAACCCAAAGGCAGCAAATCTGAGAGTCAAGAAGAACTAAATATTCACATTTCACTGGTTTTTGAGTCAGATGTGAGTATTTTGTCTTGGAGTTGCTACCTTTTCAAATAGTTTTTTGAATATGAGATTTTAGCATGAAATCATACAATCAGGCAATCAGTCTGTAATGTTTTCATCAAATAAAAAGGTCTCAGGATGAACTTCAATTCAAGTTCTCCACTCTTGTTTGTATAACCTTTTGTTGTCTGAAGAGCTAAACTTCTTACGATGCGTAAAGAGCATCTGTCTGTCTGTGCTATATATATATATGTGTGTATATATATATATATACACTGTATATATGTGTGTATATGTATATTTATGTCTGTTTATGTTTGGTGTGTTATGTTCTCCTTCTTCTTCCTCTTCTTTCACTCTTAAAGCTGTGTGCTGAGTGTTGACTCACAGTGATATTTCTTTGTTAACCTTGAAGAACCTTCAGTTTACACCAAACCAGAACCTGAACAAGAGAAAGTGAGCGTTCCCAGAAAGGTCCCTCCTGAGCCACAAAGGGTTCCCCCAGAGCCTAAAGTGGCGCCTCAGAAACCGGTGGCACCTGAGCCGAAAGAACCCAAAGTGAAGCTCGAACCCGAAGCACCGAAAGTTGAACCTGCAAAGAAAACCCCTGAAGCCCCTAAAGCAGCGAGAGGTAACACATGGTGTTGTACAGAATGTTGTGTTTCATGTTGCTGTGGTCTACACGTATAACTCTTTAACACGTTTGTTTAAATCTTGAATGTTCTTCACTACTAACCTCTTAAAAGGATCTGAAGTTGACAGGGTTGTATACATGTAACCCCTCTAAAAACTAACTTCCTAGCTGTAGTGTGTTAATAATGGAGCTCACACCTTGTTCCTACATTAACCTTCTGAGAAAAGTAGAGTTAAAATGGAAAATATTTTAATGTTCTCCAAAGTGCCAGCTGTAGCCACAACAGAGGAAGTCGTAGTTCAGCCAATCGCTGCCAAGATTCCTCCACATAAGACTGAAGAGAGTTTACCAAAAGGTACTGGAGAGATGTTGAACTCTTTAATGTGTGTAACGCTGTGTTGTGTGTTTCATGTGTTTCTGTAGTAGCACTCGTTAGAGTGGACTGTAGTGTTGAAGCCTTAGTGGTTGCCGTTACTGAACACAGATATAATGTTCTTTAAAGCAGCAGAGCGACCAAAGTCTGAAGAACCTGCAGTTCAGCCAACTGCAGCCAAGGTCACTCCCTCAGCACTAGAACGCCTTCCAGCTAAAGGTACTGATGCCTTTAAATCTCCACTTGTCTCCACTATTTTCTGTCAGAATTCACTCGTAAAGAGTGTGATCTTTTATTCCATGTTAGCGTTGATCATTACCTGCAGCTTAAACAATACACAATGTTCTCTTAAGTGCAAGATGTTCCCAGACCAGAGGAACCTGCAGTGCGATCGTCGGTGCCTCAGGTGACTCCACCTGAGGCCGAAGTGGTTCCAACTAAAGGTACTGCAGAGATGCTCTTCATAGGTTTCTCTGTTGTGCTGTTCTGCTTTCTGTTTGTTTTGTTATTCATGTTCCAAGTTTGTTTAATTGTATCAATTGAGCTGCTTTTGAATGTCACAAGTAAAGTAATCTCTTAGTATCTTTGAACTTGTTAAGCACTCGTTAGAGTGTGACTTTCCCTTGCATATTTATCCAGATATGGTTACCAAAAATAATCCTTTTATACATAATTGTTCTTCAAAGTGGTCTCAGAACCAAAGACATCTGAAGCTCCAAGAAAGCCACATCTGCTGGCTGGAAAACCGCAGCCAGAAGCACCGAGGTTTGTCCCTGAAACAAAACCAGAAGAACCCAAGAGGATTCTGGAAGAAACCAAGAAGGCTGCTGAGGTGCCAAAGAAGGTTCCAGAAGAATCAAGAGAATATCCGGAAGAACCAAAAAAGGTTGTGGAAGAAAGAAAGAGGGTTCCAGAGGCCCCGGTAAACGTTCCAGAAGAACCAAAGAAGATTGTGGAAGAAAGAAAGAGGATTCCTGAAGCTCCAAAGAAGGCACCTCCAGCACCCAAAATGGTTGCTGAACCACAACTAGAGCCAAAGAAAACTCCAGAGGAACCAGTGTCCCGAGATGTGGAAACACCAAAGCAAACTCTTCTGGCTAAAAAGCCTCAGCAACAAGGTAGATAAGTCTGAACATCTTTCTAACTGATCGCTCATCATCTTAATCTCTTGATCTTTTAACTTACTATGTGTATGTTTTGTTTGGAGCTATGAAGCTAACTTTTCCGAGGTTCTGTCCTGATGTCTGTGTTGTCGTGTGTGTTGACTGTATCAATTATCAAAACAGTTAAACAGAGGATACAAATGTGTCTCAGCTACTTCAAGAAAGTCAGAACAAATGACCATCGCATTTAAACTGTGTTCATTTGACCCTGAAACCAGACCAGGTCTTTTCTCCTGGAAAAGTTTTAGTCAAGCCAAAGATTAAGAAAGTTTAGTTGTAAAATGAGGCTCACAGCAGAATATTCACCTTAATACAGAGACCTGTGCTTTTGTGTCTTGACGGTTTTTATCTTGTGTTTATCTCTTGGCCACCGCTCCATGGTGCAAATCTTCAATCTTAAAAATGACCTCAGTTCCATTGAAGACTGATCTTAAGCAAACATCAGCAGTGCTTGAAGACAACAGAGCTGCGTCCCTACAGAAGGCTCGTGGAGAGAGGACTTCTCAGTCAGAAGAAGTCGGACGAGTCAGGACATTTGAAAGGGAAGTGGAGGTCAGGGAATCGATTGTGAGAGATGAAAGATCTTTTAAAAGGGAGGTAAGACAACATCTTGCAAAAGAAGAGGAAGAGGTTTCTTTATGGTACCATAGCGGTCACCTGGTTGGAGATAGTGAGTCACTGGAGGACACTGAAACTTATGAAGAAAAAGAACTTCCAGAGTACAAAACAGAAGACTGGAGAGAAGAAATATCTCTGAGGTCTTCCTATCCACCTCTAAAGGAAGATGAACTTGAAATTACTCAGCCTTCAAAGAAAGACACATCCCAAAAAGAGGTACTGGCCTTCAAGAAAACTCCTCAAGAAAAGAAACTTGTTGATGCTGACATTCCTTCAGCCTATACTGAGCAGAAAGAATCGCCCAAGCTGAAGAGTAAACTCACCAGAGTACCAAAAGAGAAGGAACCAGAACCAGAACCAGAGGTCATTAAGCTGAAGAAGGTTCCAGTGAAACCTCCAGAGCCTGAGAAAGAAATCATAACTCATAAAGCTGAAGTGAAGAGACGTCAAGATTTAGAATTAACTGTACATGGACTTCATGACAGAGAAGATAAAGAGATAATAACACTGGGAAGAATTGAGCGAATCTTCACTGCAGAGGAGCACACTGCTCAGTTAGGATACTTTGAGGAAGTTGAAAAGGTTGTAGTTGTACAGAAAGCAGAGGAAGAAGGATGGACGATAACCCAAAAACCACAGAAAGAGGAAGAACCTGAGGGGCCCAAGATAGAGAAGAAAAAGATAACTAAACTGCCAAAAACAGAGGAGGAGAAAGACTCCGTCAAACTGAAACCATTTGAAAAATCAGGGAAACCAGAAGAAGAACCACAGAAGATCAAACTAAAAAAGGTGCCCACTAAGCCTAAAGAGCCTGAGAAGGAGGTGATAACGCAGAGAGTCGAAGTTACGAGACATTATGATACAGAACTGACCATTCAGAAGCTTCACGATAGAGAGGATCGAGAGTTAATGACACTTGGAAGAACTGAGCGAGTGTTCACTGCAGCTGAACAGGTATCTGAACTGGCTCATGTGGAGAAACCTGAAGAGCTGGAGGCAGAAGATGAGAAATCCAAATGGATAAGAAGCCCTAAAGCCCCAAAAGAAGAAGAGCCTGAGCCAGATCTAACTAAAAAGAAAATAAAGAAGCTGCCAAAGAAGGAGGAGGAGCAGGAAGTGGTAACACTGAAACCATTTGAGAAACCTGAGAAACCCAAAGCAGCTGAACCTCCAAAAGCTCAGAAAGAAGGTGAGGCAAAGACAGATACTGAACGCACACCATTCAAGAGAGCTGAGACTCCACAGAGAGATCGACCCTCTGCTGCTGTAAAACACAGAGAAGATGAAGATGTTCCACTGAGGAGTCGAGACGAAACTCCTGACGTCAGCAAAGACCAGAAAGAGATCCCACACAGGGAAAAAGTTCATCAGGTAACAAGACTTGAAAGAACTGAAGGAGTATTCGCTGCAGAAGAGAAAACAATTCAGTTTGAACCTGAAAAGGTTCCTAAAAAGATGGAGTCTCCAAGGGAAGAAATCACAAAGCCTTCTAAAGAACGTGTCCCAGCAAGATCTATACCAGCAAGTAGGGAAGTGTCCCCTCCAGTTCCTTCACCTGAGGAAAGGGTCTGTATTCAAGAAGAAATTACACCACCAAAAGAAACTGTTGTTCCTCCAAAAAAGATTGCTCCAACACTTCCCAAAGCTATTCTTGCTCCTGAAGAAACCCAGAAACCAATCCCTACAGCAAAGGGAGCTACCACTAAAGTTCCACCACAGAAGAAACATCTTCCTCCTGAAGAAGGAGATCTTCCTTCCAAGAAACCTGCTTCCACCCCTGAGGTGGATTCTTATGAGGAAGCTAGAACAGCAGCAGTGAAACCTCCACCAACGAGAGAAGGTGACAAGAAAACGAAGAAGGGAACACAGGAGATTGAACAACGAACTCTTCAGAAAGGTATTCTTTGTTTGATCATCATCAGATCAAACCCTCTTTCAAGAGATTTAACATCTCGCATCTCCTACACTAACCTCTTCCAAAAGATTCTTGAATAACACAGATATTTTACACCAACCATCACAGGAAACTGTCTCCGTCCACCATCTTTGTAACATGTTTGTCATGTCCCCCTGTACTAAGGAACCTCTCTTGGACTACTAATATCTTTCATTGGTTGAGGTCTTTTTCACATCTTCACAGTCTCATCCCTTCTTCTATCTGTTTGTGCTGTTTGAAGTAACTTGTGTCTCAGCCATCTTTTGTTGTTGACAAGTCTTGAGTGGCCGTGTTGTTTTTCTTGGTTGTGATCTTGGCATCTTGTATTCCCCAAGTTTCACCTCCAGAGGAGAAGAAACCCTCTGCTCCACAGCCGTCACCTCCTGCTCCTCCTGTAGCCAGAGCTGCTGCTCCTCCTGCAGGTAGTCTGTTCAGTTTGTACTTTCTTCATCTTTGCTGAACAATCAAGAGTCGGCCCCGTTGTTTTTCTTGTCCATTTGTTTGTGTTGTTTTCAGTGTTTCCATGTTTTTCCCATGTGTCAGTCATTGTGTTTTTGACCAAGCATGTTGTTTTGTTGGTCGTGACCTTGGCATCTTGTATTCCCAAAGTATCTCCTCCAGAGGAGAAGAAACCCTCTGCAGCAGCACCAAAGCCTTCAGCTCCTGCTGTTCCTGCTGTTCCTGCTGCTCCTTCTGCTCCTACACAGAAAGTTGCTCCTCCTGCAGGTAGTTTCTTCTCTCGGATTTGTTGTTAACTAGATGTCTGTCTGTTTGTTTTCTTTGCTGGCTGGTAAAATGGTAATCTACAGATTTTCTCTTTTGCCAGTTTTCACTTGCTGTCTTCTGTGTCCTTTGTCTTATCTTGCATTGTTTCAATGCATCTGTCTGTCTTCATTGACCATGTTGTTGTCTTGGTCGTGATCTTGGCATCTTGTATTTTAAAGTGTCTCGTCCAGAGGAGAAGAAACCATCTGCAGCAGCACCAAAGCCCCCAGCTCCTGCAGCTCCTGCAGCTCCTGCAGCTCCTGCTGCTCCTGCTGCTCCTGCTGCCCAGGTCACTCCTCCTGCAGGTACTTCTTTCACTTTGTTTTGTGGACCTTATAAAACTCTGTTTCTGTGTGTTGATGTGTTTTGGTCTGGTTGTGTTTTTGTCCAGATGACTTTCTGCCTGTCTCTTTTATCTTCACTCTTAACATCTTCAGTCTTTCCGGTGTCTCTTTTAATATCTTGTCACGTTTATGTCTTTTGTTATCTGGGTCATGACCTTTGGTATCTTGTACTCCCAAGTGTCTGCTCCAGAGGAAAGGAAACTTTCTCCGCCAACACCAAAGCTTCCAGCAGAAAGAATCGTGTCTCCTGCAGGTAGTGTTTTCTGTGTGTCGTATATATGTTGTTGAAGTCCTCGTCTGTACTACCTCAAAGAAATCTTTCATTCTGTCCGTGTTGTTTTAGTATCTGTCAGTTGTTTGTTCACCAGATCTTTGCCAGTGATCTAATCAACTTGGCATTCTTGTAGCTCAAGTTGAAGCAGTGAAGAAACCGTCTCCGGCTGAACCCTCTTCTGTCTCAGAGGAATTCTATCCTCCTGAAGGTAACATCTCTTCTCTAACTTTCATTTATGTTGTTCCTGTTCTGTTTGCCTCCTGCTTCAAAGCACTTCTTATGTGACAGCTTCAGTCTTCATACAAACCAATCTGAGCTTTGATTCAGGAAATACAGTCAGTGTCTAAATCTGTTGGTCTTTGGTCTTCAGTTCTCTAATCCAGTCCAAGTCTTTCAGAATAACTGTTTCTGTTGAAAGAGGCCAAATAAACTCCAGAAATGCTTTTCAAGCAATGTCTCTTTGTGCATCTCAAGTTACTTGACTGTAACTTGGTAAACATGCAACTTTAACAAAAAACAAGCATGCCACACTTTCTTAACTAAGTGTCTCAAAACATAAATGAACCTTGTCCTTTCGTTTGTACTGTGTGTACTCATGTTGATCTTCTTTAAACTCTTACAGACAAGGAACCAGTTTCAGCTCCTGGACCAACTAAAGGTATATCAAATATTAGCTTCTTCTTTAAAACTGTGAGGTTAGTTGTTCTCTCATAAAAACGAAGATCTTTCTTGTTTGTCATTTACATGTTTAAGTGGTGTGAGAATTGTGTTGTTAAAGTGTTACATGCCATGTTGAGTTTCTTGTCTCTATGTGAATGTTATAAAAAAGTGTATTTACTGCCTCAACCACAGTGACATCACTTAAGCAAAAGGGTAAGATCCCAGTTCAGGAGGCAAAAACCCCCGAATCGCCCAAGCTGAAGAGTAAACTCACCAGAGTACCAAAAGAGAAGGAACCAGAACCAGAACCAGAGGTCATTAAGCTGAAGAAGGTTCCAGTGAAACTTCCAGAGCCTGAGAAAGAAATCATAACTCATAAAGCTGAAATGACAAGACGTCAAGATGTAGAACTAATGGTTCACGGACTTCATGACAGAGAAGACAAAGAGATTATAACACTGGGAAGAACTGAGCGAATCTTCACTGCAGAGGAGCACACTGCTCAGTTAGGATACTTTGAGGAAGTTGAAAAGGTTGTAGTTGTACAGAAAGCAGAGAAAGAAGGATGGACGAGAACCCAGAAACCACAGAAAGAGGAAGAACCTGAGGGGCCCAAGATTGAGAAGAAAAAAATAACTAAACTACCAAAAACGGAGGAGGAGAAAGACTCCGTCAAACTGAAACCATTTGAAAAATCAGGGAAACCAGAAGAAGAACCACAGAAGATCAAACTAAAAAAGGTGCCCACTAAGCCTAAAGAGCCTGAGAAGGAGGTGATAACGCAGAGAGTCGAAGTTACGAGACATTATGATACAGAACTGACAATTCAGAAGCTTCACGATAGAGAGGATCGAGAGTTAATGACACTTGGAAGAACAGAGCGAGTGTTCACTGCAGCTGAACAGGTATCTGAACTGGCTCATGTTGAGAAACCTGAAGAGCTGGAGGCAGAAGATGAAAAATCCAGATGGATAAGAAGCCCTAAAGCCCCAAAAGAAGAAGAGCCTGAGCCAGATCTAACTAAAAAGAAAATAAAGAAGCTGCCAAAGAAAGAGGAGGAGCAGGAAGTGGTAACACTGAAACCATTTGAGAAACCTGAGAAACCCAAAGCAGCTGAACCTCCAAAAGCTCAGAAAGAAGGTGAGGCAAAGACAGATACTGAACGCACACCGTTCAAGAGAGCTGAGACTCCACAGAGAGATCGACCCTCTGCTGCTGTAAAACACAGAGAAGATGAAGATGTTCCATTGAGGAGTCTAGAGGAAACTCCTGACGTCAGTAAAGACCAGAAAGAGATCCCACACAGGGAAAAGCTGGCCCAGGTACCCAAAGATGAGGAACCTACAGCTGGCGACAAGCTGCGGGGAAAACCTAAAATAATTTCCACACCAGAGAAAGAGAAGGAGCAGGTCATGTTGAAGCCTTTCACCAAAGTTTCCAAGCCTGAAGAAAAGGCAAAGAAACCATCTGAGGCAGAGAAGACAAAGCCTGTGGACACAAAGGTACCCAGCCGAACTCCTAGAGATGAAACTACTAAAGAGTTGAAGGAACAGCAGCTGAGGAAAGTTGAAAAGACTGCAACACCTAAAAAAGAGGACGAGAAACCTTCAAAGAAAGAGGAGCAAGCTGTTCCACCAGGAAAGAAAGAAGAAATCCCACAAAAACAAGCTGACATCTTGAAGAAAGGTGTTGAACTCAAAAAGACTCCTTCACCCAGAGTGGGCAAAGACAGGGTGGAAGAAGAAAAGCCCCTAAAACCGATTGAACAACTTAAGAAAGTTGAGCTAAAAAAGACGACGTCACCAAAAGTTGAAAAGCCAAAAGCTAAAGAACTGGAGCAGGTTCCCATCGAGAAGAAGCTGAGTGCTGGGAAAGTAAAACAGACTCCCAAAACAGTTTCACCACAAGACTCTGTCGAAGCAGTGACTCTCAAAAAGGTTCCAAAGAAGCCGTCACCCGAGGAGGTCCCAGAGCCAGAAAAGCCCGCCAGAGGCCGGATCCCCCTGGTAAAGGAGGTCTCTCCTGGAGCCGTGCAGATGCAGAAGGTGCCCACCCAGCCAGAAGAGGAGGTGTTCGCAGAAGAAGTTGAAGAAGCAGGAGGCGAGGAGGAAGAGGAGGCCTGGGGCTGGGAGCTGGTTCCCTCCGATGACTGGGCAGGTGAAGGGGTTGACGGGGCGCTGGAGACTCCAGGCATGCCCGGTGCCAAACGAGGTGAGACGGAGGTCAACAGATTCCTCCTCTGGCGACTCTGGAGCCCCTCATCCATCTGCAATGACTCATCTAATCCTCATCACATCACTTTCAATCACTTGATCCATTTCTTCATCTTCAGCTTGTCTTCATTCATCCGTCTGTCCATTCGTCCATTCACCATCTGTCCATTGAAATGTTCTCATGTTGTCCGTCAAACAAAGTCTGTCCTCAAATATGTCCACCATTAGTCATAAAGTGTTCGTCTTCGCCTATGTCCATGTCATTCATGACAATTTTTACTTTCCTGCATCGTCTTCTGTCCATCTTTGTCTCTTTGGCCATCTTGTCCCATTATTCATCCATTTGTTTCAGTCCATCTTTATCCTCTTCATCTGTGTGAGGCCCTTTAATGTTATAATGTCACATGAACAAGAACATGTGTTTAATTTTATATCTGGTTTATTTTAGCATGTTAGCATCTTGTTCTTGGTTTCTGCTGCTCTCAAAGAGAGAAAATAAAAAACTCATCTTATTGTTTTTTGTCCAGATGGAAAACCCTCGGAAGAGGCAGCAAAGGGCCGAGGCAGAGGATTTGGGGGTATGAATCCAATGAAATCAGACTAACAGTTTGCTCTTTGTGCTCCATAATGACTGAAAATATTTAAATCGCTTATTTCACTGTTTTTGTGAAGCGTAAGCTTTTCTTGTCTTGTCTTTTAATATGAACATTTTGTCTTACGCTTTTATTCTTAACCTGAATATTTTTTATTTGTCTTTAAACTTTAAACAACCAGCTTTAGATAACTCATATCTACAGCTTAAAAAATGTTCTCTGGTCTTCTTTTGTCTTGTTTTATCTGCCACAAATTCAGGTAGTATTATACAAAGGAAATCAACAATGATTTGCACTACATTTCCTACACTGCTAACAGCCAATAGGATCACTGCTTTTGGAGGACTGCATATTGATATAAGTTGAAGATAGAAAGTCTTCAAGAAAACACATATTCAGGGTTACAGTTTTTCTGCAATCACACATTTAAACCGAAACCACCTGTTTATGTGTAGTTTGTTGTTCGTGTCGTGTTGCATTTTTGCTGTTGGAATCTTATGTTCAAACATTGTTACAATTGTCTAACATTGCTTAAAACTGTGAGAATATTTCGACTGAATGGCGTCTCATTCACGGTAGGCACAAGAACTTAAAAACATTCCCGTTGTCCCATTTGTCTGATTCTTCACTCACCGAGTAACTCAACAAGTTTTTATTTATGTTACGTTGCAGCGAGACAAACTCCATCTCCTGGTGACGGTGGCAGGGGCCGTGGCCTGAGGCCCGGCGGGAAAGGCCCGTCACCACCGGAGGAACCCTTCGGAGGATTCAAGCTCAAAGCCGTCCCCCTGAAGTTCGTCAAGAAGATCCAGGACATCGTGTTGCAGGAGGCCGAGTCTATCGGCTCGTCTGCCGTGTTCGAGTGTGAGATCTCTCCCTCCACCGCCATCACCACATGGATGAAAGACGGCAGCAACCTGCGTGAAGGCCCCAAACACAAATTCACAGCTGATGGCAAAGATCGCAAGTTGCACATTATTGATGTGCAGCTTTCAGACACCGGTGAATACACCTGTGTGGGCAAGAATGCCGGCAAGGAAATCACATGCACAGCCAAGCTCGTCGTTGAAGGTAAACTCATGAGGTTTTTATCAGGCATAAACATTGCCACAATGTTAAAAGATAGTTTAAGGCTTTTTGTAGACATCAGAAGGGACTCAGCCTCAGGTGTGTCAGACTTTATTTCACTGCAAATCCTGTTTACTAAATGATTCTGTCTCTCTCTGTGCAGAGCTTCCTGTGAAATGGGTGAAAGAACTGGAGCCAGAGACATCGTGCATCAAGAGTCAGCCCATGTATCTGACCTGTGAGCTGAACAAAGAGAGAGAGGTCATCTGGAAGCGTAATGGCACCCGCCTGAAGAACAAGGCTGGGAAAGTGGCCATTAACATCATTGGTCTGCAGCATGCTGTGACCATCCAGAACACCACTGACGAAGATGGTGGCGCCTACACTTGTGAGGTGGAAGGACAGGAAGACGTCAAGACGACAACTAATGTCAAAGTGATTGGTAAGCAGTCTGCAGGGAGTAGTAAAGATTAACTTAGTCTGTCTAATGATTCAATATCCCATTACCCCAACAAAGTCCCAGCTGTCTGACAGGCCAGGCCTGAGGACCCTGGGAGCACAGGTTTGAGCTCAGATAAGTTTGGCTGTTTCTCAGACTACAAACTGAACTTTGTTTGATGTTAACTGAACTCTCTGTCCTCAGAAATCATCAAAGACTGGCTGGTGAAGCCTCTGAGAGACCAGCATGTGAAACCGAAGGCCAAGGCCACGTTCAAATGTGAGCTGTTCAAGGACACTCCCAACTGGAAGTGGTTCAAAGGAGAGAATGAGCTCGCTCCTTCTGACAAGGTGGAGATCAACAAGGACGGACAGGATATGACGCTCACCATCAACAACTGCCAGCCCGACGACGTATCCGACTACACCATCCAGGTGGAGGATCGCAGATACACGGCCAAACTCACGCTGGGAGGTCGGTGCGACATGTTAAGATCCACGTTAGAAAAGTACACGTCTGAAACGTAAAAGGTGTTCAGTAACTCCTTCTGTGTGATATTTCAGAGCGCGAGGCCGAGATCCTGAAGCCTCTCGCCAGCGTTGAGGTGGTCGAGAAGGAGGAAGCCAACTTTGACACTGAAATATCTGAGGATGATGTAGCCGGGGAATGGAAACTGAGGGGCCAGGTGCTGCTGAGGTCTCCGGTAAGGCTTTTTAACAACTGGCCGTTATGGCTCTGAGTCCTAAAACCAAGAAATGAGTCGGCATTTAATCACTTCCTGTTTCCTTGTCTTGAAGTCAGTGTTTTTTTTAAATAAATTATGACGGATAAATACCACAGAGTCCTTAGTTTGTGGTGAAAACCAGGAAAATTTGATTATTAAACAGATATTTGTCAGGACTTTGGACGCCTTCCTTAAAACCGTTTGGTCACTGAAGCTTATTGCCGATGACATTGAAGTCATATGACTGTGCTGTAGTTTGTTTACAGCCTGTTTATAATGTTTATTAATTCGTCAACGTTATCTTGCTGAACGAAGCGTGTGAGTATCATCAACTTTTGTTTTCCACAAAATGAAATGAAAATGATTTAAGATTTGGTCCTAAAACTGAAGTTTGTTTTTCAGACGTGCGACATTAAAACTGAAGGCAGGAAACGTTTCCTGACGCTGAAGAACGTGCAGCTGGATCAGGCCGGGGAAGTGTCCTACCAGGCGCTGAACGCCAACACCAGCGCCATGCTCACCGTCAAAGGTACAAACCTGTCTGCTCTAAATAAACTGTTCTTCGTGTTTCTGTTGTCTGCTGCTTCTGTCAGTCTCAAAAAACGAAGGAAACGGTAAGAAAAGCTGTGTGCTCGCTTTTGTAAATAACTGCCAAATTATCCACACCTCCCAGAGATCGAGATGGGCTTTGTTGAGCCGCTGAAGGATGTTTCTGTGCCTGAAAAGAAACAGGCTAAGTTTGAATGCACCGTCACCAAGGAGGTGTCAAAGGTCATGTGGTTCAGGGGGGCGGAGATCGTCACCCCGAGCCCTAAATATGAAATAATTGATGACGGAAAGAAACACATGCTGATCATAAACAGCTGTGAGTTTGACGACGAGGCTCAGTTCACCATCGAAGTGCTGGGTCAGAAATCTTCTGCCCAGCTGGCGGTAGAAGGTAAGTGGTGGACAGAACGCTTCATGTTGTTTCTTCTTTGTTGTCATTCCATGTCTGTGGCTTTAAAGTGTCCGATGGCAACAACCCTGTTTGTGTGCACTCACCTCGTGTATTTCAGGCATGAGGCTGAAATTTGTGACGCAGCTCATGGACCAAACAGTGAAAGAAGGTAAAACAGCTCGGTTTGAGCTGGAACTGACGCACGACAACGTGCCCGTGGTTTGGTACCGAAATGAAGTGAAGCTCCATGTGAGCCGCACAGTGATCACACATGTGGAAGGAAAGAAACACACTCTAGAAATGAGGACGTTGACTCTAGATGATACCTGCCAGATAAAGGCAGAGGCCAAAGGAATTTACTCCATGGCAAAACTGACCGTCATAGGTAACAGCACACTTCTTCTTCTTCTCTTGTGTTTCAGGGCTGTACCACCAGGTACACGACGTCTTTAAAAACATTTAATTTAAGTTGTAATACACCAGAATAATTATTTAATTCCAATAAATGATAAAAGATTGATATCTGCTGAAATGTAATTTATCTGTTTTCAGTGTCTTCCACTTGAACTCTTTCTTTTGTATTTCTCGTGGGGACTCTCAGTCTCAGTCAGACAAAGATTAACAGACTCTTGGTTGTGTTGCAGAGGGCGACGCTGTCTTTGTGGTGAAGCTGCAGGACTACACGGCCACAGAGAAAGACGAGGTGACTCTGGACTGTGAACTGAGCAAAGACGTGCCGGTCATGTGGTACCGTGACGAGAAGGAAATTATCGCCTCTAAGATGGTGGTGATGAAGACAGAGGGCACGCGCAGGTCTCTGGTCCTGAAGAAAGTGGAGCAGAGCGATAAGGGGAAATATGTATGTGACTGTGGAACAGACAAAACCTCGGCCAACATCAACATCGAAGGTGAACTTTCTTTACCTGACTGATCCTGTGTTGCTCTGGACAAACTAATGTTAAACATTTAATTTTGGATTTAAATTCTTTCATTGTTTTTCCCCACCAGCTCGTGACATCAAGGTGGTTCGGCCAATTTATGGCGTGGAGCTGTTTGATGGAGAGACGGCTCGTTTCGAGGTGGAGATCTCTGAGGAAGACGTCCACGGCCAGTGGAAACTGAACGGAGAAGTCCTGAGTCCTTCTTCTGTGAGCGCCACCACAACACAACACATTTATATATTTTTATTGTCATTAATAACATATGTGAAGCTCCTCTGAGTTTTTCAAGACTGTTTGTCCTCTTGTTTGACAGGATGTTGACATCATCGAGGAGGGTGGCAAACACACACTTATCCTGTACAACTGTAAGGTGTCCATGACCGGCGAGGTGGCGTACGCCGCCGCCAATGCCAAGTGTGCCGCTAACCTGAAGGTCAAAGGTAAACACACAGCGGAGCTCCTTCACCTCATGGTGAGTGTTTCATTAGCAGTATCCGTGAGCCTAACCAAACCTCCTTTTCTTCACTTTCCCTCCAGAACTTCCTCTGAACTTCCTCACACCGCTGAGTGATGTTCAGGTGTACGAGAAGGACGAGGCGAGGTTCGAGGTGGAGCTGTCCAGAGCCCCCAAGAGTTTCCGCTGGCTGAAGGGTTCTCAGGAGCTGCAGAGCGATGACAAGTACGAGATGATGCAGGAAGGAAACATGTTCCTTCTGCTGATCCGGTCCGCCGCCTATGACGACGAGGCCAAGTACATGTTTGAAGCCGAGGACAAGAGGACGACCGGCAAACTCGTCATCCAGGGTAACTACCGGCTCTTCATTTGGGTTATTCCAAGTCAGAATTCATTCAACTCACCAGCTCATATTTCATGATCATAAGGAATATTTTTAATTTTCTCAAAATTAGTTTTTAATTAGATTTTTTAAATTTGACATTGTTAGGTTTGTATTAAACTTTTTTAAACATTTAACCAATAATGTCAAAACCATGTGGGGTTGAACTTTAAAGTTTTAACCCTGAATTTGTTTTATTTTCCAGAATAACTTTGTTTGTATCCAAATTGTTGTGTTTTCACAAAATGTATGGCTTTGTTTATTCATTTTCTGTCAGATACCGATATTTCTTAGGTTTGACCCAAAGACCATTGTTGGTTCTTTCCTAAAATATTTCATTGCCTCTGATCATTTGATCAAATTGTTTGGGTTACAGTATATCTGAAAGTGATGAGTGAACTTCTAGCAGAAATTCAGGATATATCCAACATTGTTTATTCATTTTGGAATGACACATGATGTATGACACTACACACTACCACACACTACTACACACTACTAGACACTACTAGACACTACTTCACAGAACAAAACAGTACTACACAGTAGTACACACTATGACACTATACTGCACACTACTACACACTACTGCACACCACTGCACACTACTGCACACTACTACACACTACTGCAAACTACAGCACACTACTGCACACTACTACACACTACTGCACACTACAGCACACTACCACACACTACTACACACTACTAGACACTACTACACAGAACTAAATAGTACTACACAGTAGTACACACTACTGCACACTTCTACACAGTACTGCACACTACAGCACACTACTGTACACTACTACACACTACTGCACACCACTGCACACTACTGCACAGTACTACACATTAATGCACACGACTACACACTACAGCACACTACTATACACTACTGCACACTACTGCACGCTACTACACACTACTGCACACTAGTGCACAATACCGCACACTACTACACAGAACTACACAGTAGTACAGACTACTACAAAATAGTACACAGTACTACACAGTACTGCACACTACTACACACTACAGCACACTACTGCACACTACTGCACAGAAATGCACACTACTACACACTACTACACACTACTGCACAGTACTACACATTAATGCACACTACTACACACTGCAGCACACTACTATACACTACTGCACACTACTGCACGCTACTACACACTACTGCACACTACTACACACTAGTGCACAATACCGCACACTACTACACAGAACTACACAGTAGTACAGACTACTACAAAATAGTACACAGTACTACACAGTACTACACACTACTACACGTGGTGTATGACTGTTGTTTTTTCTGTGGCAGGTATTCGCCTGGAGTTTGCCAAACCGATTAAGGATGTGACAGTGAAGGAACGCGAAACAGCAGAGTTCAGTGTAGAACTCTCTCACGATAAGATCTCGGTGGTCTGGTACAAAAACGACGTGCACCTCCATCCCAGCAAGGTGGTGCACATGACCGATCACGGAAAGGTCCACACACTGGCCTTCAAGGAGGTTACCATCGACGACACCTCTATGATCAAAGTGGAGGCCATGGACAAGAGCATGACTGCCATGCTCACCGTGCTCGGTGAGTCTCACATATACGTTCAGCTTGTCTCACATGTCTGGTTGTTTCTAAAAAATATATATTTTACTGTTAAAAAGGTTCAAGTTAACATGTTCCACAGAAAACTAACAACAGACAAGTTAAAGAATCCAGAGAAAGTTCTGGAAGTCTGGAAACAGAAATATTACTTTAGTCCCTGTTGTTGAAGCTTTGTTAAGTTTTGGATCTTTGCTAAGACCAGAAAAGAAAATGTATTACTGATGATTTACTTTAGTTCCCTCACACACGACTCTTGGTTTTTAACTTGAGGACATCCTGTTTCTCTGCAGAGGGCGATCTGTATTTTACCACCAAGCTGCAGAACTACACGGCTGTGGAGAAGGACGAGGTGAAGCTGGTCTGTGAACTGAGCAAATCCATCGCTGACGTCAAATGGTTCAAGGACGGGAAGGAGATCACTCCCTCCAAAAACATCGCCATCAGCACGGACGGCAAGAAGCGCATCCTGTTGGTCAGGAAGGCGGAGAAGGCCAACATTGGAGAGTACACCTGTGACTGTGGCTCAGACAAGACTACAGCCAACCTCAACATTGAAGGTAAATCACATTATATGTTTAGTTTTTCACAGCCTCTATAATCCAATTCTTTAAGATGATCAGATGTGTAGAGTATCATCAGCGTATCGCATCTAATCCAGATGCCACAAAACAATAGATAATCAGTCATGGACATTAAAAAACACATTTTCACTATGTTGCAAAAAGCATTCTTGATAGATTTTAAGGTAACGGCTAGATTATTAGTAGTCAAAGTTTGACATATCACAATATTGCCAAGAGTTCCTGATCCAGCTACTTATCAGCTTGATGAAAGTGTTGAGCAGAGTCAATGACGAGCATCATTTTTCAGATAAGGAAAGAGGCAGTTCTGCAGAGTATCATCAGCGTATCTCTTTAAGTTGTGTCTTTGAATTTTGAGACATTCTTTGGTGACTTTTGGCTTTTATTCAAATCCAACTAAAGACTAAAAAGTGTCTGCCAAATAAATGTAATAAAGTGTAAGTACTAAAGTGTCATCACTCTTACTTCTCTGCAGAGCGCGACATCAAGGTGATCCGTCCGCTCTACAGCGTGGAGGTCACAGAGACAGAAACAGCCAAGTTTGAGACGGAAATTTCAGAAGGAGACGTCCATGGAAACTGGAAACTGAAGGGAGAAGCTCTGCACCAGAGTCCTGTGAGTCTGCTTCAATATACACACTACTGCACACACCTGCACACTACTACAAACTATTACACATTACTGCACACTAGAACACACTATTGCACACTACTGCACACTAAAACACACTCCAGCATACTACTGCATACTACTGCACACTATTACACATTTACTGCACCCTACTGCATACTACAACACACTACAGCATACTACTGCACACTACTGCACATTATTACACACTACTGCACCCTACTGCACACTGCAACATACTATTACACACTACTGCACACTTCCGCACACAACTGCACACTACAGCACACTACAGCGCACTACTGCACACTACTACACACTACTACACAGTAGTACAGGCGGTACTCTGTATGCCTCTTTAGGAGGTAAATAATATAATGATAGCATGAATGTTTCAGGCAGGTGTACTTGAGTAAATGATGGTTTTATGAATGATTTATTTCAAGTTACTTTTCGAATTAAAATGTAAAACATCTGAACTTTATCAATTAAACTCTGGCAGAATCTAAAGTTGTAAAAATGTAAAAACTATGATGCTGCTTTCATTCTGTTCTATGGTGCACAATGAGCACTTTTACATGTTGCTAATTGTTGCTAACTTATGTATTTTTTGAGTCCACGTTGTGTTGATGGTTGACTCTTTCACCTCAAGGCCTCCATGACTTCAGTTCTTTAATATCAGTATTAACGGTTATGTTGTTTGTCTTGCAGGATGTTGAGATTAAGGAGGAAGGAACCAAACACATGTTGATCCTGTATAACGTGCGTCTGGACATGGCCGGGGGTGTCGACTTCTCCGCAGCCAACGCCAAATCCAACGCTCAGCTCCGGGTCAAAGGTCAGAGCTGCTCATTCACATATTTAAGCTGTGAAGTCGGAAATACAGAAATGTTCCACCTTAGGTTTAGTTCCATGTTTTTCTTCCCCATCCGACTCAAAGATCTTCGTTCAGAAAAACACATAAGACATTTTTCATTATATTTAATTTCGTAGATTTTGTTTATTCTTCTCAGTAAAAGTTGAATCTGTTTGTTAAAGAAACACAAAAAACATTTCATATTAATTTGTTGATAGTAAACACAGTTCTCTGTCAGTGTCATATGAAGGAAGTTACAGTTTAATACAATAATTCTCAATCTGAATTTTTAAACGTCAGAGATTATTTCTAATATATTTAATTATTTTTGTTTGCTCAGAAGTAAGTTACTATAATAATTATTTTAAATTCCTCTTTATTTATTTGGAGTTAGTTTAAACTGTTAGTTTGTTTCTGTGATCTTTTCTTCTTTCTTTATATTAGAACGAAGGAGTAAAAACGTTTCCGAAGCTCCTTGTGTGTTCGAGTGTCTCTGCAGCCAATCAGCTGCAAGTTTATTTTAGTCTTTATCTGAAGTGAAGCTGCTCTGTGATTGGACAACCTCCACTCTGCTGCTTCACAAACTTTGTGTGAGAAACAGTCTAACATGTGGCCCTCTGGTCCTGCAGCTCGCTCTATCGGGCTGCTGCGCCCGCTGACCGACGTGACGGTGACGGCCGGAGAGTCCGCCACCTTTGAGTGCGAGCTGTCGTACGAAGGCATCGAGGTGTCCTGGTTCCTGGGGGGACAGAGGATGGAGGCCAGCGACCGGGTCAGTCCCTCAAACATTTATTACAATATTTACAGCAACAAAATAATTTGGTAAAACATTTCAGGACTAAAGAACTCAAATTATGTGGGGATTTTTTACAGTGTAAACTAACTCAGTTTCCATCGTTAAAATGCTTAAAAGCAGGAAAATACACAAAAATACAAGTCAGAACATTATTATAAGTATTTCAGTTATTTTAACTTTCTGTTTAACATCTGAAACTGATCATTCAGCTCACACACTGTAAATAATAAAGGGCTTTATTTCAAATGCATTTTTCTCATCAGTAAAAAGTCAGAATAACTGTTACTTTACAGATTTGTTCCAAAAAAATGTTTTTCATGATGAGCCTGTTTACACTGTAAAAAATAAAATTGTTTTCAGGGTCCTAAATTTATAATGTGAAAAATCCAGAATTGTTTTCATTGTTCAATCAGTCAATTAGTTTATTAATAACACATTTTAGTTTTTATTGCCAAAGTAAAATAAAGCGAGTGGACATTATTTACATTCTAAAAAAATAAATAAATCCTGAAACATGAACAAATACTGTACTTTAACAAACAAATAACAAGAAACTGATTTTTATTTTCCGTTGTTAAGAATAAAATCAGCTGGTAAACACATTTTTTACAGTGCTGAACCTTCAGTCAGCTGCAGTTAAAAATAATCAGAGCAGCTGCTGTTATCTTCCACACACACACACACACACACACACACACACTCAAACACACAGACACCGACTGTCCCCAGCACCTTATATGTAGATAGAGCCTCAGTTAGCATTAGCGTGTTAGCGTCAGCCTGCAAGACACTCCTTGTCACTGTGACGACATCAAACAAGAGTTCTATTTCATCCTTCCTGTCCGCCAGAGGCAGTGCACAAGCACTGAATGACTTCGTCTTGCACATGTTCAGGTCGAGTAGTTATACCAACAAAGTCACCTGTGACCCCCTGATTACCCCCGGATAGGTTATATCTTCCGGTGTCATCAGAGGATCTGTTCCTTTGTTCTTCTCGCGTCACAGGTATACTACAGCTGTAGTGTCAGCATATGCAAGAAAAACAAACCTAACTGAAGCCGCTATAGCCGAAGCTAAGTAGTTAGCAGCCCGTTATTTTTTGAGTTCTTGCAATCTCTCCTGGATAGCGGGCGGCGTCCCTCTACTCTGAGGGTGTATGTGGCCGCTATTTAGACTTGGCACGATCGAGTCGATGGCAGCACTGTGGGGGGCCACAGGCTGGTGACCCTCTTTTTGAAGGGTGCACTAAGACTGAGTCCCCCACAGGCACCAAAACCTCCAGGCTATGGGCTTTACAGGCATACATTGAGAGTACCGCAAGTTTACGCCAGTGAGACGAGAAGGGTCACGCGATGTCGAAGCAGCGCTTGTCTCACTGGATTGTGGACGTCATAACCCATGCATACGAGGCTGGTGGTCAACCCCTCCCCCCCCGGGGTGAGGTGGCACTCTGTCCAGGGCGTCTCCACGTCATGGGCGGCTCTGAGAGGAGTGCCCCTGGAGACCATATGTGCCTCATGGGCACGCCAAGCACAATCACCAGATTTTACCGGGTGAATGTTGCCACTCCTCACTCGCTGGGTGTGGTCCTCCTATCAAGTTCCTCTACTTCGGGCGTCCCGGTGGCTCACACTGGTAGATCTCGTACCATTAAGGCTGAGTCCTTCCTGCGGCGGACCCGGGTTCAAATCCGGCCTGAGGTCCCTTTGCCGCATGTCCTCCACTCTGGCTCCCCCTTTCTATCTGTCACTATCTAATAAAGCAAAAATGCCCAAAAAATAATATAAAGAAAAAAAAAAAAGAGTTCCTCTACTTCCACTCAGTAAGGTGAGTAGGTGGGATTCTTCGTGACTCTTTTGGTATGGGTCATCCAGTGCTTATGCACCGCCTCTGGCGATCAGGAAAGATGAAATAGAACGAAAGTTACGTATGTAACTACGGTTCTATGAATCCTGGATGACCACCAGAGAGTCCAGTCATTCAGAACCCTTGTGGCTTCGCGAGAAGATTCTGCAGGAACAGATCCTCTGATGACACCGGAAGATATAACCTATCCGGGGGTAATCAGGGGGTCACATGTGACTTTGTTGGTATAACAACTCGACCTGTACATGCGCAAGACGAAGTCATTCAGTGCTTATGTATCCAGGATTCATAGAACCGTAGTTACATATTTAACTTTTAAGTGTAACTTATTGTTTAGTTTGTTTAAATATGGGATATATAAAGTCTAATCTTGTCTAAAATAAACTGAAAACAATGAAAACATCTTTGAAGGGAAAGAAGCAGCAGATCTGGTGACATTCAAATGATTTTAAACAGAAGAAATCACATTTGTTGTTTTTATCTGACATTTTATTAATGTAATAATCAGTTTATAGTTTGTGTATTAACATTTTTAGTTGTGTTTGTGCTGCAGGTGAAGACTCGTGTGGTGGGACGTGTCCACGCTCTGACCGTCAGAGACGTGAAGCTGTCGGAGGCCGGCGAGGTCAAACTCACCTCCAAAGACTTCCTGACGCAGGCTCAGCTCATCGTCAGACGTGAGAACCTTGAACGATATGCGGACAGTGAACGCATCATGCCTGTGTTTATTGTTTATTGTTCATTGTTAAAAGGATCCCCATTAGCTGTCACCAAAATTGGACAGGCTAGTTTTCCTGGGGTCCAAAAAATGAATTAAAAAAATCACATAACAATGATAATGTAAAAACAATGAA
The DNA here is from genome assembly GCF_030273125.1 of Centropristis striata. Classification (NCBI taxonomy): domain Eukaryota; kingdom Metazoa; phylum Chordata; class Actinopteri; order Perciformes; family Serranidae; genus Centropristis; species Centropristis striata. The sequence continues at coordinate 37,083,281 of NC_081526.1, read as the reverse complement.
ACATTGTAGACATCGTTAAAACTTCATCAGAAATTATTCAAATAAGTTATTACATTCATAAGTATTACATTCATTTTTACATTCATACAGTCAATTCCCGACTCACAAAGTCCATTCTTAAATGGTACTTGAAAGATATTTTGCAATTCAGCTTACGTAAATTCAGTGGACAATTATTCCAATGATTGATGGCACTATAAATAACTGTCCTTTTTAACGCATTTGATTTTGGACAACATCATCTGCCCACCATCAGCTGACTTCGTCAAATGAGAATGAATCCGATTATATCTGACAATTTGGTTATATAAGAAAATGGGTTGAGAAGAAAAGACAATGCATCTGAAACATGTAGTCATATTGAAGCCTATTCTCTAACGTTAACCAGTAGAGTTGACGGTGCTAACTGATAGTATTTGTTCTTATGGGACAATGTAATACTGTCTGCCGCTTAATGAAAATGTGTGTTTGTGTGTGTGTGTGTGTGTGTGTGTGTGTGTGTGTGTGTGCAGAGCCGCCGGTGGAGTTCACAAAGCCTCTGGAGGACCAGGCAGTGGAGGAGGAGGCTACGGCCACGCTGGAGTGCGAGGTGTCCCGGGAGAATGCAGAGGTGCGCTGGTTCAGAGAGGGACAGGAGCTGAGGAAGACCAAGAAGAACGACTTCGTCATCGACGGATGCAAGCGAGCGCTCATCCTCCACGACTGCTCCCCGGACGACGCCAAGATGTACACATGTGACGCCGTGGAGTTCAAGACTTCCTGTTTCCTGGAGGTCATACGTAAGGACCAAACACCTTTTATTCATTTAGAACTAAAACTTCAGAGTTACTGTTGATCAGCGAGTAGAGTCTGTCACATGGGATCTTTCATTTAAAATGTAAAATATGTATACATACATGCATACATACATAAAAATATATACATGTTTTAGTATACAAAGTACTGCAACAGTCAAGAACCTACATTTAGAATAAAAGCAATAAAATAAAAACATTAAAGTTTTAATAATATATAAAGAGTTTTGTGCAAAAGTTTACAAACACACACACACACACACACACACATATATATATATATATATATATATATATATATAAACTTAAAAATAAAAACTGGTGAGTCCAAAGTTAACACCTAAAATGTTCCATATAATGAGTCTGAATACTCCCAGATTAGATTTTTTTTATAGTATTATTGTTGTTGTTGTTGTTATTATTATATTATTATTATAGTAATGATTCCTAACTTTGAAATATTTTTGTCTGTGCAAAAACAAACTGCAAACGTATTATTAAAATAAAGATAAATGTAATAAATGTCTGTGTCCTCAGCTCCTCATGTGGAGTTCACGAAGCCTCTGCAGGATGTCGAGGTCAAAGAGAAAGAATCTGCCAAGTTTGAATGTGAAGTGTCCCGCGAGACAGCCAAGGTGAGACCTGCTGACCAATCAGCACGCAGCTCTGCTTTAACTCTCAGATGGAGCCGATGACAGATCAGTGATTAAACATTGTTTGTGGTGTTTTAGGTTCGCTGGTTTAAGGACGGCAGTGAGATCAGGAAAGGAAAGAAGTACGAGATCGTGGCGAAGGGCGTCCAGAGGATCCTCATCGTCCACAAGTCCGTGTTCGACGATGAGGCCGAGTACGAGTGCGACGCCAGGACCTCCAAGTCCTCTGGCATGCTCACCGTCATCGGTGAGGAACAAACTTTTCTTTCATTCACAATCATTCACAAACTTTTGTTTTTCCCAGTAATTTTCATATAAAAAAAATGAACCGCTAAGATGCTTTAAACTTTAAACACACTCTGATGGTGTCATCACAGAGGAGGCCGCCAGGTTCACCAAGAACCTGTCCAATGTGGAGGGGACGGAAACAGACAGCGTGAAGATGATCTGCGAGGTGTCCAAAGCCAACGCAGAGGTCACGTGGTACCGTGGAGACGAGGAGCTGCCGGAGGGCGGTCGCTACGAGCAGATCACAGACGGACGCAAGAGGATCCTGATCATCCAGGACCTGAGGATGGAGGACGCTGGCGAATACAACTGCAGGCTGAGTCCCACCGTCAAGACGTCCGCCATGCTCAAACTCAGCGGTGAGTCAAAAATAACAGTCTTTCCTGTTGAAGGAAGATGTTTGACTTTTATCACTATTAGGAGATTAAGTTATTTTTTTTAGAAATTGTTTCTTTATTTAGAGAAAATGTTTGATCATTTTGAGGTTTCTAATAATTCTGAGACTCTGAGTCATTATCTAGAGGAGATTTCTCATTATAATGACGGACAGGATCTTGTCTTCATGACATCACGCAGTTCTTGTTAAACAGCAGAAGTACAGAAACTATTTACAAACAAAGAAGGCAGCCTGAATATATCCTCAGGAAATGGGATAAAAGTCTAAATGAGAAGAAACTTAAGAATGTTAAATTTGAGAAGAAACTAAAGAATATGAACAGCAGAAGGTTAAACTGGAAGACAAATTTTGGCTCGACAGGAAAATAAAGCAGTGCATCGTCAGGATAACAGTGAAAATAAAAAAAGAAGCTGGGGCTGAGGACTGATCCCTGGGGGACACCAGACTTTGCTGTTGAGATTGTTTTGTTGTAGCATTGAGCTCTGTTTCATTCATATGGATGATACCAGTATTTACCTGAAAGACATGAGAGTATCTATCTGAAAATTGTTTTTTATTTAAGAGAAATAAGTTCCTTTTCTTCTTCCCCTCTCCAGAACTGGCTGCCGAGTTCATCGCACGTCCTCAGAACCAGGAGGCGGTGGAGGGCGAGAAGGCCGAATTCGCCTGCTCCGTCTCAAAGGAAACCTACGAGGTGAAATGGTTCAGAGGAGACAAGGAGGTGGAAACCGGGGACAAGTATACCATCGTCAGTGAGGGAAAGAGAAGAGCTCTTATTGTGAAAAGCTGCGAGCTTAAGGATGAAGGAGGCTACGTTGCTCACATCGGCAGCGTCAGAGCCTCCGCCGACCTGTATGTGATAGGTAAGAGTGTCATTCTCTGCTTCAATGTCTTGTTTGGGTCATTTCAGAGAAAAGGTTTGGTTTGAAACTATTCTTTTTGTATCTTACAGAGAAACTGAGGATCATCACGCCGATTAAAGACACGGAGGTGAAAGAGGGAAGTGAGATTGTGTTCAACTGTGAGACGAACACGGAGGGAGCGAAGGCCAAGTGGCTGAAGAACGAGGAGACAATATTTGAGAGCAGCAAGTACATGATGGCTCAGAGGGACAACGTCTTCTCCCTGAGGATCAGAGATGCCCAGAAGGCTGATGAGGCCAGCTACACTGTCATGCTGACCAATCAGAGAGCAGAGCACGCAAAGAGCACCGCCAACGCCAAGGTGGCAGGTAAATATCATCAATGCTCTGCAGCTCAGTCAGGAACATGGAAACTGATAATTATACATTTTATTAGTATATAGTTCATGCAAAGATGGAGCTCAAAGTCCTGAACCCAAAAAAAATCAGATGAAAATAAACAATAACAAAAACAACATTTTTATATTTCTGTCTGAGATTGTGAATAATCTGTGGCTGTGTTCTCTGTGACTCCACAGAGGAGAAGCTGAAGTTCTTGGATCCCATCGAGGATGTGGAGACTCAGGAGAGGAAGACCATCAGCTTCGTGTGTAAGGTGAACCGGCCCGAGGTGACGGTGAAGTGGATGAAGGCCGGCCAGGAGGTGACGCTCAGCAAACGCATCGTGTACAGAGCCGACGGCCTCAAACACACGCTGACCATCAAGGACTGCCTGATGGACGATGAGGGCGAGTACACCGCTGTGGTCGGAGACGACAAGTGCGCAGCAGAGCTGATCATCAGCGAGGCGCCCACGGACTTCACGGCGCAGCTCAAAGACCAGACCATCACTGAGTTTGAGGATGCCGAGTTCACCTGCAAGCTGAGCAAAGAGAAGGCCGCGGTGAAGTGGTACAGGAACGGACGGGAGATCAGAGAAGGACCCAGGTATGAAACTTTTTTATTTTAAATTAGATTATATATTCAACTTCCAGCAGCTACCACACCGATGGCATGTCCTCTGTCACATTTCATATATTCCAAGTTGTGTTTTTTAATTTTTACTTTGATGGAGTGTCTTCAAGAAACACAATCCAAAGGAACACGTTTTGACATTATATTAAAAATATATATTTGCATTAATATATCTAAATACAACAAAAATAAGATGAGCGGCAGATTGAGACCAGCAGGGGGCAGAACACAAGTGTTTATCATCAGATATTCAGAGTGAGCTTTGATCTTTGTGTTGTGCAGATATCACATGGATAAAGAAGGGAAGACGTGCAGACTGGTCATCAAGGTGTGCAGACCGGATGATGAATGTGAATACGCCTGCGGGGTGGACGAGAGGAGGACCAGAGCCCGGCTCTTTGTTGAAGGTAAAACATAATCTTTTTAGTATTTTTTCTAGTTTATTTTTTCTCTCCTGAGTCCTCACCCATGGTTCTATGTCCCGCAGAGACTCCGGTGGAGATTGTCAGACCTCCTCAGGATGCGTTCGAACCACCGGGCTCCGACATTGTGTTTGAGGTGGAGCTTAACAAGGACCGAGTGGAGGTGAAGTGGATGAGGAACAACATGATCATCGTTCAGGGAGACAAGTACCAGATGATCAGCGAGGGTAAAGTCCACAGACTGCAGGTCTGTGAGATCAGACCTCGAGATCAGGGAGAGTACAGGATTGTGGCCAAAGACAAGGACGCCAGAGCCAAGCTGGAGCTGGCAGGTGAGTTAGACCTACCGGGGCAGGAGGCTTCTGAAGGCAAAAACCATTTGGGGTGATAAGAAACAGTTTGGTCAGACAGCTGAAGGTATAAATAAATAATTATAATTAATTATTTTATCTCCTCTGCAGCTATTCCAAAGATCAAAACTACTGACCAGAATCTGGTGACGGATGCTGGTAAGCCCTTCGTCATGAGCGTCCCGTACGATGCCTACCCTCGTGCCGACGCTGAATGGTTCTTCGGGGGCAGTGTTCTTCCCGTCCAGAACATTGACACCTCCACCGACAGGACCGAATTACGCCTGAAGAGCCCCAGCAAGGAGGACCAGGGCCGGTACAGGGTGGTGATCAAGAACAAGCATGGCGAGGGAGAGGCGTTCATCAACCTGGACGTGATCGGTGAGTCTGGGAATAAAATCACTGATGGATTCTGTAGCAGACGTGTGCCTGTTGACATCAGAACAGTTTTTAAGTGTCAAGTTGGTTGTTTCCAGACGTCCCCGGACCTGTCAAGAACCTGAGAGTGGCCGACACCGCCGATGGTGAGGTCAGTTTGGCCTGGGAGGAGCCTGAGAGTGATGGCGGAAGCAAGATCATCTCTTACGTGGTGGAGAGACGCGACGTGAAGCGTAAGACCTGGACGCTGGCTACAGACCGCGCCGATACTCCGGAGTACTGTGTCAGCGGCCTCCAGAAGGACTCTTGGTACCTCTTCAGAGTCTGCGCCCGGAACAGAGTTGGCAGTGGACCCCTGGTGGCCACCGAGGACGCTGTTCAGGCCAAGAACAAGTTTGGTAAGAATCGCTTAAAGATCCATCCTGGCTTTACACTTCAATCCAATCAAATTAATCACATGTTTGTTTTCTCCCGTCAGATGTTCCCGAAGCTCCAGAGAATGTTAACGTCGGTGTGGTGAATAGGTACGGTGCCACCGTCCACTGGGAGCCTCCCAAGTCTGACGGCGGCTCTGAGATCACCGCCTACGTGATCGAGCTCCGTGACAGGACCTCCGTGAAGTGGGAGGCAGCCATGGTGTGCGGCGCCAATGACCGCTCCGCCACGCTGAACGACGTGGTAGAGAACAAGGAGTACATCTTCAGAGTCAGAGCAGAGAACAAAGCCGGCATCGGCAGGCCCAGCGCTGCCACCAAACCCGTCAAGATCATGGATCCTATTGGTGAGTAAAAAACAGTGGTTTGGATGTTTGTTTGTTCTCAAACACCAGACGATATAATTTATTGGTCCTTTTGTGTTTTGTGGCTGCAGAGAGACCGAGCCCGCCCCTGAACCTGAACTTCAGCGACCAGATTAAGACGGCAGTCACGCTGACCTGGGAGACACCCATCAGCAACGGTGGCAGCATGATCACTGGATACATCATCCAGAAATGTGACGAGGGCACCGACAAGTGGCTCCGCTGCAACGCCAGACTGTGTCCTGACTTGTCCTACCGGGTATGAGTTCATCCTTCTGACTTTATTTTAATCGGCTCATTCTTCTATCCTTAGATTTATTTAACTGTTTTGGACAAACATCACAGTTTGGTCCCCTGGTATATTTTATCCCAGACAGAGTGTTTTTTTGTTTTATAAAAATCTTTTTATGTTGCTCTCTTCAGGTGTCTGGTCTGAAACCCGGTCAGAAGTACCTCTACAGAGTTTCTGCAGAGAATGCTGCCGGGGTCTCCGATCCAACTGAACAGCTTGGGCCACTGCTGGCTGACGACCCTCATGGTACGAGACGAACTGAGAATCAATCGTACAACAGACAAGAGTCTCAAATACGTAGAATGTTATTTTTAATTCCAGTCAAAGTCACAGAGTTTTTGAGGCAGACTGAAGCATCGGAGAAATCCACTAGATGGCATTTTTTATTTCTGCATAACCTCTCTAAACTTTGTTAAATCAAAAACTCATTTGTCCTCCTGCAGTGGGTCCGACCTTCGACCTGAGCGGCTTCAGAAATGGCCTGGAGGTGATCGTCCCTCAGCCTCTCATCATCAGAGTCCCCATCACAGGATACCCGACGCCCACCCCCAAGTGGACCTTCGGAGAGAAGGAGCTGTCCACTGCTGACGAGCGTGTCTCCATGGTGACGAAGCCCACGTTCACGGAGCTGACAGTCTCTCCGAGCGTCCGCCCGGACAAAGGCACCTACACCCTGCAGCTGGAGAACGACGTCGCATCCATCTCCGGAGAGATCGACGTCAACGTCATTGGTAACAACAGAATCTGTTGATAATAGCATGCAGACGTAACAGTTACCCTGAAGAGAAGTAGATCTTGTCTTATCTTCTTGTGAGAAGCTTTTTTTCACTTATTGTTTGCTCCCTTCTTGCTACCAGCATGCCCCAGTGCACCGAAGGACTTCAAGGTGTCTGAGGTCACCCGACACCACGTCCACCTGATGTGGGAAGCTCCAGAGCACGATGGAGGAAGTCCAGTTACCCACTATCAGATCGAGAAGAGAGAAGTGTCTCGTAAGACCTGGGCCAAGGTAAGCCTGAGTGTTTACCTGTGTGGTGTTGTCACAGAATGTGTTTCATCATCTTTTAAATGGCTCAAACTGTGTTCAATCAAGAAGCAAGCAGATTAGAATTTGCTCGAGTTAGGACACATTGTGTCTGATGAAGTTGAAAATGTCTTTGGTAAAGAAGCAGGATCTGTGACTGGACTTTCAACTTAAAAAAAGCAAACTGCAACTCTTTGTAATAGTCGCTGAAATTCAGCATTTTGCATATATCTCACCTCTTGAATATTCTTGAAGTATTTTCATTGTCTATTTTGAACATCTAGACGCAGCGATATTTCCAAGCCCCAATCAAATTCTTTTAGTTCAAAATTCATTTTTAAGACAGAAAAAGTACAAAAGTATGTGGCGTTTAAAGCAACACATAAGTCTGCTGTATCTTTGGTGTTAATTCATAACTGTTGCACTGTTTCCCAGGTGGCTACTGGCATCATGGACCTGGAGCACACAATCACAGACGTGATTGAAGGAAAGGAGTATCTGTTCAGTGTCACCGCCTGCAACAAGTGTGGACCCGGAGAGCCGGCGTACATTGACGAGCCCGTCAACGTCTCCTCTCCTGCCAGTGAGTAATTACTCTCAGTTTGACAGTGATTAACTCAGACTGAAGCACAAAAAGGATCAGACAGTTTTACCTAGATTTCCCTAGATGCAACTATTTTTCCGAATGTAATCGACATTGTGTCTTGATTCCCAGCTGTTCCCGATCCTCCTGAGAACCTGAAGTGGCGTGATAAGAGCGGCAAGACAATCTTCTTGTCCTGGGAGCCTCCGAAGTACGACGGTGGTGAACCGATCAAAGGATACGTGGTGGACAAGTGTCAGCGTGGAACTGACAAGTGGGAGCCCTGCGGAGAACCAATCCCCGAACTGAAGTAAGACTCAACAGTTTTTCCGTGAGCTAAGTGTGTCATTGATTTCAGTCCTGTTTTATATTTGCAGACAATTTTGTATAATACAATATCTGTGCTCACAGGTTCCAGGTGACCGGCCTGATCGAGGGCCAGTGGTACGCCTACAGAATCAGAGCTTTCAACAAGCTGGGAGCCGGCAGACCGTGCAGGGCCACCGACGAGATCCAGGCTGTGGATGCCAGAGGTCAGTCAGCTTGTGCTTTCTGCTATAGACTCACTCATCAGTAGTCAAAACCTGTTTTTAAAAATATGTTCTAAGAAATAAAATCGGAGTGGAACTTTGAGTACTTTGATTTGGAGCAGCATTAACAGAATTGGAAGTAAGAGAAATGGTATCAGGAGGAATGGGATTGGGAGGAAGAGTAAAGATTGGGATCAAACTTTGTTCTCTCTGACACTTCTAATTCCAACAGAGCCTCCAGAGATCCAGCTGGATGTTAAGCTGTTGGCTGGTCTGACAACCAGGGCCGGCACCAAGATCGAGCTTCCAGCCGACGTCAAAGGAAAGCCCGATCCCCGGGTGAAGTGGACCAAGGCCGACCTGGTCCTGCGGGGCGATGACCGCATTACCATCGACACCCAGCCGGGACACTCCAAGCTGTCCATTGGCAACACCACCAGAGGAGACACCGCCACCTACATCATTGAGGCTGTCAATGCCTGCGGACGTGCCACTGCAACCGTTGATGTCAACATTCTTGGTAATATCCATTCTAAAGAAGCTACTCTACCTCACTGTTGTTTTAGCCAGAACTTCCTAACTAAAATAATTATTGGATGGTTTAAGCAGCCAAGTTCTAGTTAGCCAATCTGAAACTTCTGAGTCGCTCTTAACATTTTATCTCCTCTTCAGATAAACCGGGCCCTCCGGCTGCCTTCGACATCTCTGAGATCACTAATGAGTCCTGCTTCCTGGCGTGGAACCCTCCCAGGGACGATGGCGGCTCACCCATCACCAACTACATCGTGGAGAGTCGGCTGACGGACAAAGAGGAGTGGGTGAAGCTGTCGGCCACGGTGAAATACACCACTTTCAAGGCCTGCAAGCTCACAGCTCTGAAGGAGTACGTCTTCAGGATCAGCGCTGAGAACCAGTACGGTATCGGCGAACCTGCAGAGCATGTGCCGATCATTGCAAAGTATTCCTTCGGTAAGTTTACTGTGATTGCTTTCAAAGACTTGATGCTGCACCTAAATATGAAATTATAGATCACACTTTTCCCCTCCCTTTCAGATCCTCCTGGTCCTCCAACCAGAGTCACTCCCTCCGACATTGCAAAGGACGCCGTGACTCTGACCTGGGTCGAGCCCGATGAGGACGGTGGCAGTCCGATCACCGGATACTGGATCGAGAAGTTCGATCCAGAGAGCGACAAGTGGATCAGATGCAACAAGCTCCCCATCAAGGATTCAACCTTCAGGTAAATAATAAGTCAATGACGTGAAAGATGTGAAAGAAAATGTGTTGAATGTTGTCTCTAACCCTGCCTTCCTGTGGCTGCAGGGTGAAGGGACTTCCCACCAAGAAGAAGTACCGCTTCCGTGTTCTGGCTGAGAATCTGGCTGGACCTGGAAAACCGAGTGCAGAGACCGATCCCGTCCTCATCAAAGATCCCATTGGTATGTCACATGTCAATCAGTTCTACAGCTCTCGTAGTCTCTACTAGAGTCAGGGACTAATCAGATCAGGATGGATTGGCAGAGATAGTCAGTGGATAATCATAACAACACTGCACTCTTCTTCAGATCCTCCATGGGCTCCTGGTAGACCTGTCATCAGGGACGTTGGCAAGACCACCGCCCTGCTGGCATGGACCAGGCCAGAGCACGATGGTGGGGCAAAAATCGAAGGCTACATCATTGAGTTCCAGAAGACCGGCAGCGAGGAATGGATCCGCATCGCAGAGGACGTTCCTCAGACCGAGCACCAGCTGCAGGGCCTTATGGAGAAGCAGGAGTATTCGTTCAGGGTCAAGGCCGTCAACAAGGCCGGCGAGAGTGAACCCAGCGAGCCAAGTGAACCCGTGGTCTGCAAGGAAAGACTTTGTAAGTGCAACTTGGGGGCAGTGGGGGGTTGAGTGTCTGAAAAGATTATAGTCTTTGAAAACCCTAAAACCCCTTTACTTTACTCAGACACACTCGACATTTTGGATTTTCAAATTTCAAATTATAAAATGCAAAATTATTTTTGGATCCACGCCTTGATTTGCATCCTTGCTACAACCTTCCAACAATTTTCATGAAATTGTTTTTCTGTAATCCTGCTTAAAAAAACAGACAACCAAACCAACTACCAAGCAATGTCCATGGTAAAGTTAAGTTAATCACTTTCTATTATCATGGACACAAATATTTTCCAAAAAGCAGAAAATGTATCAGGAAACAGAAAATTCATCACTGGACTTAAGAAATCCAAAACCAGAAAAACATTGCTTGTCTTTGGATTGACCTTTTTCCTTGTTTGTTTTCGACAGATGCTCCATCTGCTCCTCAGTGGCTGGAGGTGGCCAACATCACAAAGATAAACGCCGATCTGAAGTGGCAGGCTCCCAGCAGCGACGGAGGCTCACCCATCACCAACTATGTGGTGGAGAAGAGGGACGTGAGGCGTAAAGCCTGGCAGGCCGTTGACACCACCGTCAAAGAGCTCAAGTACACGGTCACTCCTCTGAACGAGGGCTCGCTGTACGTGTTCCGTGTCGCTGCTGAGAACGCCGTGGGAATGAGTGAGTTCTGCGAGCTGGAGGACGCTGTGCTCGCCAAAGACACTTTCAGTAAGTCCTCAGCAGATATCCGCTTCATGGCTTCTCATTTGTGTTTTAGAATTTGTTTTAGAATCGTTTTTTTCTTTCTGATATGGATATTAATGATTGTCGTGCTCTTTCAGCAACTCCTGGACCTCCTTACGCCCTGACGGTCATGGAGGTTACCAAGAGACACGTGGAGCTGAAATGGGAACCTCCCAAGAGCAACGGTGGAAGACCGATAACCAAGTAAGTCTACAACCTACTGCAAGCCTAACATTGTTGAAACAAAGCAGCTGATATTGGCAGAAAGAGTTGTAAATGTAACCTGTCTGCAAGATTTCAGCGTCACCAAGGTATTACACACTGTCTCACCTTTACCTCTTGCTTCTCAGGTACGTGATTGAGAAGAAAGAGAAGGTTGGAACTCGCTGGCTGAAGTGCTGCAAGACTCCAGACAGACAGTCTCAGTTCAAGGTGACGGAAGTGGATGAAGGATCTGAGGTGCAGTTCCAGGTCAGAGCCGAAAACGAGGCCGGAGTTGGAGATCCAAGTGAACCCACTGAGATTCTCACCATCGAGGATGCAACCAGTGAGAGACCATCAGATTTTCATCTCAAATTCGCAAATCATTTGCATAAACACAGTCAGAACCATACATCCTCCTCTCTCTCCAGGTACTCCATCGCCTCCTTTGGAAGTGGCGGTCCCCGACGCCAGCAGGGAGCACATCAATGTCACCTGGAAGCATCCCACCAAAGATGGCGGCAGCCCCATCACTGGCTATCACGTGGAGGTGGCTGAGGCCCGCCCTGAGCTGAAGTGGCTCAGGGTCAACACCAGACCCGTCAAGGAGCTCAAGTTCAGGATTGAGGATGGAATAAAACCAGAGAAGAAGTACGTCATCAGGATCCGTGCCATCAATGCTATTGGTGTCAGTGATCCCTCTGAGATCTCAGACAAGGTCTTCACCAAGGATCCAGACTGTAAGCATAATTTAAATTTCACAATTCAAAAGCCACACAAAAACACTGATGATCGAACCAAAATAATAATCTTGTTTTCTGGTCACCAGGCGCTCCGACCATGGATTTGGAGGCGCAGGACGTGGTGGTGGTTGAAGGTGAGAAGCTGCACCTGAAAATCCCCTACAGAGCAATCCCGACACCCAAGATGGTTTGGAAGAAGGACACAGTGGAGTGTAAGGCAGACGACCGGCTCTCCATGACAGTGGAGATGAACAGCGCTCACCTGGAGCTGCTGAAGTGCACACGTGCCGATGCCGGCGCCTATGCCATCACCCTGGAGAACAGTCTGGGAACCGCCACCGGAACCGTCAATGTCAAAGTCATCGGTAGGATGTCGTTCCTGAAACTGTTTCCCAGAGTATTTCAATAAAGTTTTAGCATTTTAGATAAACCCTTGCACTGGGGGACTTCATGACCTGCAGACCTGTTGAGCAGGACTCATCCTCTAAAATATCTTTGTTTCTTCCTGAACCCTGCAGGACTCCCTGGTAAGTGTAAAGACATCACCTCCAGCGACGTCACCAAGAACTCCTGCAAGATCAGCTGGGAAGCCCCAGAGGACGACGGCGGCACCCCCATTGTCAGCTACACCCTGGAGCGCCGCGAGGCCTCCAAGAAGACCTACATGCCCGCCATGTCAGGAGAGAACGTGCTGACCTGCACCGTCAAAGACCTCTACCTCAACTGCGAGTACTACTTCAGAGTGAAGGCTGTCAACAAGGTCGGAGCTGGAGAATATCTGGAGCTGCGCAACCCGGTCATCACTGAGGAAGTCAAACGTGAGTTCTGTTTCCAGCTCAATAACATCTGCTTTGTCATTGTTAGCATGCTTAGTTGATCATACAGCTCAAGTACAGACTGAACATTCTTAATTCTTAAAAATGATTGAGATGACCATAGTGATGTGACAGGTGGCTAGCTTGACTGTAGCCATTGGTTACATGAGTGGTCAGATTCAGCATCGGGTTAGTCAGTCAGTGCATCTCCACAGTTTCCTCCTGGTTGTGGTTCTGAGATGGGATTTTGTAGAAACACAGCCCAGGTTTGTCTCTTTTCAGCCCACAGTGGGGTAGAAGTTGTGCTGTTGCTGGAAGACAGTGACAGTCAAATTTGTTTTTGCCTCCTGATGGGCTTGTGAAAACTATGAATGGTAACAGGGCATTTTCATTTACTGTCTGTTGTAAATATCAACTCCACAGAGAAACCCGACCCACCCATCCAGGTGGAAGCTCAGGACCCCACATGCAAGTCCATTACGGTCACCTGGAAGGCTCCGGACTACGACGGCGGCTGTCCGATCCAGGGTTACATCGTGGAGAAGATGGAGAAGGATGGCGACCGATACGAGAAGGTCACCCCGAGCCTGGTCCCTGGTCTGTCCTTCGTGGTGACAGGCCTGACGGAGGAGACAGAGTACCAGTTCAGGGTCCGAGCTGAGAACGCCGCGGGAGTCAGCGAGCCGTCCCGCAGCACGCAGCTCATGAAGGCTGCCGACCCCGTTGGTATGAAAAATGAATCATTAATTGATTGAGGAAAACATGATTGTCTTTAATACCTTAAATGAAAAACTACCTACATTTCATAACTCTTCTTCTGATTTCAGAAAAACCAAAGGTCACCCTCCATGCCCGTGTGCAGTCCGGTCTGTGCATTAAGAAGGGCGAGGAGATCCGAATCGACGCCTACATCTCAGGCTCCCCGTATCCCAAAGTCACCTGGCTGAGGAACAACGAGGATGTCACCAAAGAGCCGAGCAAGAAGCTTGTCCCCATCGTCAGGAAGAAAAAGACCAAGGCCAAGGTTTGTGTCCTCTGAGATCCTGGAGGCTCCTCGATGTTATTCTGCATGTTTTTCGAGTAATCAATACATTTTACCATCATTCCCTTCAGGTTCCTGAACCAGAGGAGGAGTTTGTGACTCCGCTGCGTGAGCGTCTGGGTCTGGACCAGACCAAGAGGGGTCAGTCTGCGCTGATGATCCGTGAAGCCGTCAGAGTCGACCACGGCGACTTCATCATCAAGGTGGAGAACACTCACGGCGTCGCCACCGCCTGCTGCTTTGTCAACGTCCTCGGTAAGACAGAGTTCCATCCTCTTGAACCTGAACCAGCAGGTCACATCATGATTACAAATAAAACTGTTGAAAATTATGTAGAAAGTATAAACTTTGACCTTCTTGAGATTAACCCTGATTGTTCTAACACAGACAAGCCTGGTGCTCCAATGAACTTCACCTTCGATGAGGTCAGGGACACCTCGGTCATCTGTAACTGGGAGCCTCCCGAGGATGATGGAGGCAGCGAGATCCTCAACTACATCCTAGAGAAGAAGGACAACAAGAACGATGAGATTGGCTGGATCACCGTCACCTCCACACTGAAGGGCACCAGCTGCCCCGTCACCAAACTCATCGAAGGGAAGGAGTACATCTTCAGAGTCACCGCCGAGAACAAGTACGGCTGTGGACCGCCGTGTATCTCTGAGCCGCAGGTCGCCAAGAACCTGTTCGGTAAGTAAAGAACAGAAAAGAGCTCTGGTCAGCTTACATCCAAAAATATTATCAAATGTTTACAAACCTGTGACAGTTAACAGAGTCAAAGAGTTATCAGACTCACTGAAAAGTTCCAAACAATTCTGAAAAATATGCAATAAATAATAATAAAGGTTTCTTATTTCCTTTTCTAATATTGCGATGAGATTTTTAAGTCACTCGCCCCTTCTCGCTCCCCTGCAGATCCTCCCGATGCTCCCAACACCCCCAGAGTCCACGAGGTGACGGCGAGCAGCGCCCACATCTCCTGGCACGAGCCGAAAGATAACGGCAGCCCGATCCTGGGCTACTGGATCGAGAGGAAGGAGGTGAACAGCAAATACTGGACCAGAGTAAACCGCTCCCTCCTCAACTCTCTGGAGGTGAAGGTCACCGGCCTGATGGAGGGACTCATCTACATCTTCAGAGTGTGTGCCGAGAACCTGGCCGGGCCCGGGCCCTTCAGCGAGCCCACGGACCGCATTGTCGCCATGGATGCCATCAGTACGTTTTTGAGTCAAATCAGAGCTCAGACTTCTTCATGGAGGCTCAGTCTGTCTGGACCTGTGATTGTAGCACCCCCTCATGGCTGCTCACGTTGATGATGAAAATGTTGGAATGCAGAATTCACTTTTAATGTAAAACCTCTCTTCTCCCCTCCAACCTAGTGCCTCCCGGCCCCCCCACTCCATGGATCGTGGACACTGGGAAGAACTCTGTCATCGTGGCCTGGAAGCCCCCTCTGTACAACGGAGGAGGAGAAATCCTGGGTTACCACCTTGAGAAGGTGCAGAAAGGAGAAATATTTTGGGGTTCCCAGTTATTTCCAGCAGCTGATGCATCTTCAGATTTGTACCTGTGATGTTAAACTATTGTTTTCTGATCACAGAATCTGGAGGGAGAGAAGGAATGGACTCGCTGCACAGAGTTCAGGTGTAAAGAGCTGACGTACACTGTGACCGGTCTGACTGAAGGAGCAGATTACTACATCCGTGTCATTGCCATGAACGACGCCGGCGCTGGACTTCCCGGTGTGACTGAACCTGTAACCGTTAAAGAGCCTCAAGGTATGGGCGAGTTTATTATGGGCCAGGTCTGAAGTATGACCAACCTGTAGGTCTTCTTCTTTTTTTTCCCTTAATATTTCTATTAGGAGGTAAGGCACATTAGAACAGGAACCAATGTTATAATAATAAATAATAAATAATATACCAATAGAAATACTGTGCATCATGATAAATGAAAAGCAAGACATACGGTCTGCCTCCTAGGATGTTTTCTTATTTTATATTTAAGGCCCAATAGGAACATGATCGGGTGACTAACAAACAATGTGTAAATAAAAAAATAATAATAATAATTTAAAAAATAAATAAAAAAAATAAGGTGAAAATAAATAAATAATAATAATAATAATAAATAAATAAGTAACTGAGGATTCTTGTATGTAATAAGTAAATGTGTAAAAGTGTTTTAGCTACAAGGTGTAGACAAAAATACAAGGGAAGCCAAAAGACAGGAGAAGAGAGAAAATAAACAAATAAATAAATAATAATAATAATGACAAAGATAAGAAAAAAAACAAAGAGAGGAGGTGGGGGTCCATCAATCAGAGGGCAAAGAGTGAAGAGAGTGAAAGAATGTTAAAAAGGGAAGCCACTTATTATAGAATTTATCAGAGTTACCTTTTACTGAATATCTGATCTTCTCCAGCTTTAGAAAAGACATGTTATCATTGAGCCACTGAGTGCTAGAGGGAGCTTTAGTTGACTTCCAGTGAAGAAGAAGATGGCGTCTTGCCAGTAAGGAAGTAAAAGCTAAAATATCTAATTGGTTAGAGGTAAACCGGATGTGGTCTTCTGGGAGCCCGAATATGGCGACATGGGGAGAGACTTCTATGGTCACTGAATGTATTTTTGACATGGTATCGAAATAATTCCGCCAAAAGCTAAAAAGTAACGAACAAGAGTAAAACATATGAGTTAAATTGCAAGGTGAAGCATGGCATTTGTCACCATGGTCGGTGATACTGGGATAGATTTGTGACAGTCGAGTGTTGGAATAATGGACTCTAAATAATACTTTAAACTGTATAAGTGTGAAAAGAGCACAAGCTGAGCTAGTGTAAATCTTCTTAAGAGCTAGGTCTTATTCTGAAAGGATTTGGGCATTAAGAAGTGTCTTTGTGCATTAATTTTTATTTACGTTTTATGAAAATGTATTTGTACCTTAAATTTGTTTTTACCTGAATCTTTTTTTGTACATAATATTTGTTCTTAACTAAAGTTTGCTGTTATCTAAAACATTAAGTTGTTTTCACAACTGCCCCAAAAATAGTTTCATTCAACGCTTCCTGCTGCCAGCTGAGAAGCTTTTACTGTGAAGCAGCTACAGGAAGTGTTACATATTCTGCGCGCCCTGAATATGAGATACTGTTCAATGAATTAAATCTAACTGACTCGCTGATTGTGTCATTCAGAACCTCCCGCTGTGGACTTCGACGCCTCTGTGAGGAACGGTGTGTTGATCCGGGCTGGCGAGCTGCTGAGGCTTCCCGCCGTGGTGACCGGCCGACCCCAGCCCGAAGTCAAGTGGGCCAAAGACGAAGCAGACATAGACAAAGAGCGTATGGTCGTGGAGACAGAAGGCAAAAATACTGTTCTGGTTATCAAGAAGGCTGTGAGGGCGGATCACGGAAAGTACCAGGTCTCAGGCACCAACAGTGGCGGGACCAAGACCGCCGACACCAGAGTGGATGTTATGGGTCAGTTTTAAACATGCTACAACATCAAGGTTTCTCAATAAATATCCACTTAATCTAACAGATACAACTGTTAGAAATTTTCGGTCTCATTAGTTGTCTTTGGCTGCCGGACTATAAACAGTATAATAATTTCTTTTCAGTACTGAATTTATACAAACTAGTAAATTAATACAATGAACATCTGTGTTTCTGTAGATGTCCCTGGACCGGTGCTGGACCTGAAGACAGTGGTGGTGACCAAGAAGAACATCACCCTCACTTGGTCTGACCCCTTGGACAATGGAGGAAGTGACATCATAGGCTATGAGATCCTGAGGAAGGACGCTAAGATGAAACTCTTCCGCCAGCCTCTCGAGACAGCCTCCTGTAAGTGCGACGTCCAGGGCCTGCTGGCCGGCGAGGAGTACGACTTCAGGGTTGTCGCCAGGAACAAGTACGGTGAAGGAGCTCCATCTGACCTGGGACCCATCCTGGCTGAGGATCCCAAAGGTAAATCCGACAACATATGACAGACTTATGACACCAGAAGATTTGTGACCCCCCATTGAAACAATTGTTGACCAAACTCCTCCCCGTTGTTCCAGGTACTCCATCTGCACCAGAGAAGCTGCACTACACCAACAGAAGCAAGAGCACCATCACTCTGGCCTGGCAGCCACCTCGCACTGATGGTGGCAGCCCCATCATGGGCTACTACGTGGAGAAGATGAGGTCAGATAGCACGGAGTATGACGTGGCAAATCGCAAGATGTTCACCGAGTGCTGCGGGACCATCGAGAACCTGTCAGAGCACCAAGACTATCAATTCCGTGTCTTTGCTGTGAATGAGGTCGGGAACGGAGAGCCTTCCAAGCCCATCGATGCCACGATCCAAGACGATGAGAGTATGAAACTTGCTCCTAAGATCTTTGAAACATTGTCAGGCTGATCTGGTTTGGTGGAAATGAACAACCAAAGAGCATCAAACTGAGAGATTTTTTTTTTGTCCACAGTTGCTCCAGTTATTACCATCCTGAAGTACTTCAAGAGCAACTCCATCAATGTGAAGAAAGGTGCAGCCATCGACATCCCAGCGGAGGTGAAGGGACTTCCTCTGCCCACCTTCCAGTGGCTGAAGGACAACGTGGCCATCGAGACGCCCGACGGAGAAAAGATGACGATGGAGACCGAAGAGGTCAGGACTAATTCATGTGTTTATGTTCAACAATTTGGTCCACAGAATAATTTTGGATATCTGTTAGTACCAGCCCACTTTGAGCACTGAGGCTAACCAGAAATAGTGAAAAAAGGCTCAGAGACTATTGGAGAGACTTTTTGACTCTGCAGTTCTCTGAAGGTCTCTATCGGTCTGGCTATTTTCGTGCATCCCCATTTTTCTGTTATTTTTTTAGGGAGCACACTGAAACTGCCTTGTGTAAGAATTTGTTGGATAAAAAAATAAATCTGTCTTCCTGTATTCAGGTGAACCTCACGACTGTGAACACAAAGATCGCCATCCCAGCAACCGTCAGGCAGGACAAGGGCAATTACAGGCTGGTGGCCGAGAACTGCTACGGCAAAGCTGAGCAGCTCATCCGAGTCCAGGTCCTTGGTGAGTGACAGAATCTTTAGTTTCCATTGTTTTACTGATGTAACAAAGCTGTACAAACTGAGCGTGACATTAACTGGACCCTTTCAGACCGCCCTCTTCCTCCGAGGAACATTGTGATCTCTGACATCAAGGCGGAGTCGTGCTACCTGACCTGGGACGCACCTGAAGACAACGGAGGCAGCGAGATCACCAACTACATCGTTGAGCGCAGAGACGCCAGCAAGAAGAAGTCCGACTATGAGGTCATGACCATCCACCTCATCGACAGGAGATACGCGGTGAGTAACGCTGCTTTCATCACATGATGTTCAAAAGTTTATCTTAGCTTGTGTAACTCCAGACTTTAAGGTTAAAATCTATTGTTTTCAGTTTAAAGGATAAAAATAACTTCTTGGTTGTATGGACTGACTGACCGTGCCCGTTGTGCTCCTCCAGGTCTACAAACTGAACCTGAATGGTGTTTACCAGTTCAGGATCAAAGCTGAGAACAAGTACGGCGTTAGCGATGGCTGTGAATCAGAAAAAGTCGAGCTCAGGGATCCGTTTGGTCTCCCCGGACCTCCGCGTAATCCCAAAATCATCGCTGCTACAGCGACCACCATGACGCTGACGTGGGATCCTCCTCTTGACAACGGCGGCTCCACCATCCAGGGATACTGGCTGGAGAAGAGGGAGCGTGGCGCCGTGTACTGGGGTCGTGTCAACCGCGCCCCGGTCACCAAACCTTCAGTGAAGGGCCTGCAGTACACCGTGCTCAAGCTCATCGAAGGCTCAGAGTACCAGTTCAGGATCGCAGCCTGCAACGCTGCAGGAATCGGCCCGCACTGCGAGTCCAGCGAGTGCCGCTTCGCCAGGGATCCCTGCAGTGAGTTTTTACTGTTTCTGTCCCTGTAGACCAGCTTCATCAATCTTACATTTCTTAAAAATGTTGTCCTTCAGGATTCATCAGTTTAAGAATGAGCCGATGCAGTTAAGCATATTCAAATAAATAAAAAACATTTCTGTTGTGTTGTATTGTGGAGATAAAACCTATTTGTTCTCTCTCAGACCCTCCCAGTCCTCCTGCTTCCCCTGAGGTTAAAGACAAGACCAAGAGCAGCATCACGCTCTCCTGGAGCCCACCGGACAGAGACGGCGGCAGCCCCATCAAGGGTTATATCATCGAGATCCATGAGGAGGGCACTCCTGATTGGAGGAGGGTGAACCCTGCCGATAAGCTCCACCCATCCACTGAAATCACCGTCCCCAACCTGAAGGAGGGCAAGAAGTGCAAGTTCAGGATCTACGCTGTGAACATCGCTGGAAACTCAGAGCCTGCCAAGACGGCCGACATCCTGGTTCAGGACATCCTGAGTAAGAATAACACACAGGACAATAATGGATATAATTTAAATTTAAAGAAGCAGCTGGTTCAGATCAGCTCAGATGCTCCATTTCTATAGTGACCATGTGGTTTTGTACCACTAACTCTGTCTTTCTTTCATTACTTTATCCCATAAGTACTCTGATCATCTTCAAAGAAAGTTTAACACCTCTAAAAACTAAAAATGGAGCTTATTGTGTTGTTGTATAAAATAAATTGTTAGCCTGAATATGAAGAATAAAATATGAGTGGTCGCTGTTTTTTTCTTTGTGTTTGCTGTTCAGTCGAGCCAACGGTGACTCTGGACGTGAGCGCTCAGGACCTGCTGAACTGCAGGGCGGGAACGCCCATCAGGATCCCCGCCACCATCACCGGACGACCCGTTCCCAAAGTCACCTGGACGTTTGACGGAACTGCGGAGACGGAGAAGAAGAACGAGCTGCACACGCTGCCCATCGACTCCGAGGTCAGAGACTTTAACTCTCTATATTCATTTAAGTTTGTCCTGCGTACCACATGCTGATCTCTGTGATCTAACTGTAATGCTTTTAAAGATTTAATTCCATAAAGTTACCGTGCTGGTGTTTCCTCTCAGATCCACTCCACAGACACAACGTCGCTGGTCGTGATCCCGGAGAGCAAAATGAACCACGCCGGCCGCTACATCCTGAACGTGGAGAGCCCAGCCGGACACAAGGTGGTCAAAGTGAGGGTCAATGTGCTCGGTACGTAAACATCAAAGCTTTTATTAGTGACACGCACACAGAAACACACACATATTTTATATATATTTCTCAATAAACAGTACCTTATTTAAATTTCTATGGATTAAATCACATCTAAAAATGTTTAGATTTAAAAAAAAGAGAATTATATGTCTAAGAAAATGTTGATTGAAATATAGAAAAAATATAAAATAATTTTGATTTGGTAAATTGTGTGAGAGAATGGAAGAATTATGATCTTATTATAATAAGAATATATTTGTTTTACAGGATTCTGGGTAGATTATGTTTTAAAGTTTTCAAATTTGGGTTACATGCGTGAATAATTTTAACCATATAACCTTAAATTTGAGTTAACACACTATAAGTTAATGACCCAGGGTCTTGAGAATTACTACGTGAAAACTTCTCAAAATCAAAGATTTCATTCATAGATCACAATCGTCTTTAATTTATGTATTGTGAGGGTCAGTGCACATTGATCAATGTCAAGTGTTTTTTCAATCGCTGTAGCTCGTTGTGATGTTAAATTGGCAATTAAAGAAAACACAGAAAACATGAACAGCTGAATAGAATAAAGAGGATACAGGACATGTAAAAGGCAAGAAATTAATATATAAAACAGTGTGAAGGAGAAACAGTGGAAACATGACCACATAAAAACAAGTTTTATGAGAAGTTTGTGGTTCTGCAGACCTGCCCGGACCTCCTAGAGACCTGAAGGTCAGTGACGTGACGAGGGGAACCTGCAGACTCACCTGGAAGCCTCCAGAGAGCGATGGAGGAGAGAGAGTGAAGAGCTACTTTATCGAGAAGAAGTCAGTGGACGGCAAAGCCTGGACAAAGGTACGCCAAGACGCCTGCAGCTGTCCCAGCTGACTCCACTGTGTGAGCTTCACCTATTAATCTAAAACTCACTGCTGTCTATTCAGGTGAACCCAGCCTGTGCTGCTCAGTCTCTGGTGGTTCCAGACCTGATCAACGGTCAAGAGTACCTGTTCCGCATCAAGGCTGAGAACCGCTTCGGGTTCGGCCCTTACGCCCAGACCCCTGAGGGAACCAGAGCCACAGATCCGATCCGTAAGTCTGCTCTCTGTTATCGTCTCTTCTTCTTACACTCGCTGCTGCGCGGTCTGACTGTTATGTGTCATGTCTGCAGATCCTCCCGATCCTCCGACGAGGTTGAAGATCCAGAGCGTGAGGAAGACCACCGTGAATCTGACCTGGAAGGCTCCAAAGAACGACGGCGGCTCACCGGTCACCCACTACAGCATTGACCTCCTCTGCTGGGATGCCAGCGGCCAGAAGGAAGCCTGGAGGAGGTAAAGCTTCACCTGAAAGTTCCTACTGACTGGGGACAGAATCAGGTCCAAACTGTCACAGTCTGATCAGGTCAGGGGCTGTTGTGATCTGTTTCAGACCAGGTCGTCTGTCCACTGGTTTCCCTTAAAAAAACTTTGTACGTTATCAACCAGAATAACGAGATAAGAATCCATTATGGCTTTATCAACGAGTCACTGATTGGTGGATATGTTGCCTCCATCAATCAAAGGGACAATATTTTGACATTTGTTTACTTTGGTTTGAAACAAATAAAAAATTCTCCATCTTAAAACAAATTTTAATATTACAGTGCAGTTAGTTGTTCTGTTTCATTCTCTTTTAATCATTTTTCCTTATTTTTACAGATTCTTTTTCTGTACTTCTTTGGAAGAAGCACATGCAGTCTTTGGTCCTCATGACTCTGTTTGAATTTTGTGAAAACAAAACATGAATGAATGTCATCAACCCTTGTCTTCAGGTGTAACAGGAGAGACGTGGAGACCACACACTTCGAGGTGGAGGACCTGATCAACGGAGAAGAGTATGAGTTCAGAGTGATGGCGAATAACGTGGCCGGAGCCAGCCGTCCCTCTTCCACAGTCGGGCCGATCGTGGTCCAGGACCAGTCCTGTAAGACTAATATTAATATTTTAGCTGAAGTTGGATATGTCTTTGTAATTTAATTTTGTATTTCTCCATTAAAACGTGTTAACAATCGTGTGATTTTGTGCTGCAGGCGCTCCATCCATTGAGCTGAATGAGTTCATGGAGGCGGAACAGGGCTCCGACATCCGCATTGTGGCCAAGATCCGCGGCTGCCCCTTCCCCACGCTCACCTGGTACAAGGCTCCCCCCCACAAGTCCGACAACAAGGTGGAGGTCCAGTACGACGAGCACATCAACAAGATCGTGTCGGACGACAGCTGCACGCTGCTTATCGAGCAGGGCAAACGCCCTGACACCGGTCTGTACACGCTAGTGGCCTCCAACAGCCTCGGCAAGGCGTCCAAGGAGATGAGGCTCAACGTGCTCGGTACAAATAAACAACAACACTTACACATTTACACTAGCATGTATTTGTTTCAGTGTAAAGGTGTCGGGGTGGTTTCTGTTGTGTAAAATGTTTAATTTTTTTATGTTCACCAGGCATCCCCGGTCCTCCATCGGCTCCCATTAAGTTCGAGGAGATCGGAGCCGAGAAGATCACTCTGTCCTGGCTGCCACCGAAGGACGACGGTGGCTCCAAAGTCACGAACTACGTCATCTGGAGGCGCCATGCCAGCAGGAAGTCCTGGGTGATCGTCACCAACGAGCCCAAAGAGCGGATCTGGACAGTGGAGAACCTGATGCCGGGACACGAGTATGTGTTCCGCATCATGGCCCAAAACAAGTACGGAGTCGGAGCACCGCTGGACAGCGAGCCCGAGCTTGCCAGAGATCTCTTCAGTGAGTCACAGTTTCACACAGATATAATGTTGAAAATTAACTGATCATCATTCAGCTGACAGTGGTGCTGCTTAACATTTATTTAAGCCATACAAAGGTTTATATGCCTTATGTATATATATCGTCATTTATTGTCCAACCATTACTGATGTCCTGACCTTCGATCCTTCTTCTCCGTCCTCCTGCAGACGTCCCCGGTCAGTGTGAGAAGCCCACAGTCAGTGGCATAACGATGGACTCCATGACCGTGAGCTGGGAGGAGCCCGAAGACGACGGTGGCACCCCGATCACAGGCTACTGGCTGGAGCGGAAAGAGACAACTGGCAAACGCTGGACCCGCGTCACCCGTGATCCCATCCGCCCCATGGGCATGGGCGAGTCATTCGTGGTGAGCGGACTCATTGAGGGCTCCCAGTACATGTTCAGAGTATCTGCTATCAACGCTGCAGGACCTGGACTGGTCAGCCCCCCAACAGACCCCATCTTTGCCAGAGATCCCATCTGTAAGGGTTACACAGTGACATCACAAATTTACATTTCAAACACACAGAGCAGCATGTTAACCAATGTGTGTCTCCTCCCGTAGCCCCACCCTCTCCTCCCACCCCCAAGGTTATTGATTGGACGAGGTCCACGGTCGACCTGCAGTGGATCCCTCCTCTTAAGGATGGAGGCTCCAAGATCATCGGTTACTGGGTGGAGTACCAAGAGGAGGGCACCGAGCCCTGGGTCAAGGTGAGCTGAAACCCGTTTTTCATATTGTTGTTGATCTCATATTTGGTCTTGGTTTTAGAAAAACCTCCATATTTATGTTTTTCAGGCCAAGGAGACCGAAATCCGCGGCACGCGGTTAGTGATCACCGGTCTGAAGACTGGCGGCAAATACAAGTTCAGAGTGATTGCATTCAATGCTGCCGGTAATGGCGAGCCAGGAGAAGTCCCAGAGGTGCTCGAGGTCAATGACAGAAGCAGTGAGTCTTCTTTCACATCAAACCATCGTTCTCTCAACACTGTGATGTATTTATCCAGTTTGGTTGCAACAAGCAGACTGTAACGTTGAGTTCATTCTCTTCTAGTTGCTCCTGAGGTCGACCTGGATGCCTCCGTGAAGGAGAAGATGGTTGTCCACGCCGGCGGCGTTATCCGTATTATTGCCTACGTGTCGGGCCAACCTACCCCAGAGATCACCTGGAGCAGAGACGGAGCCGCACTGCCTCCTGAGGCTAAAGTGGAGACGACAGCCATCAGCTCGTCTCTGGTCATCAAACCCTGCATCAGGAGGCACCGCGGTGTCTACACACTGACCGCCAAGAACGCTGGAGGAGAGAAGACCAAGAACATCACTGTGGAAGTTCTTGGTAAAAAGCTTTTTTATGTCCAAATCATAAAGCATCTTCAGACACAAACTACTGTACTGTTTTATTTTTTTATGTAACACCAAATTGTGCTCCCCCCCTCAGATGTCCCCGGGCCCGTCGGCATCCCCTTCACCGCAGAAAACCTGACCACTGACTCCTGCAAGCTCAACTGGTTCTTCCCAGAGAACGATGGCGGCTCTCCCATCAGTCACTACGTCATCGAGAAGCGTGAGGCTGAGCGTAAGGCCTGGACCTCGCTGTCTTTCACTGCCAGCAGACAAAACGCTATTGCTCACGACCTCACCATCGGAAAGTCCTACTTCTTCAGAGTGGCTGCTGAGAACGCCATTGGTGTTGGACCCTTCACACAGACCGCAGCCGAGCTCGTCGTCAAGGAACCGATGAGTAAGTCTAGTTAAACCTAAACCATGTTGACCGCTGGTCTAAAAACTGATATCTTGATGCTGTAAAGAGGAGGAGATTAACCTGAGGAAGTCTTTCGAAAAGGAATTGCATTTAAATCTGAATTCTAACGTGATGAAAGGATTTAGAGAACGAAGTCGGATGTTTTGGAAAAGATTCGATTTTGAAGATAAAGTTGGAATCGAAAGCAAAAGTCAAGACAAGAATAACTTCATAATTTCGACGGCAATAAAACTGTTAGAAGTTAAAATTTTTATGTATAAAGTTGGGGTCAGACAAAAGAACTAAACTGAATAGGACGAAAAGAGTTAAGAACTTTCACAGTCTTCATATTTAAAGAATGATCCATGTGCTTGTGTCACTCAGGCGTTCCCGACCGACCCGAGGAGCTCGAGGTCACCAAGGTCACCAAGGATCTGATCAGCGTCACCTGGAAGGCGCCAAAGTTTGACGGTGGGTCAGAGATCACCATGTACATCCTGGAGACGCGTATGATTGGCAAAGACAAGTTCACCAGAGTGACAAAGGAGAAGCTGATGGAGAGGAAGTACACCTACGACGGCCTGAGAGAGGGAGACACCTACGAGTTCAGGGTCATCGCCGTCAACGAGGTTGGACCCAGCAAGCCGTCCTTCTCCACCAAACCAATCACCTGCAAGGATGAACTGGGTGAGGACCGGCAGTTTGACTGGCACTTAGTGCTTTCACTTAATTTGTTAGAAATCTATGAAAATGAATGTTCAGAGACCTTTCCTGTTTAAAACATTTGGAGATCAAAATTCGCCTCAGAAATAAATGCTGAAAGAAGCAAAACCATATCATCAAGGTGGATAAAGATGACTGGTTTAGATTAAATGAGTGTGTCACTTCATCTGACTCTGTACTCGTTCTCTGCTCTTACAGAGCCACCGACCATCGAACTGGACTTCCGTGATAAGATCATCTTCCGTGTGGGTGAGAGCTGCCTGCTGCAGGGCCGCTACACCGGCAAACCCTCTCCATCCATCATGTGGTACAGAGACGACGAGGAGCTGAAGGCTGACCAGCACATCATGTTCAAGAACACGCTGACCACAATGTCGCTCGGCCTGATGAAGGCAAAGCGCGAGCACAGTGGCAGATACGTGGTGGTGGTGGAGAACAGTACCGGGTCCAGGAAGGGTGTCTCCAATGTCACAGTTGTCGGTATGTAGGCTGAGAAAATCTGGGCTGATATAAGCTAGTTTTTTGGGTAAAATTGATACTTTAATCAATATCATAAACTTAGAAATATAAACTATTTTCCTACAAAACTAAGAACTGGGTAGGTCATGCCAGCCAGTACCATCAGCAGAGCATGATATATTGAAGATGAAGCAAAGATGAGAAATAAAAGAAAAGAATTGTGGCATCCATTTACATTTATAAATGGTTTTCCACTGATGCAGGGATTGTTTATTTATTTCTGCAGACCGTCCGACTCCTCCTGTTGGCCCTGTGGTGTTTGAGGAGGTGCACAGGGAGTACATGGTTGTCTCCTGGAAACCCCCTCTGGACAGCGGCGGTGTTCCTGTATCCAACTACATCATCGAGAAGAGAGACACCAACAGAGATGTCTGGACCACCGTGACTTCAGCCACCACCAAGACCGTATGCAAGGTTGGTCCAGATGGTTTTTCAACCAAATTTAACAATCTTCACCTACCTGACCCCCAGCAGTTGGAGTTCAGAGATGTTTTTTTTTTTTTCTCTCAGATCCCCAAGCTCACAGAGGGCAGGGAGTACATCATTAGGATCTCTGCTGAGAACACGTATGGCATCAGTGACCCTCTGGAGTCAGAGGAGATGAGAGCCAAAGACATCTTCAGTATGTCCTACTCAGTGATCATTAAATACAACTTATTTATTTTTATTTCTGTTAAAGCCTAAAATAAAAAAAAATTCTGCATTGGCCCCCCGCAGGAGTCCCAGAAGCTCCTGAGATGCCAACGGTCAGGGAGGTGTACGGCACCAACGCACTGGTGCTCTGGAATCGTCCTCGTGATGGCGGAAAGCCAATCACTAACTATATCCTCGAGAAGAAGGAGCCTGCAGCCAAGAGGTGGTCCAGAGCCACCAGAGACCCCCTGTACCCAGCCACTCAGTTCCGGGTCCAGGACCTTGTGGAGGGTTGCGAGTATGAATTCAGGGTGATGGCTGAGAACGAGCTTGGAACAGGAGACCCCAGTGAACCCTCCAAACCCATCCTCGCCAAAGATCCCATCGGTCAGTGTGACAAAATCTATTTCAAATTTAGCTTTATTGCTTTAACATAATAATAGTTTTTCTTTTGCATATAAATGTTTTTTAGCCATATAATGAACAGTCTTTGTTATTGTCTCCTAACAGTGCGTCCCAGTCCTCCAGTGACCCCTGAGGCCTACGATAAGACCAAGGACTCTGTCAGCCTGAAGTGGAAGCTACCCCGCCACGATGGAAAGGGCAGGATCTTCGGCTACCTTGTCGAGTATCAGAAGCCTGGTGCTGTGGAGTGGAATCAGGCCAATGAGACCCCAGAACAGTGCCCCGACCTTCACTATGTAGTGACGGGCCTGCTCGATGGACAAGAGTACAACTTCAGGATCTTCACAGTCAACGCTGCCGGCAAATCTGACCCTGCCTATGTGAAACAGACCATCAAAGTCCATGAGAGACTGGGTAAGGACTTCATCTATAAATCCTCTTTGTTTATCTATTATGCATGAAATCAGTCTATTTCATTTTTAGCCAAATAACATGAACTACACCATTTGTACTTGTCTTTTGATAAATTTCCAAATCTGGCATCATTTGGTTTCAGTTAGGTTAGTAGTGTCTCGACAGCCACAAAAATTATTTGAACTGATATATATATATTTCTATATATGCTAAATTCAGTGAACTGATTCATTTCCCTCAACAGAGGCACCAGAGCTGCTGCTGGATGCAAATATGGCACGTGACCACCTGGCCATGCTGGGCACCGACATCACGCTGAGTGCTACCTTTAAGGGTGTCCCGACACCCACCGTCAGCTGGAAGAAGAACGACGGTGACATGCCTTCTCACAACACAGTCGCCATCACCACCAGCAACAGCAAAGTCTTCATCCCCAAGAGCGTCCGGACTGACTCCGGCGACTACACCATCACTGTGGAGAACTCTGTTGGGAAGAAATCAGCAACTGTCACCGTGCTTGTGCTAAGTAAATAAAACATCCATCGACACATATGTGGGATTTGATCAGTCTTGAACAAAACAATTTGTAAATTTTATTTTCATCAGGAACGTTTTTTATTTTCACTCTGACCCACTTTTGTTTCCACCAGACAAGCCTTCTCCACCGAGAGACCTGACGATCTCAGAGGTGACGAGCGAGTCCGCCTACCTCCAGTGGAAGGTTCCCGAGGATAACGGCGGCGCTGTCATCTCCCACTACATCGTGGAGAAGAAGGACGTGGCGTCCGAGCAGTGGGTGCCTGTCTCTGCCTCCAATAAAAAGCTGAGCCTGATGGCCATGTACCTGATGGAGGGAATCCAGTACCTGTTCAGAGTGGCTGCTGAAAACCAGTTTGGCAGGAGTGCCTATGTGATGACCAAGACACCCATCAAGGCTGTCGATCCTCTCTGTGAGTAACAGTCAGAATGATTTTATCTAATAAATGACCCTCAGGAGTGTCTGCACTTTTTTTTTACTTTGCCATCAAACAAAACAACAACCAAAAAACCCAAAAGTTTCTTGACGGATCTGTGTCAGCTCATATTATTTATACAACCAATAATTATTTATAAATTGTTCCATCCTCTCAGATCCACCTGGCCCACCTAAAAACCTTCACCACACTGATGCAGACAAGACAGAGGTGTGGTTGGCGTGGGAGTGGCCCGACCGCGACGGCGGAAGTGAAGTCACTGGCTTCATTGTGGAGCACCAGGAAGAGGGCCAGACTGACTGGGTTACCTTCAAGACCGTCAGCAACAACCACGCCCATGTCACCGGTCTGTTGGAGGGCAAGACTTACCGCTTCAGGGTCAAGGCTCAGAATAACATCGGTGTGAGCAGTCCTGACACCACCGTCCCTGTCACCTGCCAGGAGAAGACACGTAAGAAACAAGACTCTTATGTTGTTTTCTTATTGCAAATGGTGTTCTGTCATTTTCAGGCCTGAAAACATCCTAACACGGTTACTGTTGTGTTCTATTGCAGTGCCTCCAACTATTGAAGTTGATGTGAAGCTCATTGAGGGTCTTGTTGTCAAAGCTGGCAATGCTATTGCCCTTCCAGCCAAGATGACAGGAATCCCCATTCCCACTCCCAAATGGATGAGTGACGGCAAGGAGATTGCATCTGAGGGCCGCTATCACATTGAGACTGCTGGAACCTCCTCTGTCCTCAGCATCCCTGAGAGTCAGAGAGGAGACACCGGAGAGTACATCCTTACTGTGGCCAATCCTGCAGGCAGCAAGACTGTTGCCCTGCATGTCACAGTGCTGGATCTTCCAGGTCCACCTATTGGACCCATCAATATCTTGGAGGTCACCCCTGATCACATGATGGTCCAATGGAGAGCGCCCAAGGATGACGGTGGCACACCCATCACCAACTACGTGGTGGAAAAGAAGGATGTGAAGAAGTCATGGGAGCCCTGGTCTGTCGTGAGCTCGAGCGGCACCAGCACCAAAGCCAAGGTGTCCAGACTGGAGAAGGGCCGTGAGTACATTGTCCGTGTCCGTGCGGAGAACAAGATTGGCATTGGTGCAGCGCTTGAGAGTCCTCCTACTATTGCCAAGCACATGTTCAACCCTCCCGGTCCACCAGGCCCACCAGAGTGCTCTGATATCACTGAGAATGCCGTGACAGTGGAATGGGCCCTGCCCGACTACGATGGAGGCACCCCCATCAGTGGATATGTGGTTGAACGCAGAGAGATGACCGGAAAGTGGATCCGTGTCAACAAAACTCCTGTGCTGGACCTCAGATACAGAGTCTCGGGCCTGTTTGAAGGCAATTCATATGAGTTCAGAGTGTTTGCTGAGAATGTTGCTGGTATCAGCGGACCCTCTCTCTCATCTTACCCCATCAAGGCCACTCGGGCCATCACCAAACCCGGACCCCCTGCTAATCTTAAACTGAAAGACTGGAGCAAGGCCTATGCTGACATCTGCTGGACCAAGCCTACAAGAGATGGAGGCAGTCCTATTCTTGGCTATGTGATTGAGATTCAAAAGTCCGGAAATACACAGTGGGACAGAATCAACAAGGACCTCATCAAGATGTGTGCCTTCAGAGTACCAGGCCTCATTGAAGGAATGGAGTACAGGATTCGCGTCAGAGCCACCAACAAGGTTGGAGACAGTGAGCCCAGGGAGCTGGCTGACAAGGTCTTAGCAAAGGACATCCTGGTGCCCCCTGAGGTCGTTGTTGACATGTCCTGTCGTGACTCTCTGACGGTCAGGGCGGGCCAGATCGTAAGTTTGATCACCAGGGTGAAGGGCAGGCCGGACCCAGAGATCACATGGACCAAGGACGCCAGAGTTTTATCCCGGGAAAAGCGCATTGAGATGAACAACAACTATCCTCTGTGTGAACTGGTCATCAGTGAGGCAGTCAGGTCAGACTACGGTAAATACGCCATTACTGCCAAGAACAGTAGTGGACAGGCACAGGCCACCATTATCCTCAATGTCCTGGACACACCAGGTGCTTGCCAGAACCTGAAAGTGGCCTACGTGACCAAGAAATCCTGCATGGTGTCCTGGGAAAACCCTGAAGACAATGGAGGCACTGAGATCACTCAGTACATTATTGAGAGCCGTCAGCCTAGCCAGAGAGGATGGACTGTAGTCTCGAATGACTGCACCAAACGCCTGATAAAGGCCCCTCTTACTGAAGGCTGTGAGTACTTCTTCCGTGTTAGCGCAGAGAACAAGATTGGTGCCGGTCCGCCTACTGAGTCCAAGTCACCCGTGCTTGCAGTTGATC
Organism: Centropristis striata; assembly: GCF_030273125.1. Lineage (NCBI taxonomy): Eukaryota > Metazoa > Chordata > Actinopteri > Perciformes > Serranidae > Centropristis > Centropristis striata. The sequence goes on along the minus strand of NC_081526.1, from coordinate 37,051,802 downwards.
CCGTTGAGAAGCCTGGTGAACCAATTGACTTCCACATCTCTGAGATTGGCAAGACCTTCTGCTTCCTCAAGTGGAAGAAGCCAGACTATGACGGTGGTAGCCGTAACCTGGGTTATCATGTCGAGAAGAAGCCAAAGGAAGCTGAGGATTGGGAGAGGCTTCACAAGGGTGCTATCAAGGAGACTTACTTCATGGCTGACAGATGCATCGAAAACCAGATCTACCAGTTTAGAGTACAGACTAAGAATGAGGGAGGTGAGAGCAACTGGGTGACCACAGGAGAAGTCCTGGTAAAGGAAGAACTTGCACAGCCTGAAATCAAGATTAAACTGGATGGAACACTTGTGGTCAAGGCTGGAGACTCCATTCCTATCGAGGCAACAGTGAAGGGCAAACCTGTGCCTGATGTCAAATGGACCAAAGATGAGAGGACAGACGAGATAAAGAAGGGCCTGAGGATTCAGTTTGAGACTGGTGCTGACTTCTCAAAGATTCTGGTTACTGGTGCAAGGCGCACTGACAGTGGTAAATATGTTGTTACTGCCTCTAACAGTGCAGGAACCACCTCTGCTCATGCCACGGTAAATGTTCTGGACAGACCTGGCCCCATCAGAGATCTCAAGGTGTCTGGTATAACCATCGACAGGTGCCATTTGGCCTGGGAAATCCCAGAGGATAATGGTGGCTGTGATATCTACAACTACATCATTGAAAAATGTGAGACCAAGAGAGGAGTCTGGTCAGTTCACTCCAATGCTGTTATCACCAATAAAGCTAACGTCACCCGTCTCATTGAGGGCAATGAATATATCTTTAGAGTGCGTGCTGAGAATAAGATGGGTCCTGGCCCCGCAGTGGAGAGTGAAGCCATTGTCGCCGGCACCCAGTTCAATGTACCCGATGCTCCCGAGGCACCAGAGGTCACCAAGATTGCCAAGGAGGAGATGGCTGTGATGTGGTCAGAGCCTGAGAGAGACGGAGGAAAGTCAATCATAGGTTATCTGTTGGAGAAGAGGGAAGAGCATGCTGTCAGGTGGTCTCCTGTCAACAAGGATCCAATTCCTACAACTCATTTCACAGTCACCGGACTCCTGCCCCTCCACGACTACCAGTACAGAGTCAAGGCCGTCAATGAAATTGGCATTGGCAACCCGAGCAAGCCTTCACGTGCCATCACTGCCAAGGACGCAGTGGGTATGTAACCAATAATTATGTTTTCCTTCTCTTTGTTAACAAATATAGCTTCTGCTGTGTCTTCATATTCACATACCCTTGTGTCTTTTTACAGAGCCTCCTGCACCTCCTACCAACCTGAAGGTCACGGACAGCACCAAGTCCACCGTCACCTTGGGCTGGACCAAGCCTGTATCAGACGGTGGAGCTCCCCTTATTGGCTACGTTGTGGAGATGAGGGTGCATGGAAGTGCCAAGAAAGGAGATGATGGTTGGAAGAGGTGCAATGTGGCGGCTCAGCTGGTCGTGTGCGAGTTCACAGTCACAAGTCTGGATGAACAGCTTTTGTATGAATTCAGAGTGTCTGCTCAGAATCAGGTGGGCATGAGCTTGCCCTGTGACTTGGAGGGTCCCGTTATCCCCAAAGAGATTCTAGGTGAGGACTTCATTGAATTATAGTAGATTTTAATTAATAACTAGATGGCTTAATAGTAGCTCCACATTATTGCACGGGGGAGCAAACTGCAACGTGAATCTGTACCTGCAACATTAAGCTGATACCTGCGCTGTTTGTTCTAACAGAGACCCCAGAGATTGACCTTGACGCCAACCTGAAACAGGGCCTGACAGTGAGAGCTGGCTGTCCCATCAGACTGTGTGCCACCATCAGAGGTAGACCACATCCCAAGGTCACTTGGAGGAGGATGGGCATTGACAACGTTGTTAGAAAGGGAAAAGTCGACATCATTGACACCATGACCTTCTTGGTCATCCCTGACAGCACCCGCAGCGACTCTGGCAAATACTGCCTGACGCTAAAGAGTGCTGCCGGAGAGAAAGCTGTGTTTGTTAACGTTAAGGTTCTGGGTAAGTCACGGTTTATTTAAGTTTAACTTCGTAAGAGTCAACAATGGAAAAAGTGCTTCCTAAATCTAAATGTCATGGTTATTGTCCCTGACAGACACTCCGGGACCTGTGCTGAATATGGAAGTTACCGACATAAAGCAGACATCAGCCATGCTGTCTTGGACTCCTCCAGAGCTTGACGGTGGCAGTGAGGTCACTCACTACATTGTTGAGAAGCGCGAGATTGACCGCAAGACGTGGTCGACTGTCAAGGCCGAAGTTGCACAAGATAAGATTCCCTTCAAAGTCAGCGGTCTGATGTCAGGCTCAGAGTATTACTTCAGAGTCACAGCAGTCAACGAATATGGTTCTGGAGTTCCCAGGGTGTCACCCACTTCTTACCTAGCCTCTGATCCTGTCAGTACGTATCCGCTTTTAGTCACACAATGTGACACCAGAAATCAGAGATCAGTTTACATCAGTAAATGACTTGTGAAGTAAATGACTTGTGAAGAGAAAAGAGACAATTGAACACAGTGGTGTTCAATTGTCTCTTTTCTCTTCACAAGTAATTTATAACCATTTAAACACACCTGCCTGATTTACTTTTTCAGGCAAACCTGATCCATGTGAGAAGATCGAGGTTCTTGAGATCACTAAGAACAGTGCCACAGTCGGCTGGGTGAAGCCTGCAAGGGACGGTGGAGCCAAGATTGATGGTTATGTCATTGAATACATAGAGGTCAAACCTCCCCCAGAGCCTCCAGCACCTGTGGAGGTTTGATTCTTCTCTGACTGCTTTCATCCATTGTTGATTTAATTTCTTCAAATGTTCTTCTATTTTGTGATAAAGGCTTAAGTTGTTCAAACTCCCCTCGTGTTATTGTGTTAATTCGATGATTTATATTTGCCACAGGTTCCAGAGGGAGAGGAAGCTCCCCCACCACCTCCACCACCTCCAGTTGTAGAGGAGGATGAGGAAGCAGAACCTGTAAAGGAAGTGTGGAATGCATATACTACAGTAAAAGGTTTGTCAATCAGCATTAGCGGCATGAAGGAGGGCAAGTTGTACAAGTTCAGAGTGGCTGCGAAGAACATCATGGGCCAGAGCTCATTCACCGAGACCAGGCAACCAGTCGAGATCAAGGAACAGATGAGTAAGTTATTATGCCAGATATATAAGAGGTTGTTAAAAAAGACTTTTGTAAAATCCAATCTAATGAGTCAAATTCTCATGTCATCATCTGTAGTGGAGCCAAAGATCATCATGCCAGAGACAGCGAGCGCCAGAGCTGGAGCCAAGCTCAGAGTAGAGGCGCTGGTGTCCGGAAAACCCTCCCCAGCTTGCAAGTGGATGCGTGGTGAGAATGCAGTGGTTCCGTCCAGCCGTCTGGCCGTGCACCAGTCCGGCAACATGTGCGTCCTGATTATCAAAGACGTGTCGAGAAATGACAGTGGCGAGTACAGCCTGGTGGCTGAGAACAGCTCTGCAAAGGTGGTGGAGACCATGAAGATTGTCATTAGAGGTCAGTGCCTATGATAAGATGATAATACAAAAAAGTTTAAAGTTTAAAAAGTTCGGTGCAGAGATAGAAGTTCTTCATGTTTTAAACCAACTTTTCTGTTTATCAGACATCCCCGGTCCACCTGAGGGTCCTGTGACGATCAGTGACATCGACTCTGACGCCTGCTCCCTGTCCTGGAACAAACCGCTTGAGGATGGAGGCAGCAATATTACCAACTATGTTGTGGAGAAATGCGATCTGACCAGAGGTGACTGGGTGACAGCTGTATCCTCTAGTCCGAAGACCAGTTGCAGGCTTGGGAAGCTCATCCCTGGAAAGGAGTATGCATTCCGTATCCGTGCTGAGAACCGCTTTGGGGTGTCAGACCCCATTCAGTCAGACAGGATGGTTGCAAAGTTCCCCTTCGGTAAGTTTAACTGAAATATGTCACCAGGTCAGTCCTTGATTAGCTAATGTTGAGAGGTTTTATCATTACAGTCAAAATGTATTTTGTTTTGTTTTTTATCACCAGATGTTCCTAGTGAGCCCCTCAACTGTCGCATCAACAAGACCAACAAGGACTGTATGTTTGTGGCCTGGGATTTACCGGAGAGCGACGGCGGCAGTCCCATCACAGGATACTACATCGAGCGTAAGGAGAGGAACAGCCTGCTTTGGGTGAAGGCCAATGACACAGTCGTACGCACCACTGAGTACCCATGTGCCAGCCTCATCGAGGGTCTGGAATATACTTTCAGAGTGTCCGCCATCAACCGTGCTGGCCAAGGCAAACCAAGCAAAAAGACTGACTTTGTAACAGCTAGAACGCCCATTGGTACGTTTGCCAACTATGGAACAACACCTACACAGCACAAAAGTTATTTTATTAATCTCATCTTGTTTTCTTACTTCGGTTTGTTTTTTTCTTTTTGCCACAGATACTCCAGGTAAACCTGAGATCCTGGACGTCACCAAGAATTCTGTTACTCTGGTTTGGACCCGTCCCAAGAACGATGGTGGCAGCAAGATCATTGGCTACTATGTTGAGGCCATGCGAGTGCCAGGAGACACCTGGATAAGATGCAACACCAGCAGCCAGAATGTCCCGAGGGAGGAGTATACAGTGACTGGTCTGGAGAGAGACCTGCAGTACCAGTTCAGAGTCATTGCCAAGACTGCTGTCAACATTAGCAAACCCTCCGAGCCCACAGACCCTGTCCTGGTCTGTGCTGAGAATGGTGAGAGATTAACCAAGCACTCCGATAAACCACAACGTTTTTCACTTATCTGAGTTCCAACACTTCTTTATTTTATCTTTATACACACAGTTCCTCCGAGGGTGGAGTTAAACGCCAAGATGCAGAAGGGTATCAAAGTAAAGGCCGGAAACACAATCGTCCTGGAGGCTGAGGTGTTCGGTAAGCCTATGCCCAAAGTGACGTGGAAGAGAGGCGATGACACTTTGAAATCAGGTGAAGGTCAGATCATCACCCACATGAGGCATAACTTCCAGCTGGAGCTGACAGGAGTCTCCAAGGAGCACAGTGGAACCTACACCATACTGGCTGAGAATGCTAGCGGCTCGAAGACTGGCGAAATCCAGGTCGTCGTCCTGGGTGAGTACTTTCATCTCTTCTTCAGGGAAGTCTGTTGAAACTCTACCATCACCATCAACATGCTCATTTGGCTAATAATCCATGTTTGTGTCCGCTCAGATGCGCCCGGCCCTCCTGCCAATAGCAAGTACATTGAGGTATTTGCCACCAACATCAAGATGTCCTGGGAGCCTCCTCTGAAGGACGGTGGCGCTGCCATCACCAACTACATTGTGGACAAGCGTGAGACCAGCAGAGCCAACTGGGCCCAGGTCTCCACCAAGATCAAGGGCGATGTCCTCGAGTTCAACGTGGAGAAGCTAATCGAAGGTCACGAGTACCAGTTCCGAATCCGTGCTGAGAACACGTGGGGAGTCGGAGACCCACATCTTACACACCCAGTCATTGCCAAGAACCCGTTCAGTAAGTCATGATCAACACGTGTTAGCAATCAGAGCTACACTCAAATACTAATACTGTGATGAAGTATGAAAAGTACCTGCTACACCAAACCATCTTAATGTCACATTGCATATTCCTTAGACAACTTATAAAGCTTCTATAACATTGTGGAACGCATTGGTCAAAGGAGAACACAGGGCAGCATAGACATAACCATATCTGCCACCAGGGGGCATCAACATTTACCTTTCCTGGCAGGTAACTCTCAGGTCTGCAGCCATCACTTAACTGAAAGAGAATATAAGAAATCATGAAAACAAGTACATTTAATTACATTAGACATGTGTTCCTTAATTTAAATCTTAGTTCCTCAAAATTATAATAACATTCAGTGTATATTTTTCTTATTTCACTTTTACAACTTAGCCTTTACTTCTGTCTTAGAATTTTAGCAACTGAAATTAATTAACTAATCTCAATCTGTACATTTAGCATTTATAATTTTCAAATGTGTCCAGATTTAGTTGATAATTTTAAACTTAAAAGTCTTTTATCTAAACTAAAACCTGAACCCTGGTATCTCTTCCAGCTGTCCCTGGCCCCTGTGAGGCCCCAGTGATCACCAATCCAACTAAGGACAGTATGACTGTGAGCTGGAAGGAGCCTGCTGATGATGGAAAGTCCCCCATCCTGGGCTACATGCTGGAAAAGAAAGACACCAAGGACATAGACTGGACCAAGCTTAACAGAAAGCCCATGACCGAGAGGAGCCTGGACGTTACCGGCCTCACAGAGGGAGCTGAGTACGAGTTCAGAGTCAGTGCCGTCAACACTGCAGGTGTTGGCAAACCGAGCGAACCCTCCACTGGCACCATCGCACAGAATCCCCTCAGTAAGTCTATAACCATCATCTTTTCCTGATTAAATAATACATGTACTGTTTACTCACAGAAATCAAAGATGCTCTATATAACTAACCTGGGTACTTCCCCAGCTGCACCCGGCCCAGTCATGAACCCCAGTGTGACAGACACGACCACCAGCACCATCTGCCTCAGCTGGTCCCCCCCTGCTAACAACGGCGGAAGCCCCGTCATTGGATACTTGGTGGAGTGCAAGAGGACCGAAACCAAGGACTGGGTCCGCTGCAACGTCCCCAGGAACCTGCAGGAGACCAACTTCGTCATCCAGAACCTTATACACAAGGCAGAGTACCAGTGCCGCATCACTGCTGTCAACAAGATCGGCTTCAGCGAGCCAGTGGAAGTACCTGGCCTGCACGTTGTCAAAGACATCATTAGTACGTATGATTTAGATTTCTTGAAATGCATTTATTTAGATTCGATATGAGAAAGTGTCATTGACATAACAAGGCGCACGATACAACCTGGATATTTATTTTTATTTAAAACTGGCTCAAACACAGTATTTTGCTCCATTTTTAAGTGTAACACACAACCAGACTCTTTCCTCACACTGTCACTGATAAAACTCCCCTGTGTGTTCGTGCAGTTCCTCCAGAGGCAGAGCTGAGTGCCCAGCTGAAGGAGGGCCTGGAGCTGCGTGCTGGCACCACCATGAGGCTGTATGCCACTATCAAAGGCAAGCCCACTCCCAAGGCAACCTGGGCAAAGATGAACACCAACATCAAAGACCGCCAGGGCATTATCATAAAATCTACCCCAACTGACGCCCTGGTGTTGGTGGAGAATGTAAACAGATATGATGCTGGCAAATACATTCTGAACCTGGAGGGCCAGGCTGGCGTAAAGATGTACACCGTTGTTGTCAAGGTTCTTGGTGAGTGAAGAAGTTTTATTATTTATTTGGCATTCGTCTCATTAATCAATATGATCTGAAATGTTTGGGTTTCCATCCGTATTTTAAGAGACAATGTTATTAGGTGTTATTGTATCTTTGCAGACACCCCTGGACCACCGGTCAACCTGGTAGTTAAGGAGTCAAACAAAGAAAGTGCCTCCATCTACTGGGACGCTCCTCTGATCAACGGTGGCTCTGAAATCACCCACTACGTTGTGGAGAAGCGTGACACTGAGAGGAAGGCCTGGTCCATCATCTCAAACAACTGCGACAAGACAGCTTTCCAGGTGCCAGACCTGGACGCAGGACGGTCCTACTGCTTCAGAGTATCAGCAGTCAACCAGCTCGGTGCTGGAGAGACTTGTGAGACAGCCGACTCGGTCAGAGCGTCTGGTGGGTTTACGACAGCTGACTTTGTACTTGACCTTTTTTGTTTTGATTCACGAAAAATGTTGTAATGACTGAACTAATTTTTACTTTTCCAGAGGAGCCTGGCCCCGTCATGGACTTCAAGACTCTGTTGGTTACCAAGGACTCTTGTACTCTAAGCTGGAAGAAACCCCTTACCGACGGTGGCAGCCGCATCGTCTGTTATGTGCTTGAGGTTCTCAATGGTGAGGACAAGTACAAGGAGCTAATGAGGTCCAAGAACATGCAGTATAGTGCCAAGGACCTGGTGGAGGGCAGAGAGTACACCTACAGAGTCAAGGCTGTAAACGATTCAGGAGAGAGTGCTGCCAAGGAGCTGAAGGTGGTCGCCAAGGACCTGATCAGTAAGTTGCATGTTATATTTATAAAACTCACTGACAAAGAACAATTTATTTAAGTGCATAAAGTGATTTTTAAAACACTCATTGCTTCTCTCTGCAGTCCTTCCCAGCTGTGACTTAAGGGACCTGCCCAACATGTGCTACATTGCCAAGGAGGGCAGCATCGTTCGCCTGAAGATCCCGATCATTGGCAAACCTACGCCCAAGGTCTCCTGGAAGAAGGGAGATGACGTAGACCTGACGGACACCGGCCGAGTATGTGCAGAGTCTTCTTCAGTCAACACCACCCTCCTGATCATGGACTGCCAGAGAAGCGATGCTTCCAAGTACACCATCACCCTGAGGAACAGCGCTGGAAGCAAGGAGTCCACCATTTTCATCAGGTACGAATCAAACTGGACAGAGAATATAATTCAAAATAGAAAATGTTTGTGCTCTACTATTTTCAGCTATAGCCATGCATTACTGGCTATCTTTAAATAAGTAACAAAGGGGAAAAAAATCACTTCAATCTCTTGTCTCTTTTTAGGGTGGTGGGTAAACCTGGCATCCCTATCGGACCTGTTAAGTTCAAAGATGTTACTGCTGATGGTGCTACACTGAAGTGGGCTGCTCCTAAGGATGACGGCGGCTCAGAGATCACAAACTACATCCTGGAAAAGAGGGACTTCATCACCAACATGTGGGTGACTGTTTCCTCTAATGTGGAGGAAAACACTCTGAGGGTGACAGGTCTCCATGAAGGCACAGAGTACATCTTCAGAGTGTCTGCTGAGAACAAGTATGGCGTTGGAGAGGGACTGAAGTCTGACCCTCTCGTGGCTCAGCATCCATTCAGTAAGTGACTCTTACTGATATTGTAAAAGCTGAATGTTTAAGTGTGGAACTTAGGAGTTGAGCCTCTCCTGACTGTAAAATATCACTTTGTTTCTACAGATGTTCCTGACGCTCCTCCTCCACCTCAGATAATGAGCATGCGCCATAACTCTGCTTACCTGGCCTGGTCTGACCCCAGGAAGACTGGAGGATCTCCCATCACAGGTGCAATAGCTTTAACACTTACCTAACCCTAAACCTTTTGCGTGTCACTATCCGCTCCAACAGAATGTGACATCATTTTTTTCTGGGAAATGTAGTTTTTCCGTGGTAAAGACGTTTCTTCGTGCAAAGTCGCACTTTAGCTTTCATTCTTGTTTTATTCCTTACTCTTTCACAAAAACACTGAGACACACACAGCCCACACACTCCCTACACACTTAAAGGTTTGATTGAACTATTGTAAATAGTTTATTTTGATGTACATGCTGTATTTTTGCAATTGTGCACAATGTGCAATTTATTTTTGTTTTTGTGATAGTTTATAAAAATTTGTGTATCTCAAAAAGTACATTTTGAACACACTCAATTTCTTGTGGTTTGATAGGATTTAGAAAAATAAGAGTAAAACAAAAAACGATTTTCTTTTTTTGTGTTTTTTTTGCACATTTTAGCAAATATTTTATTAGTATGGACATGAGTCAATACATATTATTAAAATTTTGGATGTAAGGGTTGTATTGATGTGAAGAATATTAAAATGCTAAAAAAAAATGGCACTACAGCATGTAAAAATGTAAAGATCTGCTCTGGCAGACTTGTTCTATGGTTGGTCATAAAGGGTTAATTGGTATTCATTTGATGTGTAGATGGCATGTCGGATTAATGCTATCCTCCCTCACTTGGCACTACAGGCTACCATGCTGAGTTCAAGGAGAGGAACAGTATGTTGTGGAAGAGGGCAAGTCAGGTTGCCTTGAGGATGAAGGAACACAAGGTAACTGGGCTCACTGAAGGTCTGGAGTACGAGTTCAGAGTGATGGCAATCAACCTCGCTGGCATTGGCAGACCAAGTGCACCCACAGATCCACAGGTGGCCCTGAATCCCATCGGTAAGTATAAAAAGTTGGATTGGCAACATGTTTAAAAAACGGCTAGTTCTGTTCACTATGCAACAATGCATTTATATTTTTAATTTGTCTCAATAGATACCCCGGGGAAACCTGATGTGATCAGCATCACCAGAAGCACCGTGACCCTGCAGTGGACTGAGCCTCAGTTCGACGGTGGCCACAGACTGACTGGCTACATCGTTGAGAGGCGGGACCTGCCTTCAAAGATCTGGGTGAAGGCTAACAACGTGAACGTTGTGGAGCCTGCATTCACTGTAACCGATTTGCAGGAGGGCTGCAAATATGAGTTCAGAATCAGGGCTAAGAACGCCGCCGGAGCTATCAGCCCGCCCTCTGAGCAGACAGATACTATTATCTGCGCAGATGAATATGGTATGATATAACACTACCACTCAGATGGTGTCTGACTCACAGCTCAGTATACCTTGAATGATTATCTTGGCCTGTTGCATGATAAATAAAGTTTTCCCTATTTTGTCCAACAGCTGCCCCTACCATTATTATCGAGTCTCAGGTGAAGGAGGGTCTGACTGTCCGAGCCGGCGATACTATTGTCGTCACTGCCACGAGCATTTTAGGCAAACCTGCACCAACCTCCTGCTGGTCGAAAGGAGGAAAGTACTTTAAACCCTCTGATCTTGTTCATATCGAGACCACTGCAACTTCCTCCACTCTGTCCATCAAGTACGCCGGCAGGAAGGACTCCGGGGAGTACATCATCACTGCCAGCAATCCGTTTGGTGTGAAGGAAGAAACTGTGAAGGTCACAGTTCTGGATGTTCCTGGTGCTCCCGGACCCATTGAATGCAGTGGCATCTCCTCTGAAAGAGTCACTCTTACCTGGACAGCTCCTCACGAGGACGGAGGGTCTCCTATCAAGTATTACACCCTGGAGAAGAGAGAGACCAGCCGCCTGCTCTGGACTATCCTCGAAGAGAAGGTCATCGACTGTCACTATGTAGCCACCAAGCTCATCCAGGGCAACGAGTACTTCTTCAGAGTCTCTGCTGTGAACCAGTATGGTGCCAGTGAGCCATCTCATTCTGAGGCAGTCAAGATGGTTGATAGATTCGGTATGTACAGTTTATGTTCCTCAAGTCACCTTACATCCTACATTTTTTAAGATAAAGTGTCTCTGAGAGAATACAGACTACATGTGTTTCTTCTATCTGTGCTTGTAGGTCCTCCTGGTCCACCATCTAGACCAGAGGTTGAGAAAGTTGATGGACATTCAGCCACAGTGACCTGGAGGAGACCAGCTGAGGATGGAGGAAGTGACATTATCGGCTACTGTGTTGAGAAGAAGGAGAAAAAGGGAATGAGATGGGTCAGGGCATCTAAGAAATCCATTGCAGAGCTCAGCTATGAAGTCACCGGCCTCACTGAAGGAATAGAGTATGAGTTCCGTGTTCTTGCTGAGAACAAAGCTGGTGTTGGAGAGCCCAGTGAACCATCTATGCCTGTCAGAACAATCGTTGTTGCCTGTAAGTAAAAAACAAGTGTTTCAGCTGTGAAAAGCAAACAGACCTCCCAAATCCAATAATAAATAATTTCTTCTGTTAAGACAGTTTTAAAAGGATGCTATGTTTTGTTTTAAAAGATATTAACCACTTATTTTTTGTCCGGTAGATGTGCCCGGACCTCCGATCAATCCAAGAGTCACAGACACAACCAACACTGCTGCCACTCTGAACTGGGGAAAACCTCTTGATAATGGTGGACTTGAAGTCACTGGATATGTGATTGAACACAAGAAGGAAGGAACAGAAGAATGGGTTAAGGATACCCCATCATCTCTGCTTAGGATCACAGAGTTTGTTGTTCCCGATCTGGAAACTGGTGCAAAATACCACTTCAGAATTAGCGCTGTGAATGCTAAGGGAGCAGGTGAACCTGCAGAAACGAAGGATCTGATTGAGATTGTGGAGCGGCCGACCGAACCTGAATTTGAGCTGGATCTGGAGTTGAGAAGAACCCTTGTTGTCAGGGCTGGCTGCTCCGTTCGCCTCTTTGTGCCAATCAAGGGACGTCCTACGCCTACTGTGACCTGGACGAAGGAGGGTGGTCCTGTTCCACGTGCAGTCATTGACAGCACTGAGTCATTTACAATGTTGATCATCCCTGAGAGTTCAAGGATCGATGCAGGTAAATATGAGCTTACTCTTGAAAATGGATCTGGAAAGAAGACTGCGGATATTCATGTTAGAGTTCTGGATTCACCTGGACCTCCACTAAACCTAAAACCAGTGAAAATTGACAAGGAAAGCATTACTCTTCAATGGGAGATGCCTCTTATTGATGGTGGAGCCAAGATTACAAACTACATCATCGAGAAGAGAGAATCTACTCGCAAGGCTTTTGCCACTGCTATCACAAAATGCCCGACCACATCAGTCAGGATTGCTGACCTAGGTGAAGGCTGTGAGTACTACTTCAGAGTATCTGCGGAGAATGAGTATGGCATTGGTGAGGCAGTTGAAACTGGTGATCCAATTCGTGCTTCACAGGCACCAACTCCTCCAGAGAGTATTATTCCTACTGATATTACTAAGACCTCTGTGAGCCTGGCTTGGACAAAACCCAAGCATGATGGCGGAAGCAGAATTTCAGGATATGTCCTTGAGGCCCAGAAGAAGGGAACCGATCAGTGGGCACATGTAACAACCATCAAGAACATGGACTTCACAGTGAAGAATCTCAATGAGACTGAGGAGTACATTTTCCGTGTGATGGCTGTCAACCAGTCAGGTAGAAGTGCTCCACGTGAGAGCAAACCCATTGTTGTCAGGGATTCTACTTCTCTTCCTGAGTTCGACCTCCGCGGTGTATGTCAGAAGACTATTATCGCCAAGGCTGGAGATGATATCAAGGTTGAAATTCCAGTTATGGGACGTCCCAGACCTACTATCAGCTGGCAAAAGGATGGCGCAGCCCTAAAGGTCACGCAGAAAATCAACGTGGAAACTACTGCTGCTACTGCTATCCTCAGCATCAGTGAATGCACCAGAGCTGACAGCGGCACATACACCATGACAGGAAAGAACATCGTTGGTTCTGTTACAGATAATATCATCGTCAAAGTGCACGATGTACCCGGGCCACCCAAGGGACCGGTTAGTATTGTGGAGATAACTCGTACCTATTGCGTCTTTGCATGGGGCACTCCTGAGAATGACGGGGGCGTTCCAATCAACAATTACGTGGTTGAGATTAGAGACACCACTTCCCAGACATGGACAGAGCTGTCTTCCACTGTCATCCGTACCATGTTCAAAGCCATCCGCTTAAATACTGGATCAGAGTACCAGTTCAGAGTGAAAGCCAAGAACAGGTATGGTGTTGGACCTCCCATCACTTCAGAGTCAGTGGTGGCTGCCTATCCATTCAAAGTCCCCGGACCTCCCGGTACTCCTGGTGTTGTTGCGTTCACTAAGGACTCAATCACAATTGGCTGGAATGAGCCTGTGGTAGACGGTGGAAATGAAGTCATTGGTTATCATGTTGAGAGGAAAGAAAGAAGCAGCATCATGTGGACTAAGATTAGCAAGAGTCTTGTGAAAGGAAACATGTTTAAAACCACTGGGCTTGAAGATGGAATCGCCTATGAGTTCCGTGTCATGGCTGAAAACATGGCTGGAATCGGTAAGCCCAGCAAGGCCTCAGAACCAATACTGGCCTTGGACCCTGTAGACCCACCAGGCCAGCCAGTGCCAATATTTGTCAACAAGAATGTCATCACCATTCAGTGGGAAAAGCCAGAGTACGACGGTGGTTTCAAACTCACTGGCTATACAGTGGAGAAGAGAGAGCTTCCTGCTGGCCGCTGGATGAGAGCCAACTTCACCAACATCACTGAGACCACATTCACTGTCAGCGGACTGACTCAAGACGCCTCTTATGAGTTCCGTGTTATGGCCAGAAACTCAGCAGGAGCTGTGAGTGTGCCCTCTGAGCCCTCAGACCCAATCATTTGCAAAGATGATATCGTTGAGCCACGCATTATGGTTGATGCCATCTTTAAGGATGTTGTTCTACTGAAAGCAGGAGAGTCCTTCAAGCTTGATGCTGACATTGCTGGTCAACCAACCCCATCTATGGTTTGGACCAAGAATGGAAAGGAGGTTGAGAACACAATGAAACTGGAAGTACGGTTCACAGAACTGGAGACCACTCTGACCAACAAGGACTCTGTCAGAGCAGATGGAGGAGAATTTGTTTTGACTGCCACTAATGCCGGTGGATTCGCGAAGCATATCTTTAATGTGAAAGTACTTGATAGACCTGGACCCCCAGTTGGACCTCTTGAAGTGTCCGAAGTCACAGCTGAAAACTGTATTCTCACCTGGGCTCCACCTGCAGATGATGGAGGTGCCAAGATTGAAGGATACACGATTGAGAAGCGCGAGTCAAGCAGGCTAGTTTGGACCAATGTGGTTTCAGACTTGCAAGTTACACAGCACAAGGTAACCAAGCTGCTCGAAGGAAATGAATACATTTTCAGAGTCATGGCAGTCAACAAATATGGAGTTGGCGAGTCTCTTGATTCAGAGCCCACTATTGCAGACAACCCATATGTGGTTCCAGATGCTCCAGGAACTCCTGAGGTGACAGCTATCACTAAAGATTCAATGTTTGTTATGTGGCAAGCACCTAAGAGCGACGGTGGAACTCCCATCTCCCATTACAATGTAGAAAGGAAAGACAGAGTCGGCCTCCGCTGGGTCAAATGCAACAAGAGGAAGGTTAAAGATCTACAGTTTAAGACAACTGGCCTACTTGTTGGTCATGAATATAAATTCAGAATAACAGCTGAAAATGCTGCTGGAGTGAGTCCACCAAGTCTCTCAAGTCCATTCTACAAGGCCACTGATGCACTGTACATGCCAGGGGCCCCATGCAACCCCAGAGTCTTGGACACCACCAAGTCCTCAATTACAGTTGCCTGGAACAAACCTGTATATGATGGCGGCTCTGACATCACTGGCTACATTGTGGAGACCTGTATCCCATTAGAAAAAGAGGAAGATGAGGAATGGTCCATTGTGACACCCAAAGGAGGACTCCTCGCCACTTCATTCACCATTGTTAACCTGAAGGAGAACCAGGAGTATAAGATTAACATCTCTGCTCTTAACAGTGAAGGAATCGGAGAGGCAGCATCTGTACCTGGCAATTCCAAGGCAGAGGACAGGCTCCTCCCACCTGAAATTGATGTGGATGCCGAGCTCCGCAAGGTTGTGAGCCTTAGAGCTTGCTGCTCACTCAGACTGTTTGTACCTATCAGAGGCAGACCAGCTCCTCAGGCTAAATGGACCAAAGGAGATGGTGAGCGTGTTGAGAGGGCAACCATTGACAGCACATCATCGTATACATCACTCGTCGTTGAAAATGTCAACAGATTTGACAGTGGAAAGTATAATCTTACAGTTGAAAACAGCTCTGGCTCCAAGACAGTGACAGTCCAAGTCAGGGTACTCGACACACCGAGTGCCCCACAGAATCTCAAGATTACTGCTGTAACAAATGAAGCTGTCACTCTGACTTGGGATCCACCAGTGAATGATGGAGGAGTTAAGATTAAGAACTACGTTGTTGAAAAACGCGAGTCCACACGTAAAGCATATGCCACAGTCAATGCTAACTGCCATCAAAACACCTTCACGATCGACCAGCTCTTGGAAGGATGCAATTATTACTTCAGAGTTTTGGCTGAGAATGAATATGGCATTGGCCTGCCTATTGAGACTGGTGAATCAGTTAAAGTTTCTGAGAAGCCACAGCCACCTGGCAAAATCACTCTTAAGGATGTTACCAAGAACAGTGTCACCCTGACCTGGGAGAAGCCAGAGCATGATGGCGGCAGCAGAGTGGGCTGTTATGTTGTTGAGATCCAGCCCAAGGGTGTTGATAAGTGGAGCCAGTCTGTGATTGTAAAGGAAACAGAAGCTACTATTAGTGGACTCAATGCTGGTGAAGAATACATGTTCCGTGTAGCAGCAAGAAATGAGAAGGGGACAAGTGACCCACGCCAAATTGGTGTGCCTGTGATCGTCAAAGACCTTGTGATTGCACCTACTGTCAAAATGTTGTTTAACACGTTCAGCGTGTTGGCAGGAGAAGACCTGGCAATAGACGTTCCATATGTTGCACGTCCCAAAGCAGCTGTCTCCTGGGAAAAAGATGGTCAACCTCTGAAGAGAACTACCAGAGTAAACTATGGTGCAACTGACACAATGCTGAACCTCAACATCAAAGAGGCTACTAAAGATGATGTTGGACAGTATCATATTATCTTCAGCAACACAGCAGGAGAGACAACAGCAGACATTCGCGTTGTTGTACTAGACAAACCTGGTCAGCCAGGCGGTCCAGTTAAGGTGGAGGAGGTCACTTCTGACAGTGTTACCGTCTCCTGGAACCCACCAGAATATGAGGGTGGTTGCACAGTCAAACACTACATTGTGGAAAAGAGAGACACATCCACAACTACCTGGATGGTAGTCTCTCCCAACCTTGCAAGGACCAAAATCAAGGCAGGCAGGTTGAAGACTGGCTCTGAGTATCAGTTTAGAATCACAGCAGAAAACAGATATGGAAAAGGTCCGACTCTTCTTTCAGAGTGCATTGTGGCTCAATACCCATACAAACTTCCTGGGCCCCCGGGAACACCAAATATTGCAGCCTATACCAAAGACAGCATGGTGGTGGCCTGGAATGAACCTGTGAATGACGGTGGAAGCACTATCTTGGGCTACCATCTTGAACGCAAAGAGAGAAACAGCATCCTGTGGGTAAAACTCAACAAGTCTCTTATTACTGACCAAACCTTCAAGACCACTGGACTGGAACCAGGAATGGAGTATGAATATAGAGTTTATGCTGTAAACATTGTCGGAGTAGGTAAAGTAAGCAAAGTGTCTGAGGGACATATTGCCAGAGATCCTTGTGATCCCCCCGGCACCCCAGAGGCAACAAAGATCACTAAGGACTCTGTGACTATTGTTTGGACCAAGCCCGAATATGATGGCGGTGCAAAGGTAACAGGCTACATCGTGGAGAAGAAGGAGCTTCCTGAAGGTCGCTGGCTAAAGGCTAACTTCACCAACGTCATTGAGACAGAATATGTTGCAACTGGACTTGTGCAGGACAACCAGTATGAGTTCCGTGTCATTGCCAGAAATGCTGCTGGTGTATTCAGCATGCCTTCTTACAGCACCGGTCCTATCACTGCCAGAGATGAGATTGAACCCCCACGCCTCAGCATCGACCCTGAGTTCACAAAGACTATTGTGGTTAATGCTGGAGACAGCTTTAAGATTGATGCAGATGTTCACGGCAAACCACTGCCCTCAATCCACTGGATGAAGGGAGAGCAGGAACTGGGAAACACTATTCATAGGGAAATTAAGAATACTCCTATCAAAGCTTTTATATCCATCAAGGAAGCTAAACTTTCTGATGGAGGCCAATACACTTTGCTGCTGAAAAATCCAGGAGGAGAAAAGTCTGTACAGGTCAATGTTGTTGTTCTTGATAAACCTGGAGAACCACAGGGACCTCTTGTTTTTACAGGAGTGGCCAAAGACCGATGCTGCCTTGCATGGAAAGCACCCCTTGTAGATGGTGGCAGCAAGATCTCTCACTACATTGTTAAGAGGAGAGAGACTAGCAGGCTTGTCTGGACTGTTGTTGACTCACATGTGGAGAAGATTTGTTTGAAGGTTACTAAGCTCCTGGAAGGAAATGAGTACATCTTCAGAGTCTATGCTGTCAACCAGTTCGGAGTGGGTGCACCTCTTGAGTCTGCTGCTGTCACAATGAAAGATCCTTTTGAGATCCCTGACTCACCTAAGAGCCTAGAAGTTTCAGATATTAAAAAGGATTCAATGATACTCACCTGGGAGGCTCCTTCTGAAGATGGAGGCAGTCCTATCACTGGATACATAATTGAGAAACATGACAAAGAAGGTGTAAGATGGACCAGATGCAACAGGACAACAGTCACTGACTTGAAGTTCAAGATCACTGGACTCTTGGAAAGCCATAGTTACGAATTCAGAGTTGCAGCTGAAAATGCTGTAGGTGTTGGTGAGCCAAGCTCCCCAACTGTATACTTCAAAGCTCTTGATCCCACCTTCAGTCCAGGTCCACCACACAATCCAAGAGTAACTGACACAACTAAAACATCAGTATTCCTGTCATGGGGCAAGCCTGCCTGTGATGGAGGCTGCGAGATTCAGGGATATGTTGTTGAGTGCTGTCCTACCACAGAGCCAGCAGTGCCAGCTGAAGCCCCAGCTGCAGAAGCAGAAGCGACTGCCACAGAGGCCCCTGCTGAACAATGGACTATGTGCACACCACCAACAGGTGTCAAGAAGACCAAGTTTGAAGTTGCAAACCTGAAGGAAAACCAAGCATACAAGTTCAGAGTATGTGCTATTAACAAAGTCGGAGTTGGTGAGCATGCTGATGTCTCTGGAGCTGTTGTTACCCAGGACAGGGCAGAAGAGCCAGACCTTGACATTGACCCAGAACTGAGAAAGATTGTGACCATTAAAGCCGGAGCTTCCCTTAGATTGTTTATTCCCATCAAAGGAAGGCCCACACCTTCCATCAAGTGGGACAAGGATGAAGCTGCACTCAAAGAGACAGCTCAGGTCGAGGTGACCAGCAGTTACACATCCCTTGTAATTGACAAGATGAGCAGGAATGACAGTGGAAAATATACCATCACTGCAGAGAACTCCAGTGGAACCAAATCTGCATTTGTTGTAGTCCGTGTACTTGACACACCTAGCGCTCCTGTTAACTTGAAAGTAAAAGAAATTACAAACCAGTCAGTGACACTGGCATGGGAACCACCTCTGTTGGATGGTGGGTCCAAGATCAAAAACTATGTAATTGAAAAGAGAGAAAGCACCCGCAAAACATATGCAGCTGTTAAAACAAATTGCCATGCTCTTTCATACAAGATTGAGCCACTCCAGGAGGGCTGTAGTTACTACTTCCGAGTCCTTGCTGAGAACGAACATGGTGTTGGCCTGCCTGCCGCAACTCTTGATCCTCTTAAGGTCTCAGAGGTGCCCCAGTCTCCAAAGAACTTGAGCGTTACAGATCAAACCAAGACAAGCATCTCTTTGGCCTGGGAGAAGCCTGAGTATGACGGTGGTAGCAGAGTCATTCAGTACCTACTTGAGGTGCAGCTTAAGGGCCAGGAGAAGTGGAATGGTGTTAACACATTTAAGACAATGGATGCTACTGTTTCCAAACTGAACCCTGGAGAGGAGTATCTTTTCAGAGTTACAGCAATTAATGATAAGGGAAAGAGTGACCCCAAAGTCCTTGCTGGTCCAGTAATGACCAAGGACTTGGTCTTTGAGCCAGATATTCGACCAGCCTTCAGCAGCTACAGTGTCAATGTGGGCAAAGACCTGCATGTTGACATTCCCATCTTTGGACGACCTAAACCAACCGTTTCCTGGAGTAAAGATGGAGCTCCTCTGAAGTTCACTACCAGAGTCAACATTCAAAGTTCACCAACACATACAACACTAAGCATTAAGGAGGCAGCAGGTGATGATGGTGGCATGTACAGCATAAATGCCAATAACTCAGCTGGAAAGAAGGATACAACGGTTGAGATCATTGTACTTGACAAGCCCGGCCCTCCATCTGGCCCTGTGAGGTTTGACGAAATCACAACACAGAGTGTCACTCTTTCATGGGATCCACCAAAGCATAACGGTGGCTGCCAGATTTCAAACTATGTTGTACAGAAAAGAGATACTACCACAACAACATGGGAAAATGTCAGCATCAGCTATGCCAGAACGACCATCAAAGTGCCTAGATTGAAGACTGGAGCTGAATACCAGTTCAGGATCATTGCTCAGAACCGCTACGGCAAGAGCCATGGTCTGGATTCATCTGCTGTGGTTGCTCAGTACCCATACAGAGAGCCAGGCCCACCAGGCACTCCATTCATCTCTTCTCTCTCTAGAGACCACCAGGTTGTTGAGTGGCACGAGCCTGTTTCAGACGGAGGCAGCCCTGTCCTTGGTTACCATCTTGAAAGGAAAGAGAGGAACAGTATTCTTTGGGTTAAGATCAACAAAACAATTCTTCACGAACCTTGCTTCAAGAGTCACCCCTTGGAGGAGGGTATTGAGTATGAATACAGGGTTTATGCTGAAAATATAGTTGGCATTGGCAGGTCTAGTAAGATCTCAGAGGGCTGTGTTGCCCGTGACCCATGTGATCCTCCTGGCACACCAGAGGCCATCCATGTGACCAAAGATACCATTGTCATCCAGTGGACTAAACCAGAGTATGATGGTGGCAGTAATATAACTGGCTACACTGTGGAGAAGCGTGATTTGCCAGAGGGCAGATGGGTAAGGGCAAACTTCACTAATGTGATTGAGACACAGTTCACTGTGACTGGTCTGACTGAGAACGCACAATATGACTTTAGAGTCATTGCTAAAAATGCTGTCGGCACCATCAGCAAGCCATCCTACAACAGCGGACCAGTCATTGCAAGTGATAAGTTGGAGGCACCCAAATTCTCCATTGACCCTGCGTTCACCAAAACAATTATCATCAATGCTGGAGAGACCTTCAAGCTGGATGCTGATGTCACTGGCAAGCCGCTCCCTACAATTCAGTGGTTCAGGGATGAAAAACTAATTGAGAATACACTCAGACTAGAGGTAAAAAATACAGAAAACCATGCAATGATTGTCATTAAGGACTGTGTTAGAATTGATGGTGGAATTTACACACTCCAGCTGAAAAATGAGGCTGGTAGTGAAACCGTTCCATTCAAGGTAGTGGTCCTGGACAGGCCTAGCCAATGTGAAGGACCCCTCCACGTCACTGGAGTAGCTGAAGATCGATGCACACTGGTGTGGCGTGCTCCTCTACATGATGGAGGTAGTCCTATTAAACACTACTTAATCGAAAGGAGAGAGACCAGCCGTCTAGCTTGGACTGTTGTTTCTAACAGCTGTACAAACACATGCTACAAAGTCACCAAATTACTGGAAGGCAACGAGTATATGTTCCGTGTCATGGCAGTTAACAGTTATGGTGTCAGTGAGTCGCTGGTGTCCAGTGGAGTAATCATGAAGACTCCATTTATTCCTCCAGGTACACCTCATATCGAGGAAGTTTCCAACATTGCTCATGATGGCATGACCATTACTTGGTCAGCCCCTGAGACTGAGGGTGGCACTGAGATTACCAGTTACATCATTGAAAAGAGGGACAGAAATGGAATCAAATGGACCAGATGCAACAGACAGAAAGTCACTGATCTCTCCTTCCGAGTTACAGGCCTAACCACCAACCATGAATATGAATTCAGAGTTTCTGCTGAGAATGTAGTTGGAGCAGGAGAGCCAAGTCTTCCAAGTTCATACTACAAGGCCTGTGATCCCAAGTACAAACCTGGTGCCCCAGCATACGTTAATGTTATTGACTCCACAAAGAGTTCTATTACAGTGTCCTGGGGTAAGCCTCTGTCTGACGGTGGCAGCACCATTCAAGGATATGTTGTTGAAGTCTGTAAGGCTGAGGCGGAGGAATGGACCATGGTTACTCCCCCCACTGGCCTCCGTGTCAACAAATATGAAATAACCAAACTTACTGAGGGTCAGGAGTACAAGATCCAGGTGTGTGCTCTGAACAAACTGGGAGTTGGTGAGCCAGCAGCACTCTCTGGAACAGCTAAACCAGAAGAAAGGGTGGACCCACCACAGATCCACCTCGACTCTGAGCTGAGGAAGGGCATCATTGTGAAGGCTGGTGCATCTGTTAGAATTCATATTCCATTCAAGGGCAGGCCAACACCTGAGATCAAGTGGACTAAAGATGAGGGAGCCATCACTGAAAAAGCGGTGGTTGAGAAAGCCCTCAACTTCACACAGCTGTCCATTGATTCATGTGACAGGAGTGACTCAGGAAAATACGCCCTGACCCTGACCAACAGCAGCGGGTCTGTGTCTGAGGTTGTTTCTGTTAAAGTTCTGGATACACCCAGTGCCCCACAGAATCTTGTGGTTAAAGAAGTCAAAAAGGACTCTGTTACTCTTGTATGGGATGCCCCACTGATTGATGGAGGTTCCAAGATCAAGAACTATGTTATTGACAAACGTGAATCAACCAGGAAGGCCTATGCAAATGTGTCCACAAAATGCTCCAGGACAACATATAAAGTTGAGAACTTGATTGAAGGTGCTATGTACTACTTCAGAGTCACGGCTGAGAATGACTATGGAATCGGCCAGGCAGTTGAAACAAAGGTGGCTTCCAAGGCCTCCGAGGTGCCACTGCCTGTTGGAAAAGTCTTCCTCACTGATGTCACCAAGGTCAGTGCATCACTGGCTTGGGAGAAACCCGAGCATGATGGCGGCAGTAGAATCGGTGGTTACTTAATTGAGATGCAACCCAAAGGTACAGATAAGTGGGGAGTTGCAACAAATACAAAGACATGCGATGGCACTGTCAAAGGCCTCACAGCAGGAGCAGAATACCTATTCCGTATTATTGCTTATAATGAGAAGGGAAAGAGTGAGCCAAAGGCACTTGCTGCACCTGTTACTGCTAGTGACATGACCATCGAACCAAGCATTAAGATGCAATTCAATACATACAGCGTATTGGCTGGAAAAGACTTGAAGTTGGAGTTCCCTGTGCTTGGTAGACCCAAACCTAAAGTTGCATGGACCAGGGATGGTCAGCCATTAAAGGTGACATCCAGAGTTAATGTGATAAGCACTCCAACAACAACTGGAATTCAAATTACTGAGGCATGCAAGGATGACTTTGGAAAGTATTCCATTACAGCAACCAATAGTGCCGGCACGATCACTGAGGATGTGTCTGTCATTATCCTTGACAAGCCTGGTCCACCAACAGGCCCAATCAAGGTTGTTGAAGTGAGCAACACATTCGTCCATCTCTCCTGGGAGCCCCCACAGTACATGGGTGGATGCCAGGTAAAGAACTATATAGTGGAAAAGAGAGACACCACCACCACAACATGGCAGCCAGTCACTACACAGCTAGCCAGAACAGCCTTCAAGGTCACCAAGCTGAAGACTGGTGCAGAATATCAGTTCAGAATCATAGCTGAAAACAGATATGGAAAGGGTGCATCCCTGGACTCCAAGTCCATTGTTGTTCAATATCCATACAAGCCACCAGGACCCCCAGGAACACCACATGTCAAATCTGCAACCAAGGAAATGATGATCATTGAATGGAATGAACCAGTCAATGATGGTGGAAGTACAGTTATTGGGTACCACCTGGAAAGCAAGGAGAGAAGCAGCATAATGTGGAACAAACTGAACAAGACCCTTATCACTGATACTCAGTTCAAGATCTGCAATCTTGAGGAAGGTATTGGATACGAATTCAGAGTGTATGCTGAAAATATTGTTGGTGTTGGCAGATGCAGCAAAGCATCAGAGTCCTTTGTTGCCCGTGACCCATGCGATCCTCCTGGTGCTCCTGAAGCTATCTCTATTTCTAAGACCCTGATCAAGATTCAGTGGACCAAGCCTGAGTATGATGGTGGCAGCAAAGTAAATGGTTATATTGTGGAAAGGAAAGATCTTTCCTCTGCTGATAAGCGCTGGGTTAGAGCTAATTTCACTAATATAGTTGAGACGGAGTATATCGTCACTGGCTTGACAGAGAATGAACAATATGAATTCAGAGTTATTGCAAGAAATGCCGCTGGAGTCTTCAGTGAACCATCTGACAGCTCTGGACCCATTACTGCTACTGATGAAATTGAACCACCAAGGGCCTCAATGGATCCCAAATACAAGGATGTCATCGTTGTCAATGCTGGAGAAAGCTTGCATCTCGATGCAGACATCCATGGAAAACCAATCCCTGACGTTGTCTGGCAAAAAGAGGGCAAGGAAATGGACAAAGCCCTGCGCATTGAAGTAAGAACTACACAGAAACGTGCAGCTATGACCATCAAGGATGTAACCAAGCTTGACGGTGGCCACTATGACCTTGTCCTCAAGAATCTGGGTGGTGTAAAAACCTTCCCTATCACTGTCAAAGTCCTTGATAAACCAGGTCCACCCACTGGACCTATAAAAACGACAGGAGTTATGGCTGACAGGTGCATCCTTGCCTGGTCTGAACCAACTCTGGATGGTGGGGCTAGTATCACTCACTATGTCTTGGAGAAGAGAGAGACTAGCAGGTTGTCCTGGACAGTGGCTGCATCAGATATCAAGGGTTTGTACCATAAAGTAACAAATCTGCTCCCTGGAGATGAATATATTTTCAGAGTCAGAGCAGTAAATAAATATGGTCTTGGTGATTTCCTTGAGAGTGAACCCATCATTGCACGCAATCCTTACAAGCCACCTAGTGCTCCTGGAACTCCAGAAGCAAGTCAGATCACAAAGGACTCTATGGTACTGTCTTGGAGTGCTCCAGAACTGATTGGTGGAGCTGACATTGAAAACTACCACCTTGAAAAACGTGACAAAGACAGTGTAAGGTGGACAAAATGCAACCGACAAAAGCTCACTGACACCCACTTCAAGGTCACAGGTCTGATGACCGACCACTTCTATGAGTACCGTGTATCTGCTGAGAATGAGGCTGGAATGGGAGACCTTAGTGAATTGTCCCTATTCTACAGAGCATGTGATGCCCTAACACCACCCGGACCTCCACACCATCCTAAGGTGACAGACTACACAAAGTCTTCTGTGTCTCTGTCCTGGGGTAAACCTGACTTCGATGGTGGCGCCTATGTAAAGGGCTACATTGTTGACATGAGGGAGTACACACCAGTGCCTGAATCAACAGAGGAGGCAGAAGTAGCACCAGCAGTAGAGGCACCAGTTGAAAAAGAATGGACCATGTGCACTCCACCCAGTGGCATTCAAACCACTAAACTCACTATCAAAGACCTGAAGGAGGGTGGAGAGTACCAGTTCAGAGTCTGCGCTATTAACTCTGAGGGAGTGGGGGAGGCTGCTAATGTCCACAGCACTGTGGTCACTTCTGACAGGGTAGAGGCACCAGAGATCGAGCTGGATGCTGATCTTAGAAAGGTGGTATCCGTCCGTGCTTGTGGAACTCTGCGTCTGTTTGTCACAATCAGGGGAAGGCCTGAACCTGCAGTGAAGTGGGAGAAGGTTGAGGGTACTCTCACAGACCGTGCTGCAATTGACACCACCAGTTCATACACCATGCTTGTCATTGACAATGTGAATCGCTTTGACAGTGGTAAATACTCACTAACACTGGAGAACAGCAGTGGTTCAAAATCTGCAATTGTTGCAGTAAGAATTTTGGATACACCAAGTGCACCCCAAAACTTCTCTGTGAAGGAGCTGAAGAAGGATTCAGTGACTCTCGGCTGGGATACACCACTCACTGATGGTGGTGCTAAAATCACAAACTATATTGTAGAGAAGAGGGAGTCTGTCAGAAAGGCCTATACGACTGTTACCAGCAACTGCCTGACCAACTCTTTCAAAATTGAAGAGCTGCCTGAGGGTGGCACTTTCTACTTTAGAGTATGTGCTGTTAATACATATGGCCAAGGACAGATGGTTGAAACCAAAGAAATCAAAGTGTCTGAGGTACCAATGCCACCAGGCAAGGTTAGCCTTGTGGATTTAACAAAGACCAGTGTGACACTGGCATGGGAAAAACCTGCTCATGATGGTGGAAGCAAAGTAATGTGCTACAATGTAGAATTTAAACCTAAGAGTGGAGATAAATGGGGCACAGCATGCACAGTGAAGGTGCCTGAAGCAACTATTCCTAATCTCACTCCTAATGAAGCCTATTTATTCAGAGTTGTTGCAATCAATGAGAAGGGCAAGAGCGAGCCAAAGGATCTTGGCTTGCCTGTGGTTGCAAAGGATGTTGAAATTGAACCATCCATCAACTTACTGTTTAACACATACAGTGTGAAGGCTGGAGGTGACCTTACTGTTGAGATACCAGTAAGAGGCAGGCCGAAGCCTGTTGTATCCTGGAAGAAGGATGGCCTTCCTTTGAAGCAAACATCATCAGTGACTCTGTTGAACACTCCAACTTCATCCAAAATTATCATCAAAGAGGCTAACAGAGAACATGTTGGCAAGTATGAGATTACTCTGGCAAACACAGCAGGAACTGTCACATCAGATATTGGAGTTGTTGTCCTTGATAAACCAGGTGCACCTAAAGGTGTAAAGGTTGACTCCGTGACATCAGACAGCATCACTCTGTCGTGGTCTCCACCAGATTATGATGGTGGCTGCTCCATTAGTAACTACATTGTGGAGAAGAGGGACACAAACACACAAGAATGGCAGATGGTAGCAAGTAATGTTGCTCGAACATCGTTCAAGGCTGGCCGCCTGACCCATGGATCAGAGTACCAATTCCGCATCTATGCAGTCAACCGTTATGGCAAGAGTCCATATCTGGATTCACCTGGAATCACTGCTCAGTATACCTTCAAACAACCAGGACCTCCTTCCACGCCCATAGTGAAGCTGGCCACCAAGTCTTTCATGCTGGTAACGTGGAACGAGCCAGTCAATGATGGTGGTAGTCCTGTGGTGGGCTACCATCTGGAGAGGAAGGAGCGCTCCAGCATTCTTTGGACAAAGATGAACAGAGGAATGATCAAAGACACACAATACAAAGTCAATGGAGTTGAAGAGGGTATGATGTATGAATACCGCATCTATGCTGAAAATATTGCTGGTATTGGTAAATGCAGCAAGGCCTGTGAAGCTGTAGCAGCCAGAGATCCATGTGATCCTCCAGGCACACCTGTCGTCACTGCTATCACCAGGACATCTGTCTCCTTATCTTGGGAAAAACCAGAGTATGATGGTGGAGCCAAGGTTTCTGGCTACACCATTGAACGCAGAGACCTCCCTGAAGGACGCTGGACAAGGTGCAACTTCACTAATGTACCTGAGACCCACTATGAAGCAACAGGCCTTTCAGAGAACAGCCAGTATGACTTCCGTATAAT
Source organism: Centropristis striata (assembly GCF_030273125.1). Lineage (NCBI taxonomy): Eukaryota > Metazoa > Chordata > Actinopteri > Perciformes > Serranidae > Centropristis > Centropristis striata. Next base: position 37,024,712 of record NC_081526.1, on the reverse strand, counting down.
TGCTAAGAATGCAGCTGGATTGTTCAGTCATCCATCTTACAACACCGGCCCCATCACTGTCAAGGATGATGTGGATCCACCACGCATTATGATGGATGTCAAGTTCAGAGAGACAGTGCATGTGAAAGCAGGAGAAACTCTGAAGATTAATGCTGATCTCGCTGGACGCCCTGCCCCTGTCGTTTCCTGGACCAAGGACGGCAAAGAAATTGAACTGAGGGCCAGAATTCAGATTGTTTCAACAGAAACCAGTACTTCTGTCATTGTGAAGGACTGCATCAGAAGAGATTCTGGACAGTATGTCCTGACTCTACAGAATATTGGTGGAACAGTTACCATGCCAGTAAACTGTGTGATTCTAGATAAGCCAGGACCCGCAGCAGGACCTCTGCAGATCACAGGTCTCACATGTGAGTATTGCACTCTGTCATGGGGTGCTCCTCAGGAGATCGGTGGTGCTGACATCACACATTACGTTGTTCAAAAGCGTGAGACTAGCCGCTTGGCGTGGACAGTGGTGAAGGGAGATGTCACAAAGACATACCTGAAGGTAACAGGACTGATTAAGGGCAATGAATATATATTCAGGGTTCTGGCTGTCAACAAGCATGGACTTGGTGAGGCCCTTGACAGTGAGGCTGTGAAGATTACAGATCCATACACTTTTGCCACCGCTCCAACTAATGTTGACGTCACTGCCATAACTGGAGATTCAATGACCCTTACTTGGTGCAAGCCAGCCAGTGATGGAGGCAGCCCCATCACAGGATATGTGATTGAGCGCCGTGAAAAGACAGGTATGCGCTGGGTCCGTGTGAACAGGGATCCAGTTGTTGAATGTACCACAGTAGTAACCAAACTACGTAAGAGTTGTGAGTATGACTTCAGAGTCTACGCGGAAAATGCTGCTGGTATGAGCCCCCCGAGTGAGCGATCTGCAACATTCAGAGCATTAGATCCTCTGGTTGTTCCTTCTCGTCCAACAAAGCCAAAGATTATAAGTTCAAACAAGGACAGTGTGTCCATTGTCTGGAAACCTCCAACAAATGATGGCGGTGCTCCCGTCCTTGGATATAGTGTTGAATACAGAGACTACATCCACAAACCAAAGCCAGAGGTTGAGGAAGAAGAGGAAGAATATGAGGAGGAGGAGGAAGAGGAGGTATTTGAATCACCTGAAGAACTAGCTAGATGGGTTGAAGCTATCCCTCTTACTAAGAGCTTGGAGTTCACTATCGCTGGACTTAAGACAGATGCAGAATATGAATTCTGTGTCAAGGCAATAAATAAAATTGGCAGCAGTGCACGTAGCCCATATTCAGATGCAGCTGCAGCAATGGATAGAACTGCAGAACCATCATTTGATGTCGACATTGAGATGCGTAAAGTACTCCTTGTCAAGCATGGCACAGCATTTACTCTCAATGTGCCATTCAAGGGCAAGCCTGTGCCATCAGTGGTATGGGCCAAGGAGGGTGTTGATCTTAAGGTCAGAGGAACCATTGAATCAACAAAATCGAGCACTTCACTGACCATGGAGAATGCAACCAGAAATGACTCTGGAGAGTACAGCGTCACAATTGAGTCACCACTAGGAACAGCAACACTGCCCATGGTTGTCAAGGTTCTTGACTCTCCTGGACCTCCTGTCAATGTTAAAGTTTCAGCAGTTACCAGGGATTCTGCAACCCTCACCTGGGAAGCTCCAGAGAATGATGGCGGTGAGGTAGTCAAGGCCTACCATGTTGAAAAACGTGAGGCCAGCAAGAAGGCCTGGGTGTCTGTGACCAGCAACTGCCGTGCACTGACTTACAAGATAGAAGACTTACAGGAGGGAGCCATGTATTACTTCAGAGTTATTGGAGAAAATGACCAAGGAGTGGGTGTCCCTCAGGAGGCCAAGGCTGGAACTAAGATTACAGGTAACTTATTAACCGACACTTCTTAAATTTGGTAGCTGTGAAGTTATTTTTAGTTTATTTTTTTACATCTTTACCATGTGACAAAATGCACTTCATAAAATTACCTGCTGTGTCTTACAGAGGTACCAAGTATACCCATGAAACTTGGAGTTGTAAATGTTACCAAGGACAGCGTCACAATCGCCTGGACAAGACCAGAATACGATGGTGGTAGCAGGGTCAAAGGCTATCTTATTGATGCCCTGGAGAAGGGACAGACCAAGTGGGTGAAGTGTGCCACTGTAAGGACCATGAACCACACCATCAAGAACCTGCGGGAATGTGCCGAGTACTACTTCAGAGTGCGTGCTGAGAACCACGCCGGACTTAGTGAACCCAAGGAGATGATCGTACCTGTTATTGTCAAGGAAATACACGGTATTATCTTTTTTTTTAATTGTAACTAGAAAACAAGATGCTGTTTATAAAGTATACAGTTTAAAACATATTTACAGATGGACTTTATTTTATCAGTGGTAATGATAAGGAAATGCTGTATTCCATGCAATGAAGCTGTACTTTATATTTATTAATACTTTTTAAAGAAGCCACAGAATTTGAGGAGAAATGATGGGACTACTTGTTTTAAGAAATCATTCATCACATCGATGACTTCTTTCTTTCAACAGAGGCTCCAGAGTTTGACATGAAGAACTACCCCAAGAATACAGTTTATGTGAAAGCAGGATCTGACCTGACCTTTGAGATTCCTCTCACTGGCAGGCCCATGCCGAAGGTGACCATGTCCAAGAACAATGTTGTCATCAAGGGATCTAAGAGGCTGCTAGCAGAAGTAACTCCAGACAGTTTAGTCATCACCCTAACTGAAAGCATTTCAAGTGATGCTGGTAAATACGAAGTCACTGCCTCAAATGCGGGAGGTACCACCAAGATCTTCATTATATTTGTTGTGCTGGACAGACCTGGACCTCCTGTTGGTCCGGTCGAAACTGGAGAGGTCGGAGAGACCACAGTATGTCTGAAATGGGCTCCTCCAGAGTATGACGGTGGCAGTCCTGTTACCAACTACATTGTTCTGAAACGTGAAACCAGCACTCCTACCTGGGCTGAGGTGTCCACTAGCATTGCCAGAAGCTCCATTAAGGTGACTAAGCTCACCAAGGGAGAAGAGTATCAGTTCAGAATCAAGGCTCAGAACCGACTCGGTTTCAGCAACCATATCGACAGCAAGCCGGTCATGATAAAGCTTCCATACAGTAAGTTATAGTGTGTGTGTATTTGCCTACTCTTTAAATTATCTATTTTCTCTGCCATACTTTTTATGGATGACCTTTCTGAATACTGACATGAATATTGTCCATCAAAGCCATCCCTGGACCTCCATCCACACCATGGCTCAGCTTTGTATCCAGAGAGAGCCTGACGGTTTGCTGGAATGAGCCAGTTGTTGATGGTGGAAACCCTGTGTTTGGATATCATCTCCAAATGAAGGAGAGGAGCAGCATCCTCTGGCAGAAGATCAATAAGACAGCAATCCCAGGAAACCAGTGGCGAGTCACAAACATCTGTCCTGGACTCATCTATGAATTCAAGGTGGCAGCTGAAAATGCCGCCGGTATTGGAAAGTTGAGTAAGACGTCTGAAGAGGTGCTTGCTATTGATGCTTGCGGTGAGTGTTTTTATTTTGATCTCCAGTTTTAAAGGGACCCATATCTGTACATAATAACAACTTTTATTGAGTCTGTTGTTGGATAAAATTGAATCTTTCCTATTTTAATATTACAGAGCCTCCAGCAAATGTCCATATCACGGAAGTCACCAAGAACTCGGTCAGCCTGGCCTGGCAGAGACCTCCATATGATGGTGGCAGCAAGATTACCGGCTACAGTGTGGAAAGGAGGGATCCTGCCAGTAATAGATGGGTGAAGGCCAACTTCACAAACATCATTGAGCTGGGCTTCACTATATCTGGTCTGAACCAGGACGAGTCCTATGAGTTCAGAGTGTACGCCAAGAATGCTGTTGGGTCTGTCAGCAACCCATCTCTCATTGCTGGCCCAGTCACCTGTGTTGACGCTTGTGGTTCGTATTTCATTTATGTCCATGTTTACATGTCTTGTTTACCTTACCTTTATACATAACGTATACTGATATATTTATACTCCCCCAGGTGCCCCAGCCATTGACCTTCCTCCAGAGTACCTGGATGTGGTTCAGTACAAGGCTGGAGCTTCAGTTAAGCTTAGAGTCGGAATCATCGCCAACCCTCTGCCAACCATCGAGTGGCTCAAGAATGGAAATGAGCTGGTACAAAGCTCTACCCTGTCCATTGAAAGCACAACTGACTCTTCTGCTGTTCTGATTAAGGATGCAGCTCGCTTTGACACGGGCTCATACAAGATCAAGATCAGGAATGTTCTGGGCTCAGCATCTGCTACCATCAGGATTGAAATCCTAGGTATTTGGCAGTTCCTGCCTCACCCTTACATTTTTATTATTCTGAATTACTAAACCCAAATTAAATCGACTTGCTCTCTTCTAATACAGTCTTCATTAATGTTCATATGCTCTTCCTCTAGACAAACCTGGACCCCCAGCTGGTATGATTAACTTCAACTCTGTCACGGAAGACAGGATCATCTTCAGCTGGGATCCTGTACCCGAGTCTGACCAGGGAGGTTCCAAGGTGACCCATTACATTGTGGAGAGGCGTGAAACCAGCCGAGTAGTCTGGACGACAATTTCAGAAAAGCACGAGCAGACACACGCCTCTGCCACCAAGCTGATGCGTGGAAATGAGTATGTGTTCCGCGTAATGGCTGTTAATAAGTATGGAGTTGGAGAGCCTCTGGTGTCAGAGCCCGTCCTCGCCAAGAATGCCTTTGGTAAGTTTACAGCTGTGGAGTGAATATGACTGTTAATGTAAATAAGTCAAAGCTGATTATCAGTTTTCTACCTTTTTTCTTTACTTTTAAACCAAATACTATGCTTATTTATTAAATACATCACTCTGCAGCACTTATCTATTGCCTTTGTTATATATTTTCAACTGGGGCTCAATAAAGATTTATTGCAATAAGAAAACCAATGCTTCATCAGGATTGTTACTTGTGTTTTCACATTTCTTTTCTATGACTTTCTGTAGTTACTCCTGGGCAGCCTCACACTCCTGAGGTGAATACAATCACCAAGTCCACTATGGTGGTTGAATGGGACAAACCAGGTGTAGACGGAGGTAGCACCGTGACTGGCTACTATCTGGAGAGACGCGACAAGAAAAGCTTGCGCTGGATCAGAGTTTACAAAGACCCCGTTACTGGCATTAAACAGAGTGTCTACCATCTGACAGAAGGAAACGAGTATCAGTATCGCGTCTGTGCCATCAACAAGGCTGGAGAAGGACCGTTCTCTGATGCATCAGACTTCTACAAGGCTGCTGACCCAGTTGGTAAGTTGTCTGACATTAAGAGATTTCCATCAAAAAATAAGAAAGATGTATGTATAACCCCACAAAACAAATTTGTTAAATTTTGTTAACAGATCCACCAGATGAGCCTTGCAAGCTGAAGGTTGTGGACTCCACCAAGACATCCATCACTTTGGGTTGGTCTAAGCCAGAATGGGACGGAGGCAGCGAGGTCATCAGCTACATGATTGAGAAGCTTGTTGAAGGAGAGACAGAATGGTCTAAGATTACCTCCAAGGGAGAGGTCAAGACGACAGAATACATCGTTCACGACCTAAAGCCAGACGTCAGCTACTTCTTCAGAGTTTCTGCTGTCAACTGTGCTGGCCGTGGAGTGCCTCTGGAGATGACTGAGCCTGTGCAAGCAAAGGATATCCTGGGTAAATAATCATGTTATATCAAAATATTATGTATCATCACGTTGCTCATGTACGACAGTCCCTGTGTGACCTTGAATATTTTTCCTTATTTTCACAGAGGAGGCCCAGATCGACTCTGATGTGGCCATGAGAAGTCATTACATTGTGAAGGCTGGCAAGGATGTGGAGCTGTCTGTCCCTCTGAAGGGCAGACCTGCTCCCACTGCTTCCTGGAGCAAGGGAGAAGAATGCATCGATCGTGACCCCAAATATGAATTCCACCACTCAGACACTACCACAGTCCTTGTCATGCGTGAAGTGACCAGGCTCGACACCGGAAAGTACACAGTGAAGATAGAGAATGGTGTTGGACAGCCAAAGACCCTGACCCTGTCCGTGAAGGTCCAGGATTCTCCAGCTCACTGCAATAACCTGGTCCTGAAGGAAGTGACTCGTGGAAAGGTCACTCTCTGCTGGGAGCCTCCACTCCTGGATGGTGGCGCAGAGATCACAAACTACATTGTGGAGAAGAGAGATTCCTCCAAGAGATCCTTCTCCTCAGTGACAAGCAAATGCATGGATACAACGTACACAATTGAAGACCTCTCAGAGAAGACATCCTTCTTCTTCCGAGTGTTGGCAGAGAATGAGAATGGTGTTGGTGATCCATGTGAAACACTTGAGCCTGTGAAGGCCACAGAGACTCCAGGACCAGTCAAGGAGATTTCTATGAAGGATTCGTCAAAGACCTCCATCACTCTGCAGTGGCTGAAGCCGGATTACGATGGCGGCAGCATCATCTCTGACTATGTCGTTGAAAAGAAGCTCAAGGGTGAGGAATGGTCATTGGGAGGAACCAGCAGACAGTGTGAGTTTGAGGTTAAGAAACTCAAGGAGCACTCAGAGGTGTTCTTCAGAGTGGCTGCCAGGAATGAGAAGGGACAGGGCGACTTTGTTGAGGCTGGGCCTATCAAGGTCATTGACTACATTATCACACCTGAGGCAAGCCTCGCAGAGTACCCAGGTGGCCGCATCAAGGTTCGTCTGGGTCACAATGTGCACATTGAGCTGCCATACAAAGGTAAACCCAAACCTTCTGTTCTGTGGCTGAAGGATAACCTGCCTCAGAAGGAGAGTGATCAAATCCGCTTCAAGACGACAGAAAACAAAGCCACACTTATGATTAAAAATGTGAAGAAGGAGAATGAGGGTAAATACACCCTAACGCTTGACAACAAGGTCAACAGAAGATCCTTCCACATCCATGTCATCACACTTGGACCACCATCAAAGCCTGTCGGACCCATCCGCCTGGATGAAGTGAGAGCTGAGAGCATCATGATCTCCTGGGATGAACCCCTTGATGATGGTGGTGGAGACATCTCTTGCTACACTGTAGAGAAGCGGGACACCGCCAAGAACGAATGGAAGATGGCCTGCTCCTGTGTCGAGGATACTCAGTTTAAGGCCCTCAACCTGATCAAGGGTCTCCAGTACCAGTTCAGAGTGTGTGCTGAGAACAGATACGGTGTCAGCGAGCCTCTGCTCTCACAGACGGTAATTGCTAAGCACCAGTTCAGACCTCCAGGCCCACCAGGCAAACCTGTCGTATACAATATCACCAACGATGGCATGACCATCCAGTGGGAGAAGCCCATCTTTGACGGTGGTACCCCTATCCAGGGCTACCACGTGGAGAAGAAGGAGAAGAACAGCATCATGTGGCAAAAGGTCAACACCGTGCTGATCAAAGAAACCGATTTCAGGATCTTGGAACTGATTGAAGGTCTCGAGTACTCCTTCAGAGTCTACACCCAGAATGATGCTGGCTTCAGCCGAATGAGTGATGAGAGCAAGTCGACCATGGCCGTCAGTCCTGTTGGTGAGTTCAGATCCAGACCATTACATTATTTTGTTTCACTTCAAACATAAAGCATATTGAAACCATTATAAGTTCAACAAAGTCATTACTGTTCTAAAATCTGACTAGAAAGAAAGCTCAAAGATGCATCTAATGTCTTTCAGATCCTCCTGGCCAGCCTGACTACACTGATGTGACAAGTGACTCAGTGACATTGAAATGGGATGCACCCAAACGTGATGGTGGAAGCAAGATTACCAGCTACAGCCTTGAGAAACGCCAAGGAAAAGGCCGCTGGTTCAAGGCCAACTTGACTGATGTACATGAATGTCTGTACACTGTGACTGGGTTGGCAACAAATGAACGCTACGAGTTCAGAGTGACTGCCAGAAATGCCATTGGTGTTGTCAGCCCTCCCTCAAACTCCTCCGGCATGATCGTGGTTAGAAGTGAGAACGGTGAGTAATAATAGAAAACAGAGAGCAGAGAAGGAGCTTGTGATATTGTAATATCGGTAACTAAATGATGACGAACACAGTTTTCATTTTCATTCAATGTTGAATAAATTTACATATTGTACTAATGCATCCCTTTTCCTCTGAACCAGCTGCTCCAATAATTGAGTTTGGTGCGGAGTACTTTGAGGGTTTGACAGTCAAGGCGGGAGACAACATCAGGCTAAAGGCGGCCATCAATGGACGCCCTGTTCCCAAGGTTGTCTGGTTCAGAGACGGTGTTGAGGTTACCAAAAAGATGATGGACATTATTAATGTAGCTGGATCAAGCACTTTGTTTGTCAGGGACGCTGACCGTTCCCACCGTGGCCTCTACACTGTGGAGGCTACCAACGGATCTGGAAGCAAAAAAGCAGACATTCTTGTTCAAGTTCAAGGTACACACTTTTGACAGTTCTCTCTTTATAATACAGTGCACTCGTCTAAACCGCTGTATTTATTAATTTATGTTCCTGTACTTCTATCTCACACATCTACACCATGCAGACACACCAGGGGAGCCAGTGGGACCCATCACTTTCACAAACATCTCAGAGGGTAAGTGCACTCTCTCTTGGAACCCACCAGAGAATGACGGCTGCTCAGAGATTTCACATTACATCATTGAGAAGCGCGAGACTGCCAAGATCTCCTGGGCTTTGGTGACTGATGAATGTATGGAGTGCACTTACAATGCAACCAAGCTCATCAAGACCAACGAGTACCAGTTCAGGGTCTCTGCTGTTAACAAGTTTGGAGTTGGTAGACCTGTGGAGTCTAGCCCCATCATTGCAAAGATGCAATACAGTAAGTGAAAAGGCTTTTTGAAGTATTAATGATGAAGACAAATTTTGCCTTGCAAACAGTACAGTAATGTATGCAAAAATTGTTTTCTTCAGCTACTCCTGATGCTCCAAGCACCCCTGATGCTACTGAGACAACAGGAGAGAGCATCACCCTGTCCTGGAGCGCTCCAACATCTGATGGAGGAAACCCTATTCAGTATTACCTGCTGGAGAAACGAGAAAAGAAGACTGTCCGCTTCTACAAGGTGATTACCAAGAAGCCCATCGTTGAATGTGCTCACAAGGTGCTCAACCTGACAGAGGATATGGAATACGAGTTCCGTGTAATGGCGGTCAATGATGCTGGTGTTGGAGCTCCTAGCAACATTTCTTTTGCTATCAAAGCCGCAGAGCCAAAGGATATTCCTTGTGCTCCATCTGTGGTCTGTGTGTCCGACTCCACCAACACCTCCATCAGCCTGGAATGGTCCAGACCTGCAGATGACGGAGGCATGGAGGTCCAGGGCTACATTATCGAGAAGGTCAAGGGAGATGAGACTGAATGGAAGAGAGTGAATGAAGAGCTGGTGGCAGAAACAAATTACACTGTGACCGGTCTACAGACAGGAGCTGAGTACAAGTTCCGTGTTGCAGCTGTCAATCATGTGGGTAGAGGTGAGTACCAGGAGATCCCAGAGCCTGCTCAGGCTGTGGACAGACTCACACCACCACAGGTGGATATTGATGCTAGCTTTAAGCAGACTCACATCGTCAAGCGTGAAGGTTCAGTGTGCCTGGCTGTTCACTTCAGAGGAAAACCAATTCCCAAGGCCACCTGGGTGAAGGAAGAAGGGGAGCTGGGCGCCTTGGCAGAGATCACAACCACAGACGGCTACAGTTCTTTAAGCATTGAAAACTGTTCGAGAAATGATACGGGCAAATACACTGTTAACCTTGAGAACTCGAGTGGCAGCAAAGCCGTCACATTCACTGTTAAAGTGATGGACACTCCTGGACCTCCACAAGCCGTCGCCTTCAAGGAGGTGTCCAGAGGAACGGTCACCCTTATCTGGGAGCCTCCTCTTAATGACGGTGGAGCAAGAATCCATCACTTTATCGTTGAGAGGCGCGAGGCTAGCCGTCGCACTTGGCAGCAGTCTGGTGGCAAGTGCACTCAGCATATCCTGAAGATCCAGGACCTGCTCGAGGGAGTGCCATACTTCTTCAGGGTCTCAGCCGAGAACCAGCATGGTGTGGGTGAGGCCTTCGAGCTGACTGAGCCTGTCATTGCCACCGCAGAGCCAGCAGCTCCAAAGAGAATGGATATCCTGGACACCACCGACAGCTCCGTGTCACTAGGCTGGCTGAAACCAGAGCATGACGGTGGCAGCCGCATTCAGGGTTACGTCATTGAGGCCAAACCAAAGGGTGGGGACAAATGGGTAGTGGCTGGAACCTCCACAAATCTCACATATGTGGTTGAAAAGCTCAACAAGGGTGCTGAGTACGACTTCCGTGTGAAGGCCAAGAATGAATCTGGCTACAGCTTGCCCAGGGAAACTCTGGCTCCTGCACTGGTCAAAGAGCCTCACATTGAACCTGCTGCTGATCTCAGTGAGATCACCAACCAGCTCATTACATGCAACTCTGGCAGGACCTTCACCATTGATGTTCCCATCAGTGGAAGACCTGCTCCTAAGGTCAGCTGGAAGCTGGAAGAGATGAGGCTGAAGAACTCAGACAGAGTCACCATCCAAGTGACTAAAGACAGAGCCAGCATCTCAGTCAAGGAGGCCATGAGAGGAGATGGTGGTAAATACTTCCTGACTCTAGAGAATGTGGCAGGAACCAAGACCTTCACTGTTGAAGTTAATGTCACAGGTAGACCCAGTCCTCCAAGTGCACCAATTGAGATCTCATCCATCACCTCTGAATCCTGCGTCGTTAGCTGGCAACCGCCAGAGGACGATGGTGGCACTCAAATCACAAACTACATCGTGGAGAAGCGCGAGTCTGGCTCCACTGCCTGGCAGCTGATCAACTCCAGCGTGAAGCGCACATCTCTGGACGTCAGTCACTTGACCAAGTACATGCAGTACACATTCAGGGTCTCAGCCGAGAACCGGTTTGGTGTCAGCAAGCCCACTGAGTCTGAGACGATTGTCGCAGAACATCCTTTCAGTAAGTGCTACTTTTTAACATATAAATAATAAAACAGCTCTACATTTTTAAGAATTTGCTATATTGTTGATCCGTTGAATTCAGCTTGCATTTGGTCGACTGTGATTAAAACAAAACCTCTTTTTTTTCACAGCACCTCCTGGCCCACCAACAAGGCCTTCAGTGTCAAACGTCACTGCTAACGCAATGACCCTTAAGTGGGAGGAGCCATACAATGATGGCGGAAGCAAGGTGACAGGCTACTGGATCGAGAAGAAGGAGAGAAACAATATCCTGTGGGTGAGGGAGAACAAGATCCCCTGCTTTGAGTGCTACAGCAGGATGGAAGGCCTGGTGGAAGGCCTGGAGTACCAGTTCAGGGTTTATGCCATGAACAGTGCTGGACTGAGCAAAGCCAGCGAGGCCTCCAAGGGAACAGTCGCTCAAAACCCAGTTGGTGAGTATCGACATACTTTGAGATAACACTATGTAATAGCATTTTAGTTAAGACCCAATTGCTCCAACATGTCTGATCTTTTTTTTTTAGATCCACCAAGTAAGCCTGAAGTCACAAATGTCACAAGAACCACAGTGTCCCTTAAATGGTCGTCTCCACTGTATGACGGCGGCAGTCCTATCGTGGGCTACATCATCGAGCGTAAGCCGTACACTCTGACCGGTGAGGGCCGCTGGCTCAAGTGTAACTACACCAATGTGACAGACACCTTCTTCACTGTTACCGCCCTGGGAGAGGGAGAGCCGTACGAGTTCAGAATCATTGCCAAGAATGCCAACCAGGTCTTCAGCATGCCCTCAGAGTCCACTGGCTCTGTGCAGTGCAAGACCGACTTCGGTAAGATCAGCATCTGTGATCATATATAAATATAAATCAGACAATGATATAAATATGACCTTATGTTTCCTGCTAAGTAGTTGTGAGCACCTTGTGGTTTAGATGTAAAGGAGACCCATCTTATCAATAAGTTGTAAGTTTGTTTACTTTTTCCACTCAACAGAGCCTCCGAAGGCCCTGCTTGACAGCAAACTCCTGTCCGAAACTGTCAATGTGAGAGCCGGGTCAGACCTGGTTCTGGATGCTGCAGTAGGAGGCAGACCTGACCCCAAGGCTTCTTGGGCAAAGGGCAACAGGGATCTGGAGTTGTGTGAAAAGTACCACCTCCAGTACACCCCCACCAAGGCCATGGCTATTATTAAGTTCTGTGACAGAGATGACACTGGAAAGTACATCCTCACTGTCAGGAACGTGAGCGGAACTAAGACTGCTGAGGTCAACGTCAAAGTGCTTGGTAAGTGACAGTGCTATGGTTTTTTTAAAGCATTTATTCTTTGAAGTATTACTTTTTTCATGGTTATCCTAAGCGATTTACAACGAGCGCACCTTTTACAGACACCCCTGGAGTGTGTGAAGGCTCCATCGAGATCAGCAAGATCACAGAGGAGTCCTGCACACTGAGCTGGAAGCCTCCTATTGAAGATGGCGGCGACGACGTCTCCTATTACATCGTGGAAAGGCGTGACACCAACAGGCTGAACTGGGTCATCATGCAAGCAGAGTGCAAGGAGCTGACCTGCAACATCACTGGACTGTTCAAGAACACAGAGTACCTATTCAGAGTCAGGGGTGTCAACAAGTACGGACCTGGAGTCCACCTGCAGTCAGAGCCCATGGTTGCAAGAAACACTTTCAGTAAGTGCAGCTGTCAGATCATTGTGAATAATATTCCAAAAATCTCGAGAAGATGGACAAACATGTTTATTTTCAAACAAGGATCCCACTTAGAAGAAGGCAAGAAAGATTCTGCCTGAAATTCCGGAGAGCAAACAAATGAAAAGACTAAAATAAACAAATTACATTTTTGTAAACCTCTCACACTGAATCACTTTTCCTTTCCTCCAGCTGTGCCGTCTCCTCCTGGTGCCCCAGAGATTGTGGTGTCAGGAAAGGACTTTGCCACCATCCAGTGGCTGAAGCCGGAGAGCGATGGCGGCAGCCCACTGATCCATTACCTGGTTGAAAGGCACGAGAGAAAGAGTGCCCGATGGGTGAAGGTGAACCGGGATGGAGCCTTCCTGGACACCCTACTGAAGGTTTCTGGTTTGACTGAAGGCAACATCTACCAATTCAGAGTCACTGCAATCAATAAGGCTGGAGAGAGCGAACCCAGCGAGGTGTCTCTGTATGTTGTCTGCAGACCACCAAAATGTAAGTCTGAATGCCTAACATAAAATTTCAAAAAAAGAGACCTGACAGGTGGTCTTAAATGTTTAAACCTGATGTTTATAGGTCTGTATTTAGTAGATATCACAGATCTATTGATCTTCATTCCTGTATCTTCTCCTCTTAGGCACCCCTGCTGCTCCTTCTATCCCTCGTATCACCGATACCCACGCTGACAGCATCAGCCTGGCCTGGTCTCGCCCTGTAGAGGACGGAGGAGCTGACGTGATCGGCTACATCCTGGAGATGCAGGAAGCTGGAGCAGAGGAATGGAAGAAGGCCCACGAAAAGACCTTGCGTACTGCAGAGTATGTGGTGACTGGACTATCTGCAGGCAAGAAGTACTGCTTCAGAGTGGCCGGCATCAACATCAACGGCACAGGAGACATCAGTGAACCCTGTGCTGAGACCGAGCCAGTGGAGAGAATTGGTAAGTGAAGAGATGTACATTTGTGTGCTTTAAATCAAAAAAGCTGCACATGATTTAAGAAAGAACATGACATCAGATAATCCCATCTAAAAGTCAACATGCACAACAGGTTTGAATTTGGTTTCCTTTCACTTCACAGAATATATATATATGTATATATATATATATATATATAGTAAATATTAATCACAAGTCTTTCATTACATGGTAACATTTAAATTCTCACAGTTTCAAACCATATATTAATTATCCCTTTCTCATACAGAAACTCCTGACTTTGAGCTGCACGATGACCTGAAGAAGACCATCTGCCTGCGTGCCGGTGGATCACTCCGCCTGTTCGTTAATGTCACTGGTCGACCCACTCCCGCCATCACTTGGAGCAAGCCTGGTGTTGACCTCCACAACAGAGGCTTCATTGACATCACCACCACTTCCACCACACTCATCATCGACAGGGTCCACCGCTATGATGCTGGGAAGTACACGCTGGTGGCTGAGAATTCTGCTGGAAAACAGGAAGTCAACATTCTGGTCAAGGTCTACGGTAAGTCAATGAATATATATAAGAGCTGAATTCAATTTTATGACAATTTTAAAATAACTAGAACATTTAAGTTGCCATTCATTGTAGCTTTTGTGAATATTATATTTTAACCAAATATTTTTTTTATTGTTAGATACTCCTGGACCAACTGGTTCAATCAAAATCAAGGAGTTGACCAAAGAGTCTGCAACCATTTCCTGGGAAGCTCCAACAGTGGACGGTGGTGCTCCTGTCAACAACTATATCATTGAGAGGCGCGAGGCCTCCATGAGAGCCTACAAAACCGTCACCTCCAAGTGCAGCAAGACATCTTACAAGATCGACAACTTGATGGAGGGCATGCTCTACTACTTCCGAGTCCTCCCTGAGAACATCTATGGTATTGGTGAGCCCTGTGAGACTCCTGATGTCATCCTGGTTTGCGAGGTGCCTCTTTCACCACACAAGCTGGAGATGATCGACGTCACCAAGACCACAGTCACCCTGGGCTGGGAGAAGCCTGAGCATGATGGTGGCAGCAGACTGACAGGCTATATCATTGAAGCCTGCAAGTTTGGCACTGACAAGTGGATGAAGGTGGCCACGCTGAAGACCACAGACTTCGAGCACACGATCGAGAAGCTTAATGAGGGCGAGCAGTACTTGTTCAGAATCAAAGCAACCAACAGCAGAGGAGCCAGCGAGCCCAAAGAGCTGGTTACTGCAATCACTGTACAGGAACAGAGAGGTAACAGGCACCTGCCATCACACATAACATGTTAATAAATATTTTATGTGTTATCTTTTGGATATTTAATTAAAAGAGATGTGAAATTAAAAATGCTTATCAAGGAAAAGTTTTTTGGGGTTTTTTCTGAGCTATTGTTAATCTGTTAATCATCTTTTTCCTTTCCAGTCATGCCTGTGGTGGACTTCACCAGTATTCCTCAGAAGGTTGTCAATGTCCTGGCTGGTAAGACTCTGGAACTGGACCTGCCCATCATTGGCAGGCCTCCTCCCGTCTGCTCCTGGTACTTCGCAGACAACAAGATGAAAGTCACAGACCGTGTCAAGATCAAGAGCACTGGCAAATTCTCCAAACTGACCATGACTGACACGACTATCGACGACACCGGGGACTATACCCTGGAGGTGAAGAACGCCGTTGGTCTTCTCACCGAGGTCATCAAAGTCATTATCCTCTGTAAGCAACCAGGCCTCATAAAGTCAAGTTGATTCCATATCAATACCAAGTATTTTATTTACATTTTAGGCAATCAAGTTGAATGTAATCATGAATTCTATTAATTCCTTTGAACCAGCGAAACCTGATGAACCAATGGGACCTATCAGGTTCGATGAGATCGATGCCACCACCGTCACCTGCAGCTGGGATCCTCCGGCCAGAGATGGCGGAGCTCCCATTAGTGGCTACGCAGTAGAACAGCGTGACGCTCACAGACCCGGCTGGGTGCCTGTCTGCGACTCTGTCAGCCGACCAACCTTCAAGTTTGAGAATCTGATTGAGGGAGATGAGTATGTCTTCCGTGCAGCTGCTATTAATCGATACGGCACCGGAGAATTCCTGCAATCTGAGGTTGCCACCTGCAGGAGCTTGAAGGGTAAGACTATTTGCTTTTTTTAAGGTTAGGCATTTATCCACTGCTTTTTACAGACAGAATTATGTCAAGAGAATTATGGTAACATGTTCACTCCCCTCCACAGATGTACCTGGACCTCCTGGCCGTCCAACCGTCTTTGATGTTTCTCGTGATGGCATGACTGTGGCCTGGAACCCACCAGATGAAGATGGTGGCCTTGAGGTTTCTGGATACATCATCGAGCGCAAAGAAGTCAGGTCTGACAGATGGGTGCGCGCTAACAAGAATCCCATTACCATGACCAGATACAGGTCTACAGAGCTGATCGAGGGCCTGGAGTATGAACACAGAGTCACAGCCATCAATGCCAGAGGAACAGGCAAACCAAGTCTGTTATCCAAACCAGCTGTTGCAACAGATCCCATTGGTAAGGAAACAGGTTTTAAAGAAAACCTTGTGATATTTAGCTTTGGCAATGAAACTGAATTCATAGTTAAAGTGGAATTGTATCAAATGTAAGTCCAGACTTATTATATCTTCTCCACCCCACTCAGATCCACCTGGCTGTCCTCAAAACCCGAGGATCACTGATACCACCAAATCCTCCGTGTCGCTTGCTTGGAGTCCCCCTGATGAAGAGGGAGATGCAAGGGTCGATGGTTACCTGATTGAGATGCAGAAGGTGGGAACCATGGCCTGGATCAAGTGTAACACCACACCATCTCTAATCTGCGAGTACACCCTTACCAAAATGCCTCAAGGAGAGGAGTTCAAATTCCGTGTGATGGCCTGCAACGCTGGTGGCTCTGGAGAGCCTGCTGAAGTGCCTGGAACTGTCATTGTGACTGAGATGCTGGGTAAGGACACCTGTTACATTCACCTAACATTAGATAATTTGTATTTGTTTAAAACTAAAATAGAAAAAAATGTTTGACTGTTGTAACTATGATTGTTTTCCAGAATCTCCTGACTATGACCTGGAGCTGAAATACAAAGATGTGTATGTGGTACGCCACGGAGGCGTGATCAGACTGTCTGTGCCCGTCAAGGGTAAACCTCAACCCACATGCAAGTGGTCGAAGGATGGCGGTGTAGTCTCCACCAAGGCCATGATTGCCTCCACTGAGGAAGCCAGTGAGTTAGTGATAAAGGGAGCAGAGAGAACTGACTCTGGTGTGTACGACCTCCTGCTGGAGAATAAGGTTGGCAAGAAGAAGGCCCAAATCAAGGTGAAGGTCATTGGCCGCCCAAGTGCTCCAGAGGGACCAATGGTCTTTGAGGAAATCCAGGCCAACTCTGTCAAGTTGTCTTGGAAGGTGCCCACAGAGGACGGTGGCTCAGAGATCCTCGGTTACATCGTAGAAAGACGTGAGGTAGCCAGAAATGCGTGGTACACTGTGGACTCCAGAGTGACTGACACCCAGCTGGTTGTCAAGGGTTTGAAAGAGGGAACAGAGTACCACTTCAAGGTCACGGCTGAAAACTCGTTCGGTATCAGCGCCTCTCTGAAGTCGGAGCAGCCACTGGTGCCCAAGACTCCTCTATGTAAGTATTTCTCTTCTACAGTCCTAAGTGTCTTCAAACAGTAAGAGACCATTCAGTATTGACTCAAAAAAAATCATCTGCATTTTTCAATCCAGGCCCCCCAGAGCCTTCAAGCACTCCACCAGAGATCATGGATGTCACCAAGAGCTCCGTGGCATTGGCCTGGTCCAGACCAAAGGATGATGGTGGTTCTACCATCACCGGCTACTTTGTTGAGTACAAGACGGTGTCCGCTGAGACATGGTCCCGCCACCCGACCAAGATCACCTCCACCATGTATACTCTGCCCGGCCTCACCCCTGACGCAGACTACCAGTTCCGCATTGTTGCTGTCAATGACATTGGCGAGAGTGAGGCTGGTCCTGTGTCTGACCCCGTCACATGCAAGGATCCATTCGGTAAGCATTCACTTACTGATAATTAATAGCACTGTAATTATTGTAGTTGATAGAATTTTAATGGACATGAGACAATCAGATGTGAATAACATTTCCAAACTCAAGACGACCAGCAATAGTTGGTTGGAAGATGTATTTTTAGTGGAGTTTACAGACAGCACTGTAAACAAAAGACAGTGGTTATTGTTAGTGTCAGTGAGTCACAAAGACAACTTTCAATAAAAAAAAAAAATGTGTTTTCTTCCTTCCAGACAAGCCAAGTCAACCAGGCGAGATCGACATTGTCAGCGTGACAAAGAACTCCATCGCCATCCGCTGGCAAGCTCCAGAGTGTGATGGTGGAAAAGAGGTCTTGGGCTACTGGGTGGAGTACAGGAAGTCCATTGAGAGCTCCTGGAAGAAGAGCAACAAGCAGAGACTGAAGGAAAAGGAGTTCACCATGCCTGGACTGGCTGAGGCCACAGAGTATGAGTTCAGAGTGTTTGCTGAGAATGAGACAGGAATGAGTAGACCTCGCAGGACTGCCACATGCATCAAGACCAAACTGAGCGGTGAGTTTATTCAAATAAACTGTGTGAAAATTATTTGCAAGCATTGTCCAAACTTGCTTTCCCAGATTGACTTTACTCTGAGACATTAGTGAAGTGTTTCCTAAACAGGCATCCTTGTTTTTATGCACAGTTGAAACTAAACCAGGCCTGAGAAAGGAAATGGATGAAGTAACTACTAAGCTTGGCCAGCCTGGCGTCATGAAATGCCAGATTATCGGCAGACCTATCCCTGATATCAAGTGGTATCATGCCGGCAAGGAGATTGCTGAGTCCCGCAAGTATGAGATGAGCTCTGATGGCCGCAACCACTCACTGTCCATCATGACCGATCAGCAGGAAGATGAGGGAGAATACACCTGCAAGGGCATCAACGATGCAGGAGAAGCCGAAACCACAGGCATTCTGGTGTTGGAGGCTGCTCCATCCTTCCACCCTGATTATCAGCTGAAGAACACCTACTACGCCGGCCTGGGCTCCACTCTGCGCATCCACGTCGTCTATATCGGCCGCCCCGAGCCAAAGATCATGTGGCTGCATGGAGCAAAGACCCTGGAGAACACAGAGGACATCAGCATTGAGACCACTGAGCACTACACACACCTGGTTGTCAAGAATGTGCAGCGCAGAATTCATGGCGGCAAATACAGGATCAGACTGCACAACCACTTTGGCAGGGCTGAGACTGCCTTTAATGTTGAGATTTACGGTATGTTCATGTACACTTCAGTAAGTTCGACACAGCGTTGTACAGCTTATAGTATTGGTAATCAAATTCATATGCACTTTGTCTTTTTACAGACAAACCTGAGATGCCCCAGGGACCCATTGTGCTGGACGCCCTTCTGAAGAACTCAGTCATCATCAGCTGGAAGGCTCCAAAGGACGATGGTGGCAGCATGATCACCAACTACATTGTGGAGAAACGTGAGGACAAGGAGGGCACTGAGTGGGAACTGGTGTCATCATCCATCAACGGCATATCTTGCCGTGTACCTAACCTCATTGACAGTGCCGGATACTTCTTCCGTGTGTACGCCCAGAATCGCTATGGCAACAGCGAACCATTGGAACTTACTTCCCCTATCCTTATCAAGAGCCAACTGGGTAAGTTGAAATCAATATCCAAAATCAATCACAAGTTCATGTCTTAATTGTATGCATAAAACTATGATACATCACATTACATTACATGGAAAGAGAAACTCAAGTACATTCCAAAAGTTCTCACAATGGTTTCTGACATTTGTGTCCACAGAGAAACCATCACCACCTCTGTCGCCAGTTGTTTCTGGTATCACCAAGGACTCCTGCGTAGTTTCCTGGAAGCCTCCACTTAGTGACGGAGGCTCAAAGATTAAGAGCTACTGCCTTGAGAAGAAGTTCAAGAAGGACAAGAAGGAATGGAGCGACTGGACTCCGGTGACCACGGACGAGATCAAACAGACGGTGTTCTCTGTCAAACGTCTGACCGAGGGCGTTGAGTGCATCTTCCGTGTGAAGTGCGAGAACCTTGGAGGACAGAGCGACTACAGCGAAGAGACTGCTCCCATGGTTCCAGCCACTGCTGTCGACGTCCGTGCTCCCGCCTTCAAGGAGGAGCTGAGGAACATGAGTGTCAAGTACAAGAGCAATGCCACACTCGTCTGCAAGATCATTGGGCAGCCCAAGCCTGTGATTAAATGGTTCAGACGAGGAAAGGAGATACACTCTGATGGAAAGAAGATCAAGATCCAGGAGTTCAAGGGAGGTTACCACCAGCTGGTCATCACTGAGGCTGATGAGGAAGACTCCACCGTGTACCAGATCAGGGCCACCAACCAGGGAGGTTCCATCTGTGCCACGGTCTCTCTGGATGTTGAAGGTAAGCACTTAGAGACCCACTTTTTCCATCCAGACCACTGTTTTCTGACACTGACTTATAACCAAATATTTATATTAAACTACTTTCTCTCCTTTCTAGTCCCTGCCAAGATCCACCTTCCAAAGAACCTGAAGGACAAGGAAGCCATACCTGCCCTGCGTGGAGAAGTGATCAATATCAAGATTCCATTTGGCGGCAAACCAGATCCTGTCATCACATGGCAGAAGGGACAAGATCTTATTGACAGCAATGGTCACTACCAGGTCATTGTCACCAGATCATTCACATCTTTGGTGTTCCCCAATGGAGTGGAAAAGAAGGATGCTGGTTTCTACATTGTCTGTGCCAAGAACAGATTTGGCATCGACCAGCAGACCGTTGAGTTGGATGTTGCTGACGTTCCTGATCCTCCACGTGGCATCAAAGCCAGCGATGTCTCCAGAGACTCAGTCTCACTGAACTGGGTGGCCCCAGCAAATGATGGAGGCAGCAGGGTCATCAACTACATCATTGAGAAGTGCCCCACCACTGCAGAGAGGTGGGAGCGTGTTGCCCAGTCCCGTGACACCCGCTACACTGTCATCAATCTGTTTGGAGGTACCAGTTATCAGTTCAGAGTTATCGCTGAGAACAAGTTTGGACAGAGTGCTCCATCTGAGACCAGTGGACCTGTCATGACCAAGGAGGACAAATCAAGAGTTCTGCTCTATGACAGGGAGGTTGACGATACTGGACGTGTCCCCAAGGGCAAGGTCCACTCCGATGCCAAGAATATGCACAACAAATATGCTATTGCAGAGGAACTGGGCAGAGGTCAATTTGGCATTGTTCATCGCTGTGTTGACAAGAGCTCTGAGAAGACCCGCATGGCTAAATTTGTCAAAGTGAGAGGCGCCGATCAAGCCATAGTCAAGAAGGAAATTGCAACACTAAATCTGGCAAAACATACCAACTACCTCCTCCTCCATGAGTCTTTCGACAGTCCTGAGGAGCTGGTGTTGATCTATGACTTTATCTCTGGCGTTGACATCTTTGAGCGCTTGAACACAGCTGAGTTTGAGCTAAATGAGCGTGAGATTGTCAACTACATCAGGCAGATCTGCTCCGCTCTTGAGTTCCTGCACGCGGAGAGTTACGGACACTTTGATATCAGACCTGAGAACATTGTGTACACAACTAGAACCAGCTCTAATGTGAAGATTATTGAGCTGGGCCAGTCAAGACACCTGACTCCTGGAGACATAATCAAGGTCCAGTATATCACTGCAGAGTACGCTGCCCCTGAGATCCACCAGTGTGACATGGTTAGCACTGTCACTGACATGTGGTCAGTTGGTGTCCTTGCCTACGTGCTCCTCAGTGGACTTAATCCTTTCACAGCTGAGACCAACCAACAGATGATTGACAACATCTCCAATGCAGCTTACAGCTATGATGACGAGTCCTTCAAGCAGGTCAGTGTCGAGGCATTAGACTTCACAGACCGCCTCATGACAAAGGAACGCAAGCATCGTATGGCTGCTGCTGAGGCTCTGGCGCATCCTTGGCTGACCAAGCCTGCAGAGGAGATCAGCACCAGAGCCATGCAAACCGGAAGGCATAAGAGATACTACCAGACGATGGTGAGGAAAGAGTGGAACACTGTTGTCTCTGCAGCTCGTGTGGCCAGCGGTGGCTCCATCAGATCCCAGCGTGGTGTCTTTGTCGCCAAGGTGAAGATTGCACCATTTGAACACGGTCCCATTGGAGGCCAGATTGGCCATGCAGTGGCAAATGAAGGAGACAAAGTGAAATTCATCTGCAACATTGACAACTATGATGGCTCTACTGAAGTGACATGGTACTGTGGCGTCAGGCAGCTTGAAGCTGGTGATAAGTATGAGATTGAGTATGAGGATGGCCTGGCTGTAATCACCATCAACAAAGTCACAAGAGCAGATGATGGCACTTACAGATGCAAGATTGTGAATGAGTATGGTGAGGACAGCGCCTACGCAGAGCTGTTCATCAACGGTGTTAGATCTTACCGCGACTTCTTCACCACCCGTGTGGTCAAGAGGACAAAGCGTAGGGTCGACACTGCCAGAATGCTCCAGAAGCCCCCAGAGTTCACCCTTCCTCTGGTCAACCACACGGCCTACAGGGGCGAGGATGTGCGCTTTGGCGTGACCATCACTGTTCACCCTGAGCCTCGTGTCGTCTGGCACAAATCTGGACAGAAGCTCATCCCTGGAGACGATGACAAAAAATACACCTTCATCAGCGACAAGGGCCTATACCAGCTGATTATCCACAAACTCGAGGATGAGGATGATGCAGAGTACAGTGTTGTGGCCCGGAACAGGTATGGTGACGACAGCTGCAAGGCTCGTCTTACTGTCGTTCCTCGGCCAAAACCGGCAGACCTCACCCTGAGGCCCATGTTCAAGCGCTTGCTGGCAAATGTTGAGTGCAGGGAGGGCCAGAATGTGCGCTTTGAGATCAGAGTATCCGGCCATCCAGAACTTAAGTGGGAGAAGGATGGCACACCGCTAGCCTTTGGACCATCTATTGAGGTCGTCCATGAGGGTCTGGATTACTTTATCCTTCATGTGAAAGACACTCTCCCTGAAGACTCTGGTGTGTACAGAGTAACTGCAACCAACTCTGCTGGATCAGCCAGTTGCCAGGCCACACTCAAAGTGGAACGTGTCACCCACGTAAAGAAGGAATATGAGTTGAGTGCAAAGGAGAAGTTAGCACAGGCTGAAAAGGAGGCATTAGAAAAAAAGGTGAGGCTGTCTCAGATTTTGTCCGACACTGTGTGCATACCTCTCCCACCCGCAGCGGTACAAGCTGTCAGGGAGGCCGCCACCATGTTCAAACCTGCTGTGACCACCAAGAAGGGTGAAAAGACTGAGGCTGAAATACAGAAAGAAAAAGAGGAGAGAAAGAAGCGGGCAGATGAGAAGAGGCTTCGTATGCCTTATGACGTCCCCGCTCCTCGTGTCATTAACCCGGCTGTTCTTGAAGAAGATGTGGAAATCAAACACTTCCAGCCTCTGTCTGACATGAAATGGTACAAGAAGCTGCGGGATCAGTATGAGTTCCCCGAGCCAATGGATAAAATCAGGCAGAAGAGGATGAAGCGTATTCGCCTCTCCAGGTGGGAGCAGTTCTATGAGGTGCCTATTAGGATCAAGGACCAGTACAAGCCGAAGTGGCGCATCTCATCCATGACTCAGGATGACCTGGAGACTGTGAGGCCCGCAAGGCACCGCACTCCTTCCCCTGAGATAGATGCTTACCACAGGATCAGGAGGAGGTCCCTGGGCGACCTGTCAGACGAAGAGCTGCTGCTGCCTGTGAAGGAGTACTTGTCGATGAAGAAAACTGAGGAGGAGAGGCTTCGTCTGGAGGATGAGCTGGAGCTTGGTTACTCTGCTTCTCCCCCCAGCCTCAGCCCGGTTCGCTTTGAGCTGTCCGCCCTGCGCCCCTCATCTCCTAGAAGAGTCTACAGTGACGACGAAGAGGGAGAAGAAATTTGCAGATATGACTCCTACCGTATTCCATCTAAATATGAGGCTGGCCCGAGTTTTGTTGACCTCCGCCAACGTCACGACAAAGCCACACACAGACCTCAAAAACAGAAGCAGAGGGTGTACGAAGAGAGAGAAGACCAGGAGCTGCTGCGCCCACACACAACGGCTCAGAGAATCTCATCCTACAAGACTGAACTCAAGCGCATTGAGTTTGAGGAGAAGACTCGAAGCTTCAAAAAGGAAGCACATGTCACTGTTGCAACAATGTCTGAGGCTGTTGAATCTGAGCACCTGACAGCTTTCACTTCTGAATATATTCCTAAACCGATCAAAAAGGTCCAAATGGCTGAACATGTCAGGAGGAGATCTCCTACCCCAGAAAAAGCCAAGACAGACGTGACCCTTCCCAGGGTCGACTTTGCCTCCAGGTATGAGGAGAGGAAGCAGGCTCTGAGATCGGAGAGGAAATCAGTGGAAAGAAAGTTTGAGGTGGTGACACAAGCTCCCTTCAGCCTCGACCACAGCCCACGCATCACCATCAGGCTGCGCTCTCACCGCATACCCTATGGCTCCAACACAAAGTTTACCCTGAATGTCCAGTCTAAACCAGACCCTGAGGTCAAGTGGTACCACAATGGAAAACAGATTTCTCAGACTAGCAAATACCACATGACCAACATCAGCGGAGTTCTGACACTCCAAATCAACAACTGTGTGACTGAAGATGCCGGCACTTACCGTGTGGTCTGCAAGAACTCCTTAGGAGAAACTTCTGACTATGCCACATTAGATGTGGCAGGAGCAGAATATGCTGCCTTCTCTTCACTCCGCAAAGATGAAGAGCCCCCATCCTCCCATCTGCCAGAAATGACCAGAACAGATGTGTATCACGTCTCCTCAAAATCAACAACAACAACAACAACGGTGAAGGAAAGTGTGACTGAAAGTGTTAAAGAGACCACCACTGTTGTTGAGAAGCGAAGGGAGAAGCCTGGTGTCCCTGCCAAGATCCTGACCAAGCCTCAGTCCCTGACTGTGGAGGAGGGAAGCCTCGCCAGGTTCGAGTGTGATGTGGATGGTGAACCAGCACCTTCTATCACCTGGCTGCGCGAAGGAACAGTTATTGGTTCTTCTGCCCGTCACCACATCACCTCCACTCAACTCAGCTCCTCCTTCGAGATCTCTGCTGTAGAGACGTCGGATGAAGGCAGCTACACTCTGCTGGTGGAAAACACCGGAGGCAAACAAGAGGCTCATTTCACTTTGACCATCCGCAAGTCTGAGTCCAAGGAGAAAGTAGTCGCCCCTCCCAGAGTCACCTCCCCAGAGGCCAAGTCTCCTCTTGCCAAATCCCCCGAACCAGTCAAATCTCCTCAGAGAGTCAAGTCCCCCGAGCCAATCAAGTCACCTCAGAGAGTCAAGTCTCCATTCTCACCAAAGTCCCCAACACCAAAGTCTCCCACTCCAAAGTCCCCAACTCCATCTGAGAAGGAACCAACTTCTCCAATCAAGTCACCAAAGAGAGTGATGTCACCGACTCTTGAAAAGAAGCCGTCCTTCTCAGTGGGACTGAGC
The DNA here is from genome assembly GCF_030273125.1 of Centropristis striata. Taxonomy (NCBI): domain Eukaryota; kingdom Metazoa; phylum Chordata; class Actinopteri; order Perciformes; family Serranidae; genus Centropristis; species Centropristis striata. The sequence goes on along the minus strand of NC_081526.1, from coordinate 36,999,418 downwards.
GATGTCACTGCAGCCACCGACTCTGTCGTCAAGCTGTCAGTGAAGGTGACCGGAGAGCCCAAACCTGAGATCTTGTGGAGGAAGGATGGAAAGGTAACATGCTCTGATACTTAAACTATGTTGTTCATTAAAATGATTTAAAGACATAAAGTGACACATTTGCATTGGTTATCAACTGAAACATCTTTTCCTGATTGACAGGTTCTGTCTCAGGGTGGGAAGTATGAAGTCTTTGAGGAGCATGGCTCAGCTTATCTGGAGATCTATGACCTGGAGGTCTCTGACAGCGGGCTGTATAAGTGCACTGCCACCAGCGGTGCCGGATCAGCATCAACATCCTGCACCGTCACCGTCCGGTGTCAGCTCGACACCGTGGTCACGAGTCAGCGCTCTGAGGCACCCCACTTCCTGGTGCAGCCCAGGTCCCAGATTGTGGATGAAGGACAAAATGTCAAATTCATGTGTGAAGTTGCAGGACAGCCTGCCCCTGAAGTGGAGTGGCTGAAGGACAATATGATTGTGAGTAGTCTTCTCCAGAAAGATGTTGGTTTGGCAATAGAGACGAGATATTAGTTGTAGTGACATTCAGACACAGACTGAACATGACTCTCTCTCTCTCTCTCTCTCACTGCAGATATCTGTCTCTTCTAACATCAGACTGAGCTGCTCTCAGACTGTGTACACTCTGGAGATTTGTGAAGCCACAGTTGCTTACAGTGGGAAATACACGATAAAAGCCAAGAACCAGTTTGGACAGTGCTCTACAACACTCTCCCTCAACGTCCTCAGTAAGTTACAACTGCACTTTGACGCAACACAATTAAACACACTGTATCAGTGTATTTAATTGGCCTGGATACTAAAATTTGTGATGAAAAAAAATTGCACCAAAGACAAATTCTAAATTGAAATCCTTCAGTGGAAAGCCGAGGCACCTGAGCACCCAGCTTACGCTGTCTGCACACACTGTACTGTTGTTGTGCACATTGTGACATGAGATGTGCTTGTCGTTGCATTCTCACAGCTCTTGTTGAAGAACCAACAAAAATGATTATTGTGGAGCAAAGAGCTTCTGAAGCTGCCGCCAGCATGCAGAAAGCTTTATGTGGCTCATCAGTTCGTATGGAGGCAGCGTCCATGCAGGCCGGCAGTTTCAGTAGCAGTTCCTTCTCTTCTGCTGCTGCTGCTGCCGCCGAGTATTCCTTTGAGAGCATGTCTGCGACTAGCATGTCTGCCATGATGGCTGAGTCAAAGGTTTCTATGAGCTCCAGCAGCCAAATGATGGAAATGTCCACTCACTCGCATGCCGAGGCCTCGTCCTCCTCGCTGAGAGCCCTCACCACAGGGACGAAAACAGGTGAGATGCATTTTAAAAGTTGCCTGAATCTGTCGGTAACAGAACAACAGAACACGGGCCTTGAATGATCCAAGTATCTTTGTGAGTAAAGATGGATTGTGAGATTAAATCCTGCTCATTGTAATTGTCTGTTGACCTTTGAGACTTTTGCACTGATGGTAACGTTCCAGTCACCAAAAATAAGCCACTGTTTTCATTCAAATAAACACGTAAACAAATACTTCTGATAACAATCAAACAGCAGACAGTAATGTATTTCTAAAAGTGTGAATTTGTTCTTCCTTGGAAAGTTTAACTCTCAATGAAAAGCAAATTGAACTACTTAAAATTGTAATTGTCATGCACATAATAAAGCATTTGTGCATGATAAAAAAATGTAGGAAAATGAAAATAATTGTAATATTATCCCGCCAAACATGAGTCTGGGCTGCTGGGAAATGTAGTTTTTGTCTACATTCAGTAAAGAACAGGTAGGACTACAGTTTCAAACAGGTGGTGCAGGACAAGGTTGGGTCTGTGAAGTGTGACATTAAAATCAAATTGAAATTGTGGCTCATTTCTGTGACTGTGATGTTGTCTTTTGTCATAATCATGCATTATTTAACAAGTTTAAATGGCTCGCCCCTGACCTCGCTCTCCTTCCGCAGGCACGCCACCCAAGATTGAAGCTCTGCCGCTGAACATCAGCGCCGAGCCGGGGAAGTCCCTGACGGTGGCGGGGATGTTCTCCGGAGACCCCGCCCCCAGCGTGCAGTGGGTCCGCTCGGGTCGGACCCTGCCCAACGGGAACGAGCGGTGCCACGTGGAGAACACGACGGAGCTGTCCACGCTGGTGATCTCTGCGGTGAAGGAGAGCGACGCCGGCGCCTACACGCTGCGGCTGTCCAATGAGCTCGGCTCCGACTCTGCAACCGTCAACGTTCACATTCGGTCCATGTAAAAAAAAATAATAATAATAATTTATATCCCCTTTTCCCTCTTCCAGAACCTTTTTATTTAGTGAATTAGCAACGATAATCTTACGGGATAAAGATCTGGATTTCTGTTCTTGTAAATATGAACTATTTTTGTACCAAACTTGACATTAATTTATGCCAAACTAGACTAAAGTCTAAAGTTGTTATAAAATGTGCCATATTGGACAATATGACTTAGGATTTTTGAACCACTTTTCTGTGACATGTACATAATGTATATAGCCGAATTTAACGGTTATGGGAAATGTATGCATTGTTATTTATGACAATATATTAACTGAAACAAAAGAACAAATGTTTCAACAGGAGAAAGTTTCCCCATGAACGAATACCCTGTCAAAGCAAGAAACGAAACTCTGTGCCTCAACGATAAGTTGACGTCTAAGATTGCCTCAACAGGTAGAGAGGCTCCCTGTTGACGTTCTGAAACAGTAAGACTAATTATTATTTTGGACACGTGACGTCTACGTGCGATATTACAGTTTCCTATGAGTTGTACCGTGAGCGTAAGGCCCTGAGTGCTGTGTGCGTCCCTCACGTACGCAGCATGAACTGGCCTTGTGCTCCGACTGACTGTGTCACACCACGACTTGAAGACCGGCTGAGAGCGCCCGCGGCCTGCGCCCTCAGCGTTTAGATCGTTTAATTTTAAGAGCGCTGTTCCTGCACGGGACAGTCGTGCCGGCTCCTCCAAAACGTACCATCTCCTGGCCATGAAGAAGAAAGGAGGCCGGCAGCGGCTCTGCCGTGCAGGAGCAGCGCCGTCTCTCGGAGGATAGCTGTGTGTGTGTGTGTGTGTGTTGGAGTGTTTCTAGCTTTTAGTCATTTCACCGTGTCAGGAGTCAGGGCGCTTCGCCACGGGCCCGCCACCGCCCGCCACAAAATAGAGGCGAGCGTTTCCCTGCACTTTGATTTAATTTATCTGTTGATGTAGAACTGTATTTCATCCTCCTTGAGTTTTATGCATTTCTGATTTAATAAAGCATGATTTCAGCACTACACCCTGCTGCTCTTTATTCTCTTTTTGTCTTAACTGAGTACATTTACTCAGGCACTCACAGGCAGGTTGGAGCTCTTTTGGGGTGGAATTATATTTGTGGGGGGTTACAGAAATGACTGATTCATAACATGTCTACATGCATGAAAAAACTGATCAAATAAGAAAATATATACTTAATTTTTGCTGCAAGGTACTTTATTCAAATATTATTTTGTTTTATGTAACTCACATTTTAAAGGTAAATATTGTACTCTTTATTACACATTTTTATATATTAAAGCACACAAAAGCTGTTTACATAAATGTATCAATAATAATATATTTAGAATATGTAAAACAATCAGTATTTTTATATTAATACTTTAAGTATACTTTTGTACTGTTACTGCTGTGTGTGGTATTAGTACTTTTACTACAATAAAGTATCCAAGTATTGCTTTACATTCCATTAATATCAGAGGGAAAAACATTTTTTAAACATATATTTATTGTTTTTTGTGTTAATATAACAACATCCAACAAACAAAACTTCACAAACATATGGCAGCAATAAAAACAATAATTAAAATATCAATAATTCTGAAAAGGACCAAAACAAATAAATAATTTAATAAATGTAGATAACAAAAACAAATACATGAAATAAACTGTGGTGAGTATTCTTACTGTAGGTTACATTCCCAACAACAAATTAGATATTTTTCATTATCTTATTGTCCATATCTCCATTCCTCAACAGTTCCAGAAATATCTTCCAAATGTTATAAAATTCAGAAGCCCTCCTTCCAACAATATAGGTCAGTTTTTCAAGAGCCAAACTCGATGTTAAGTTATTTAACCAGTGTTTAAAAGAGGGGCAGCCAACATTCTTCCAACATAATGCAATACAGTGTTTGGCCTGTAGGAAACAAAAGTCAACCATTTTTCTTTCATTACAAGATAAAGTACATAGATCTGGATAAATACCTAAAATACATAACTCAGGGCAAAAAGGTAGGGGAAGTTGTGATCCGAGAAATATACTTTAACACACATTTTCATAAACAGTAATATAATGTTCCCTGGTAACTGTTACATTTAAAACATAGATCAAGTGTATTAGGATCAAATTTATTTAATTGTACAGGGGAGATGTATGTTCGCATTATCCAATTAAATTGTACCATTCTCAAACGAGTGTTAATGGTTTGAGTGTGTGTTTTTAAACATATTTTACTCCATTCAGTGGGTGAAATATCTTCTTAGTCTTGTATCCACTCCTGTCTTTTACTATCAGAGTTTTCCTTATGGTTTTCAACCAACATGTTATAAAACCGGGAGACCAGTCCTTTACCAAAACACTTTTTTGTAACATGTGTTTCTAAGATGGAGAATGGAAGTTGTCGCAGTTGTTTAAGTGTGTGAGAATAAAACTTCTAAGTTGTAAATACCAAGGTTATTATAGTTAACGAAAACTAACGAAATAACGAAAACTAGAATTGAAAAAACATTTTCGTTAACTGAAATAAAAATAAAAACTAGAGTTTTTAAAAAAACGATAACTAACTGAAACTGTATTTTGTGGTTACAAAACTAACTAAAACTAACTAAAATTATAGTGAAAATGTCCTTAGTTTTCGTTTTTGTCAACTTTTTTCATTCATAATTCAGTGTTTCTATTTGAACATGCAACACATGGTGAATATGTTTACTGAGACTGGGATGTTTACACTAGAACCAAAATTCAAAACAGTTAATAACCTTATTGGGGCTGAGATGATAAACCAAAGGAAATAAAGGCACAATTTATTATGACCACTTTGAATCTCGCACCCAACACATAGCCCATTACAAAAAAACTAAAACTAACACTAAAACTAATAAAAACTAAACTAAAACTAAGCATTTAAAAAAAATAAAAACTAAAGTAAAACTAGAAAACTCACTCTTAAAACTAACTAAAACTAACTGAATTTGAAAACAAAAATTCACAACGAAATTAAAACTAAAACTAATGAAAAATCCCAAACTATTATAACCTTGGTAAATACTTAAAATAGTGTTTCTACGGCAGCTGTAAACATAAAAAAAAAACTGGACCCAGTCCACGGTGTCCTCAGAGGGACAAACTTCCTGCCGTTGAAAGGCGAAAGGCGAAGTGTCCGCAGTGACGGAGGAGGAGGAGGAAGAGGAGGAGGAAAGATGGAGACGAGGTTCAGTAGACTCGTTTTCATTTTCTCTCTCAGATAAGACGGTCAGCCCACAGAGTTTGTCTCAGTCTGCGGGTTAGCACCAGGAGCTAACGGTGGCTAACTGCAGCTAACGTAGCTTACTTATCTAACGGCAGCTAACGTATCTTACGTAGCTAACGGCAGATAACGTAGCTAACGGCAGCTTACGTAGCTAACGGAGGCTAACGGCAGCTAAGCTATCGTTTGTTAACGGACAGTTTAACCGGAGACGCTGTTAGCTCACAGTGCTAACGTGTTAGCCAACATGGCGGACCTACAAACTAAACTGTAAACATTTGAAACGTTCAGTCTGAGATCATAAAGACATTTATTGACTTAACAGGCTTAAGTTAGGTGAGAGTTTAGTAAATATGAATGAATTCTGCCCCAGATAACATATCTAACATATATAACATATCAACCACACATTTATTACTATTTTATACAGTCTATGGTTTATACGGATGCTTGAAATCCTTGAAAATACTTAAATTTTAATGTTGTATTTTCAAGGTTTGAAAAGTGCTTGCATTTTGGATAAAGTGCTTGAAAATGCTTGACATTCTTACTGTATTTCTCTTGCAATCTGACTATTATATATATAAATAAATATATATATATATATATATATTATATATATATATATATAATATATATATATATTATATAGATAATCACATGTTCAATTAAAAAAAAATACTAAATTGAATATTGAGATTAGCAAACTGTACTTTTGGTTGTTAAAAGCGTAATACCATCGATGTTGGTATGGTTGAGTGAAATTACCCCTTTTAGCATGTAAGTACTCATCTGAAACATGCAACTTACAACCGTTGTAAGGTACTGGAAAAGTTTGAAAATGGACCTTGAAAGTCCTTGAAAGTGCTTGAATTTGACCACTGAAAAAGTGTATGAATCTTGTTATTAAGAAGAAAAAATAGTTTTCCTGGTGTTTTATACTTTAAACATCACAGACTAAAAGTTATCGCTGTAACACACATGCCGAATCAAAGAGTCGGTCCTGCTCATCTATTATTTATTCTGAGATTTTATTCATGAGTAGTTTACGTTTGACAATAAGTGAGAACAAAGTTATGTATCGTAACTGTGTCCCTAATAGGACACAGTTCGAATAAGATTCTATCAAAATTTCACATTAAATACTAATATAAATTATCATGTTATGCTTCCAAATAATTTAATGATGTGAAACTAGAGTCTAACTTCTTGTCTTTCAGACTGTATATTGTTTTAACCGTGTACATTAGCCTCGGGTTTACCGGAGTCGGTAAAAGGACGGTAACGCCGGTGAATTAGCCGTGAGCAAACTGTATCCCACATTGGACATTTCCATCTCCTCACTGTAAAACAATCAAACAATGGGGGCTTTTGAGGTTTTTGGGGGAAATTGGATGTTTCTGGGTAAGCCAAATAAATATCTCTGTTATCAACCACCGTTATCAACACATCAAATACAGGTGTACTTTTAAGGATGTCGCCCGAGTGTTCTTACTGCTTTCTCTCATCAAATTTATTTTTGTATTGTAATTAGACATGGAAATTCCTATGTACATACATTAAATTTCACATGTAGATTGTTAAATATGTATAAATCAATTATACCTCCACTGGTGGTGGCGATCTTATTTGAAATGACCGTGAAAACACCAGAAAGCGCACCATTACAGATGTGTCTGATTTGGGATACAGTCTCTCTCTCTCTCTATATATATATATATATATATATATATATAAATGTCTGATTTCTTGAATGGAATTCTGATGTGACGTTAAACATCACAGGCGGTGCTGAGGAGCAGAGCCTCTGACACATTTTACAATGATACTTGCAGCTCCAGATACAAATGTTTATTTTTATTTTTTTACAGACATCAGAAAAAAACACTGAATCGATATGAATCATCAGATTAATTAATTATCAGTGTTTAAGATACAGAATTAAAAAATGATCTGTTTTATTTTCTCCTTGGATGAAGGAGGTGATGATGTCACCTGACTGTAGGCAGTTACCATGGAGATGGATGATGATGTCAGCGGTCCTGAACCTGAACAGGTGAGACACTCTCAGGCTCACAGGCTCAGGTTTGACTTTGTTGAAAACAGAGAGAAGCCATCAGGTGTTGTTCTCTCCAGTCTGCAGTCGGCTCGCACCTACTGCTTGGCTCTGCATTCTCGCTGCCCTCACCTGAGACAGGTGCTGCATTAAGCCCCGCCCCTCCAGCTGCAGCCACAGTGGCCACAGAATCAAATGCTCCTTCTCCTGCAGCTGGCCCCGCCCCCTCCGACCTGGCCGCTGACACCTGCGTGACATCACAGCTGCTGGCCCCGCCCACCGCAGCGTGTCACAGTCAGCTGATCATCGTGCAGCAGCAGGGTCAGGCGCTGCTCGCTGAGCGCATGGTGAGACTGCTTCTTAATCATCAGTTTGTAGATTGTTCTTTTTAAATTAAAGGTGTTTTTCTGTGTCAGGTGATCGTGACGGGCCAATCAGAGGGCAGGGAGGTGTTTGTCATCCCGTCCAATCAGCTGTCAGGATCCCAGCTGGCTGTGATCTCCAGCAGCGCAGCAGGTCCCAGAAGAGCAGTGACGTCATCAGACCACTGTGATGTCAGCAGAGAGCAGACGGACAACGGCAGGTTGGTTTAAATATTCTTTGAAAGTGTGTGTGTGTGTGTGTGTGTGTGTGTGTGTTATAATTATGTGTGTGTGTGTTTCAGCAGCGTGGATGTTTCTGCTCGTGTGAAGCCAGCACTCTGCGGCTCCCCCAGCTGGGCGCTCAGACTCCGTAATGTTCAGGTTGGTTTGAACACAAATCATATTGTTGAAAAGTTAAAGTCAGCTGTTTCACTGATGTTTGTTTGTTTACTTAAATGAGATCTAATTCAGATCCCAAATGTTTTGTTTACATGTGAAATAGGTTCAGAATGAAGCCATGTTTATATATATTACATATATATATAAACCTGTAACACACCTGCAGATACACACCTGTAACACACCTGCAGCTACACACCTTTAACACACCTGTAACACACCGGCAGCTACACACCTGTAACACACCTGCAGCTACACACCTGTAAAACACCGGCAGCTACACACCTGTAACACACCTGCAGCTACACACCTGTAAAACACTTGCAGCTACACACCTGTAAAACACTTGCAGCTACACACCTGTAAAACAATTGCAGCTACACACCTGTAACACACCTGCAGCTACACAACTGTAACAAACCTGCAGCTACACACCTGCAGCTACACAGCTGTAACACACCTGCAGCTACACACCTGTAACACACCTGCGGCTACACACCTGCAGCTATACACCTGGAACACACCTGCAGCTACACACCTATAGCACACCTGCAGCTACACACCTGTAACACTCCTGCAGCTATATTATTATATGTGTGTGTGTGCATTGTATGTGACTCTGGTGCTGTCGTGTCAGCAGAAGCTGGGAGACTCGTACCGCGGGTTCTGCTGCTCCGAGGCGGAGCTGGAGGCCGTCCTGCTGCTCCACAAGCAGCAGACAGGCTCCGTGTTCGGGACGCGGCAGTCTCCGTCTGTGGACAAACCTGCAACCAGACTGATGTGGAAGTCTCAGTACGTCCCCTACGACGGCATCCCTTTCATCAACACAGGCACGTCCACCATTATTATTATCATACTGACAGTGATAATAACAATAATAATATTGTGTGTGTGTGTGTGTCAGGTAGCAGAGCGATAGTAATGGAGTGTCAGTTCGGCCCTCGCAGGAGAGGACTGCAGCCGAGCAGGAGCTGTGAACCGACCTACAGAGCCACCTGTCCCGCCAGGTAACCAGCACACACACACAGCTTCTCTACGAGTGTGTGTGTGTGTGTGATTGAGAAACATCACCCTGTCGTCTGTTTCAGGATCTACATCAAGAAAGTCCGAAAGTTTCCAGAGTTCAGAGTTCCCACAGAGCCGAGCACAGACAGGAAGACAGTGAGACAGGAGCAGGAGAAAGCCTTTAGGAGTCTGAGGAGCCAGGACCTGGAGACCGGAGGGGTCATCAGGTGCTGCAACTACACACCTGTAACACACCTGTAACACACCTAGAACACACCTGAGACACACCTGCAGCTACACACCTGCAGCTACACACCTCTAACACACTTGCAGCTACACACCTGTAACACACCTGCAGCTTCACACCTGTAACACACCTGCAGCTTCACACCTGTAACATACATGCAGCTATACACCTGTAAAACACCTGCAGCTACACACCTCTAACACACTTGCAGCTACACACCTGTAACACACCTTCGGCTATACACCTGTAACACACCTGCAGCTACACACCTGTAACACACTTGCAGCTACACACCTGTAACACACCTGTAACACACCTGTAACACACCTTCGGCTATACACCTGTAACACACCTGCAGCTACACACTTGCAGCTACACGTCTGCAGCCTGCACCTGAGGCCACACACCTGTAACTCACTTGCAAAGCACTGATTGTGTGAGTCCCTGATTAAACCTGAGTTTCTTTGTGTAGGTTTTACCTGCAGCTCCCCACAGACAGAGCTCACCTGTACCACACGGTGGACATGCCCCCCATCCCCCCTCCTCCCCCTGACCTCCCACCTCCCCCCACTCAGCTGGAGGAAGAGGAGGAGGAGGAGTCAGGAGAGCAGGTAAGAGACTCACCTGGCGGCGTTGTGTATGTGTGTTAGCAGCGTGCTGACAGTGTGTTCCCATCAGGACGGCGTCCCATCTCGTCTGCACCCTCGAGTGTCAGAGCGGATCAGACAGCTGGTGGCTGCAGGTCATCACCAGGTGTACAGCATCCGCAAGCAGCTGAGGTAGACCCCACCCTCTGACACACACACACACACACACACACACACACACACACACACACACACACACACCTGTTCAAGTGGTGTGCATTATATGTGTGTGTGTGTGTGTGTGTGTGTGTGTGTGTGTGTGTGTGTGTGTGTGTGTGTGTGTGTGTGTGTGTGTGTGTGTGTGTTTGTGTGCAGGCGTTTTGTGGAGAAGGAGCTGTTTAAATGTGATGACGGTCTTCCAGAGAGACACAACCTGAGATTCTTCCCCACCGTCAACGACATCAAGAACCACATCCACGAATCCCAGAAGGCCCTGGGGCTGACTGCCGCCCCCGCAGAGGTCTCGCACACACGCACACACATACACACACACACACACACACACACACACACACACTGAACTATGAGATTAGTGGTGAAGATCTCAGATGTTTAATAATCTCCTTTACCAGAGTTTTAGTATTATAATACAATAATAATAATAATTTGTCCTGCAACTCTTCAAGTTGTAGGACAAGTAGTGGGACGAAATTGCGTCCGGAAGAGGAAGAAGAAAAAATCCACAGTATAACAGTAGTAGCACTGGTCCCTACAGCTATTGCTGTATGGGACCAGTGCTCGGTGCGATTGCCCTGTGGCCCTATTAATAATAATAATAATAATAATAATAATGTTGTAGTTTCTCACTTACCTTCTTTGCATTACAGCATCATATGTTTTTCATTGTATACAGTAACCTGTGAGATAAATGAGGTGCAGAAAACTGTATGTTTTCCTCTGAGATGTTAAGAAACAGTTTATATATATATATATATATATATACATATATATATATATATATATATACATATATATATATATATATATATACATATATATATATATATATATATATATATATATATATATATATATATATATAAATATACTGGTAGAATAATAGTATAATACTGGATAATAGTACTTCAGATTTGTAGTCAAAGTACAAATTGTTTCTTCCAGCACATTTTTTAAAACAGGTTGTGTTTATTTGTGTCTCCCTCCAGTGGACAGAAGACAGTACTGACCCTCTGATGGAGACCTTCACACTGACTCCTGCTGAAGGTAACACACACACACACACACACACACATAATAAGGGAGTTATATAATAACAGTGAAACTAAATAGTTTAATATTGTTTATATGTTAAAGTGTCCCTGGTGTCTGCAGGGGAGGACGGCGGGGACTCTTTGTCTCCTGAAGCTGTTCAGCTCTTCAGTTCTGTCTCGTCTCTGCAGCCCAAGATCTTTTCTCAGCTGCAGGTCACAGAGTCACTAATCAGTCACTTCACATTCCGTCCCTCCGAAGCTTATTCTAAATAAATATTGTTTTATTTTCCTGACAGGGAATCCTCCAGCCGCTCCCTCCTCCTCTCTCCTCCTCCCTGCCACCGATTATCAGCCCCTCCCCCTTCCTCCAGACTCCTGTAGGGGAGTCAGCAGGGGCGTCGGGCCCAGGGATGGAGCTCACTGAGGAGCAGCAGCTCGCTGGAGGAACACAGCAGCTGGTTCTACAGAACGTCCAGCTGCAGATCATCAACTCTCCTGACAGCAGTGACCACGGTGATCATTATACTGGCTCCTCACTAAGCCCTGCCCCTAGCCTGCCTCTAGAATGTCAATAATGTCACATTATTGACATTCTAGAATATCACATCGTAAACATTCTAGAATATCACATCGTAAATATTCTAGAATGTCACATCGTAAATATTCTAGAATGTCACATCGTGGACATTGTTAAAATTCTAGAATGTCACATTGTTAACACCATACACATTCGGAATGTCACATCATTAATATGATTAAAATTCTAGAATGTCCCATCATTAACATCGTAAACATTCTTTAATGTCACATCGTTAACATTCTATAATGTCATTGTTAACATTCTAGAATGTCACATCATAAACATTCTATAGTGTCACATCATTAAAATTCTAGAATGTCACATCATTAACATTATAGAATGTCACATTGTGACATGTCACATCCTTGACATTATAGAATGTCACATCATTAACATGATAGAATGTCACATTGTGACATGTCACATCCTTGACATTATAGAATGTCACATCATTAACATTCTATAATGTCACATCATTAACATTATAGAATGTCACATTGTTAACATCGTAAACATTCTAGAATGTCACACGGTAACAATGAACTAGAAAATTTTCTCTGGGGAAATTCTGATAGGGCCACGGGGGCTACTGCCGGTGTGTGTACACTATGATGAGATTCTTCAGAGATTTCAAACTATGCCCTTTAACCTCAAAATACACACACACAAGCACGCACGCACACACACACAGGTAACTTTATGTGATTTTAATTACACACACACACACACAAACACACACACATTTTGAGGTTAAATGGCATGGTATAAAGAAATACTTGAAAATGAATGCTTGTTGTAGGTGTGCTCCTTGTATATAATATACTATCATAACATTACTAGTATTAATTGTTTAATCATAGTGTACACACACCGGCAGTAGCCCCCTTTCAGAATTTCCCCAGAGAAAATTTTCTAGTTAGCTAATGAGATGCTAACTCCTAGCCTGAGCAGTTTTGCTCCTGTGTCTTTGGGAACAATCAGTTGTTTGAGCTCAGTTTTCATTCAGATAAATGAATAGTGTTATAATCTGTGTTTTGTTCTCAGCTGTGGTTGATGTGAACAAGCCTCAGGTGGAAGAAGAAGGAGAACATGAGGAGTCTAGAAGAGCCCAAGATTAAATCCATATCTTTACATTCAGGGTAGCAGAGTGGCAAAAACACAGACAAACAGACAAACAGCTGCATTCATGCTTCTGAGATTAAAGGAGGACAAAGACTGACATCAATTTAAAAAACTCCTGCAAAGTTGTATCATGTAAATAATTAATGAAAGAAAATCAGGTATGTAAATAAAGGTTCCCTGTAATAATCTCTGAGTTTTTATGGTTTACAGAAGAATTCAGGAGGAGAAACGTAGCTTTATATTTTCTATTTACATGAAACTTTGAAACTGAATATGAACTTAGTTGTAAATAATCTCGAGTTTGTTTGTTTGACTGTAGGATGAAAATGTTCTCACTTCATGATGTGTTTGTGTGGTTATCACTACAGCTGCTTATTGTTACAGAACTGTATCCGTGTTGTTAATTGTATAATTATATATTTAATAAATATGGCTGCGACCACTTTGATACATTTCTTGTTTACAGATCATTATTTTATGTTTTAAAATAGCTCATAGCTAAAGGATTCTCTTCACTTAGTGTCAGTAGACTGCTGACTATTATTAAGTACACTTCAGTTTATGACAGTGTTTGAAATTAATACTCAGTCCTGAACCATGTCAGCCTGACCCTGCAGGTCCTGCAGGTCCTGGAGGTCCTGGCGGAGCTGAGAGAAGGTGGATCTGGTCCCTGTGTGCTCTGGGTCACCTTGCCTGGCAGCCAGCGTTGCATTGCCATATAAAGACAAAACGTCTTTGATTCCTGTTTCTGCAGAGTTGCGTGTCACTTCCTTCCTCGTAGATTTGAATAGATCGTGGTGGCCCTGCGCTCGGTGGCGACTGGCTCACGAGCAGCAAGCAGAGCAGCACGGAGCAGCCGAGACACACGACCATCATCAGCCTCCTCACGCCGACAGCAGCAGCAGCAGCCTCAGGTAAGACAGGTATCCCTGAACGCATCACAGAGCAGACACAACTGAGGTTAGTTTAATCTGAGGGTCTGACTGAAACAGGAGGAGACGGAGAGATTCTGGTCTCCGACGTCTGTTTTAATCCTCCAAATGCTGCTCACTGCGGCCCAGAACCAGACTGAGCAGAAATCAGTGAAACAGTGCAGCGCTCAGGTCCATTTTTTAGGTTTTAGAGAGGAGATGGTGAACTCAGAGCTCAGAGAGGCCTGCAGCCTCAGGAAGCAGAAGTCAAACCTCTGCAGCGAGCTGTAAGAGGAAGTTTGTGGTTAGCTTCACTTCAACTGCAGAAAATCCCTCCAGAGACAGAAAGAAACCAGTTTCATCAGTGTCAAACACTTGACACGTTGCAGAACCAACCAGAAGATGAAGTTAATGACACTTAAAATACTTCTCTCAAATATCTGTTTTTATTTATAAGGTATATTCAGATCATGAAATCTTTCTAAAGCACTTTAAGACTTATTTTAAATTTAATTCTCAGGTTCACTCTTATCCAATGCGTCAACCTTTAGATATTCATCCTCCAAGGTTTCTTACATGCAGAGGTCAATTTATTGTTAAATTTAGGAGGACCAAATTATGGAATATCTTTTTCCATCTGGCAAAGAACTCCATCTCTATGAAATGTTTAAAAAGATGTCTAAAAGACCATTTAACTGCTGTTTAAAAATTCTAATTCACACACAAATACACTTTTGTATCATGTTCATATTTTTGTTTTTATATTGTTATTTTTTGTTAGTGTCATTATAACTTGTTGATGTTTTACATATGTTTTTCTCTTATCAGTTTGTTATTACTTTATTATAACTCACTTATAACTATGAGATTATGAAACTCTACCTTTTTTTTTTTTAACCCATATGGGTTTTCTGACTCTCCCTACATTATTTGTTATCTTTGTCATTTTATCTTATTATAACTATGCAAATAGTAAACCTAAACCTAAACTGAACATGACAGATTATTTCTGTCCTTCCTGTCCAATATCAGATGGAAATATTTTCCATTTTATTTAATCTGAAGCAGTAATCTGTTTCATATCAGAGGGCCCTGATACTCTGTAAAAACCTAAAACTAACAGTTACTATTATTATTGATAAAGCTGACTATTACTATTGACCAATGAATCAGTTGAAAAATGTGAAATCTAACTCTGTCTTGTTTCACCTAAACTGTTAACAAACTGAGAAAAGCACCAAATCGTCACATTTTACAACCATAGGCATGGAAACTATGAAAAAATTACAAAAGTAGTTAATAGAAAAATTTGATAATAATTCAGAAAATACAAGTTACACAACTCAATGTTTAATATTTTTAAACTGATTTTAAGTCTGAACCATCAGAGTTTCTGCTGCATGACATACTAAATGTTTTTATTCACGAGTCATTTAAAACTACTACACTACCCACAATCCTCCACTGTGATCATGGAGACAGTTTCTGAGTCAGCAGCTTCCTGCTCTGGACTGGTTTTATCTAAGAGCTTCAGGATTTATTTCGAGGACAAAAAAAGATTAATTTCACAGAGAAGTGAGCTGGACTGTGGTTGGCTTGGGAGTCGCATCATGTGCAAAGGATTCTGGGAATAGTAGTTCCCTAACTAGTAACACAAGTTGACAGTTTTTTCTTTGTTTTTAGGTTACGTTTCCTCACGCAGTTGGTCGGTTTGGAAACTATTCTACATTTTACATTTTCACATTTGAATTTCAGGGCGCGGCAATATTCTGATTTATGAAAATGATATAAAATATTGTCTCATATATTTTTCTATATGGTTTCTGTGTTAATGTTGAAATGAGCAGCTGAAGTGTTTCAGTGAGTTTCTGTTCTGATTGAACTCATCAAGCTGCTTCAGTAACAGAACCAGTTTTACCCTGAGCTCATTTCATACTGACAACAGGAAACATTATTATTATTATTATTATTATTATTATTATTATTATTATTATTATTATAAAGACATCAGGAGAGAAGATAAAGTTTTAAATTAATATATAATATAATATAATATAACATACTATGATATAATATAATGCAATATAATATAATATAATACAATATAATATAATATATAATTTCGGTGCACTAAAAAAGCTTCAGGAGGTTTGATCTTGTAGTCTGATGTTTGGAATCAGTTCAATACTTATTAAATATTACATTAGATATCTGAAGCTGTCGTGTCTAAATGTTAACCACAATCTGAAGAGGTGAAAGATGAACGTGTCAGAAGGACAGTTAACATCTGCTTCACTTGTTAACTTCATATAAATATCATTATATCATCAGCCAGACAGAAAAGTGTTAATCTGCTGATGAAAAGAGCCGAGGACCTGAGACAGAAACCTGAGGGACACCAACAGAAAGAGACTGAGCACAGGTTAAACAATTCAAATTCTTAGTATAAAATCTTATTAAGGGATAAAGACGAATTAAAAACAGCAGAACTCAGAAATCTGTATTTTCAGATTTTATTATTTAATATTATATTAGATATTTTGGAGTCCTTTTGAGTATTTTTAAAAATGTCATTTTTAATTTCCTTACACTTGTGTCTTTGAGATGAACAGACCTCAGTGAGTGTGTGTGTACGTGTGTGTGTGTGTGTTTCTGAGAGTGTGTGTGTGTGTGTGTGTGTGTGTGTGTGTGTGTGTGTGTGTATGTCTGGTCTGTGTGTGAGTGTGTGTGTGAGTGTGAGTGTGAGTGTGAGAGTGAGTGTGTGTGTGTGTGTGTGTGTGTGTTTGTATGTGTCTGTGTATCTATGTGTGTGTGCGTGTGTGTGTGTGCTGGAGACAACAGCAAGTTTATTCTCGCTTTAAAGGTTAAACTCTTCTTCTTCTGTGGTTAAAGGTGTCAAACTCTCTTTCTTAACGTTCACAGTTAACACCAAAA
The DNA here is from genome assembly GCF_030273125.1 of Centropristis striata. Lineage (NCBI taxonomy): Eukaryota > Metazoa > Chordata > Actinopteri > Perciformes > Serranidae > Centropristis > Centropristis striata. The sequence continues at coordinate 36,982,382 of NC_081526.1, read as the reverse complement.
AAGGCTCTGCACACACAAACACACACACACACGCTCAGGATGAATCACTGACTGGAATAAACGTCGTGTCATGTGATCGACTTCTCAGAATGACTTCACTCTGCCTCCTCTGCAGGTTTTATTTTTAAAACATCAGTAACATTAATTATGAATTATTACTGCAGTGAAATGAAATGTCATCATTTAAAGTGAGAAAACATTAAATCACAAAAGAAAGACTTTATGACTCCTTAAAGGGAACATCACTTTGTATTTATGTATTATTTTACCTTATTATTTCCCCAAACTTTACAAACTCTTAAAAAATATATTTTCTATATTTAATATATAATGTTTTATACAATATATTTGAATACATTTTTAAAAATACTTTTATTGCAGTAAATTCAGGAATCAATGAATTTTAAAGATATATTTGCATTTATTATTGTTTCCATTGAAACCTGGTGAAACAAACTATTACATATTCATCTATAAATACCATCATGCATTCATAAATCTGTCCTTGTACTAATGCTCATATTTATATGTGCAAACAGATAAACCAACTTACATAAATATATAAACATATATATTTGCTTAAGGGTCATTAATATAATATAATATTATATAATATAATATAATTCATTACAGTATAATATAATATGATATAATACAATATATTGCAATATAATATAATATACAATATGATGTAATATAATATAACACAATTTACATTTACATTTAGTCATTTAGCAGAAGCTTTTATCCAAAGCAACTTACAGGAAAAAAGGGGAACAATGAAGGTATAGAGCAACAAGAGCCATTAGTGCAGCAATAAGTGCTAGTGAGGATTCTTTAAGAAGTAGAATTATCGTGTGGTGCTAGGAGAGAAGATACTCTCTGAAGAGCTGGGTCTTCAGGAGTTTTTTTAAAGGTAGAGAGAAATATAATGATATAATATGAGCAGAGAACAGCAGGAGGTGCAGAGCCAGACAGCTGACTTGAGGTCAGTAAACACTTTGTTTCATCAGATTAACAGAAGCAGAGACAGGAAGTTGGCGGCTGGCAGCAGAAGTGAGAATAAATGTTCCTCTTTCTGCCTGCACACTCTTCTCTTCTCACAGCTTCATGTTTCAGGTTGGTTCCTGTGTTTGTGTCAGTTTCAGGTTCCAGCATGGCCGCCCCGATACAGATCTCCCCGGAGGAGGAGGAGGAGCTGAGGGAGGCCTTCGCCAAGATCGGTGAGTTACTTCCTGTCGCTGTGTGCCCTCTGCAGCTGTCACTTGTTTTATTGATTGTGCTTGGAAGAACATACTATATACTATTCACCAGGCTTCTTCTTATTCTTCCGTTTCTTCCATGTTTTTGTCGGTCGACTACTCCCAGAGTTTTGGTCGCACATACACTAAAAAGGTATCAAATCGATCGGTTCAGCCTTGACAAGTGTGCTATGACTTTTCTAAGGGTTTTGGCAAATGGCTTTCAAATAATTCGGCAATAACATGCCAAAAAATCCCCCATTGTTACCCTATGGAGAGGCTAGAGTGGACGGCGTCATCGCTAAAGTGCAGAGGGAGAGAAAAATTTGTCAAAAATAGATTTGGAAACTGCACTTGAGGCGGCAGATGCCACTCTATAGAAATAATTTATACATAGAAACGTAGGAAAATTGGTCTTCTCACTCACAATCCTCTGGTAAAGCTGTTATAGTTTGGGCGTAGGACGCACAGATGATCCACCAGCATGCACCCACAGCCTCATAGACCGCCATGGTAAAAAGGCGGGAAATTTTCTGGAAGAAAGCAGAGGTACCAGTTTCTTCTGATCTAAAATAACAATTTCTTATTTTTTCTTCACAAACACATATGTAGACGTTCAGGAAGAACACAGGATGCTCAAAGTGAAGTCGGTTCAATGATAGGAGCTACAGTTTGGTCAAAAATGCTTTCTGTTCCATGGGCACTTTTTGCTGTTTTTCGCTCTCTGTCAGTGGTTTCACATGAGCAGTTTATTTCAGTTGATTGCTCTACTCTGATTGGTGGCCGAAACCTGGCCCTGGTTGATTAGCTACCAAAGCCTCCCCCACCAAACACACACACCTGTTGTATTATCTGACATAACTTCCTCCTCTTTTCAATTTTGAAAACAGTTCAAAATATAATCTAATAATGTATGTGTTAGAGTCACGAGCCAGAGTCAAGCATACTCAATTTTCTAGTTTGTGTTTAAAAGTTGTTCCTGATCTTCTCATCAGGTTCATTCTTTGTAGTTTGGTTCTCTTTAACCCTTTGTCTCCTTCTCATCCTGCCTGTCTGTACATACAGTTCAACATGTGACTCACTGGATCAAATTTACAACACAAAACGTTTTAGAAAATCATGTTTTTTAAAGTAAATGTTGGTTCCAGATGTCCTCCTTGGTTCTTCATGTCCTGTTCCCCTCATGTCCTCATCTCCTCATTTCCTTATGTCCTCATCTCCTCATCTCCTTGTGTCCTCATGTTCTCATGTTCTCATTTCCTTATGTCCTCATCGTCTCATGTTCTCATCTCCTTGTGTCCTCATCTTCTCATGTCCTCATCTCCTCGTGTCCTCACGTCCTATTCTCAACATGTCCTCATTTCCTCCTGTCCTCATCTCCTGGTGTCCTTGTGTCCTCATATCCTTGTGTCCTCATATCCTCATTTCCTTGTGTCCTCATGTCCTCATCTTCGTCTTATCTCCTCATCTCCTGGTGTCCTTGTGTCCTCATTTCCTCGTTTCCTCATTTCTTCATCTCCTCCTGTCCTCATCTCCTGGTGTCCTTGTGTCCTGTTCTCATGTCCTCATCTCCTGGTGTCCTCGTGTCCTCATGTCCTGTTCTCATGTCCTCACCTCCTTGTGTCCTCATCTCCTCATATCATCTTCTCCTTGTGTCGTCATATTATAATCTCCTTGTATCCTCATCTCCTCGCGTCCTCATCTCCTCATGTCCTCATGTCTTCATCTATTGTGTGACCTAGTCAGAGACTGCAGAGGGTTAAAGATGCATAAAGCTGAATATCATCAGTGTATCAGACATTTTAATCTTTAACCAGATAATAATGTATATATTAGAGGAACCAGGACAGAACCCTGAGGGACACCAAATGTTCAATTATCACACACAACTTTTTATGCACCTAAAAAACTTTAACTCGAAGGAAGATAAGGCAGAAATCCTCTCAAGTGAAGCAGCACAACTCATTCAGAAAACTTAACAGTTTTTAACCAGTAAAATTATCTTGTTTGGTTTTCGTTCAGTAAAGTTCAACATGAGCAGGCGAGTGTTTGACCTTTGACCCCTGCGTCTGTCTGCAGACGTGGACAATAACGGCTTCATCAGTAAGGACGAGCTCACCGAGCTGTTCAGAGCCGCCAACCTGGCTCTACCGGGTTACCGCATCCGAGAGATCGTACAGGAGCTGACCAAGACCAGCGACCAGCTCACCTTTGCCGAGTTCACGCAGGTGAGGCCACAGCTGTTTCCTTAAAAAAAAAACTTTCTAACTGTCAGACTGTTGAAATTCATACCAGCAGACGAGTCATAGCGCCTGGAGAAACCCTTTAACTCTTCTCTAGAGACTCTTTTAGTTATAGATTTTGACTGAAACACAGAGTTTGTTGAGTGACATGAAGTGAATGAAGTGGGCGTGTCGTGTCAGATGGTCCAGGGCCTGAAGAGCTCTGAGGTGGCGAAGACCTTCAGGAAGGCCATCAACAAGAAGGAGGGACTCTGCAGCATTGCTGGGACATCGGAGCAGTCGGGCACACAGCACTCCTACTCCGGTAAACAGTGTGTGTGTGTGTGTGTGGGTGTGTGTGTGTGTCTTTGTATGTGAGAGTGTGTGTGTGTGTGTGTGTCTGGCTGTCTGTCCCTCTGTGTGTGTGTGTGTGTGTGTGTGTGTGTATGTGAGAGATTGTGTGTGTGTGTGTGTCTCTGTATGTGTGAGAGTGTGTGTGTGTGTTTCTGTGTGTGTTTGTTTGTTTGTGTGTGTGTGTGTGTGTGTGTGTGTGCTGACTCTGTGTGTGTGTGACTCTGTGTGTGTGTGTGTGTGTGTGTGTGTGTGTGTGTGTGTATGTGTGTGTGTGTGTGTGTGTGTGTGTGTGTGTGTGTGTGTGTGTGTGTGTGTGTGTGTGCGCGCTGACTCTGTGTCTGTGTGTGTGTGCTGACTCTGTGTGTGTGTGTGTGTGTGTGTGTGTGTGTGTGTGTGCTGACTCTGTGTGTGTGTGTGTCTCCTCAGAGGAAGAGAAGGTTGCGTTTGTTAACTGGATCAACAAAGCTCTGGAGAAGGACGGAGACTGTAAACACGTGCTGCCCATGGACCCCAACACCGACGACCTGTTCACTGCCATGGGGGACGGCATCGTGCTCTGGTAAGGGAGACATGGAGACAGATGGGGACAGATGGGGACAGACAGGAAAGTCCCGCTGTGTTTCTGTATCACTGTGACCTCTGACCTCTCTGTTGTCAGTAAGATGATCAACCTGTCCGTCCCTGACACCATCGACGAGAGGACCATCAACAAGAAGAAGCTCACGCCCTTCACCATCCAGGTGAGACATTCCTCGTGGCCGCTCTGTTGAATCTGTTAAAGAGCTGAGCCCTGTACTACGAAGCGAGTTTAACATACCCAGGATATCTTGTTGTGATCTCGCTATACTAAGCCTAACAACCACAGTCATGGATAAGCTGTATCACAAAGGTGGTTATCAACTTTCTTAGTTAACCCTTTCCTCTTCAGGCTCTGTGTGTTCACGTAAAAGGGGCATTGGGAGCATCATTTGACTCAACTACCGGAAAAAAAACGATTGCTTTTCCCACTTCTATGAAGAATATGAATTATTATCACAGCTTAAAGTATTACTGTTGCTCTAAATAAAGCATGCAATTAATTTTGGCAGAAAATAACAAGTGTGAATTTATTAATTGATATATTTATTTAACCTCTCCATGCGGTGACGGCTGTTGGTTTCTAAGCTGACAGCTGCACACACTGTTACACTGAAAACTGACTTTTAAACATTATAATCATGAAGTGAATTTAGATCTGAAACTGTCCCAGAATGAAGGATACGTCAAATATGTTTCGTTTTTGATCACTTCAAAAATAAATTAATTTTAGGCCTATTATCTTGAATAAACAGGCTAACAATAGAAATTTTCAAATCAGTATTATTTTCATCTGTAATACCGGCAGTTTAAAACGAACAGCAAACCACATTGGAGTCTGAGATGTTTTGATTCAACCATGTTTCTGTAAAACATACACACTTGTACACTTGCAGTATACAATATACTGAGTCTTCACCAATATCTCCAGTTCATCAGTCTTGTTGGGCAGAGAGTGTAGGTTTCCCATGATGACTGATGGCAGAAAGGGCTTATATCTCCATTTCTGAGCCTTCGCTCTCTGTCCTCTTGTCCTCATGTCTTCATGTCCCCTGCAGGAGAACCTGAACTTGGCTCTGAACTCATCCTCGGCCATTGGCTGCCACGTGGTGAACATCGGAGCGGAGGACCTGAAGGAGGGCCGCCAGCACCTGGTCCTGGGTCTGCTGTGGCAGGTCATCAAGATCGGACTGTTCGCCGACATCGAGCTCAGCAGGAACGAAGGTCAGCCACTTTACAGGGACTTTAGTCTCTTTACTATAGTGGGAATGTACCAAACTGGACACCTGCCCTGTGTTTTATTCATTTTTATGTGTGTGTGTGTGCAGCTCTCGTGGCTCTGCTCAGGGACGGGGAGAGTCTCGAGGACCTGATGAAACTCTCTCCTGAGGAGCTGCTGCTGCGCTGGGCCAACTATCACCTGGAGGAGGCCGGAGCAGGCAAGATCAACAACTTCAGCTCCGACATCAAGGTCACTGGCACACACACACACCAACACTCACACACACACACACACACACAAACACACGCATGTAATCCCTATATTTGAACTCTGGCACGTTTAATTGTTGAATATAACAACAAACATGTTAAACCTGAATAAATCCTGTCCAGTTCTCATGTGGGCCCTTTCTTTAACACCAAAAAGACCACCAAACCTGGAGAACAGACAAACTGTCTTTCTATCATCGTGTCCACAGATTGAATATGTTTATTGTTGTTATTTGTTGTTTCAGGACTCTAAAGCGTACTTCAACCTGCTGAACCAAGTAGCTCCTAAAGGGGACGAGGACGGCGTCCCGGCCATCACCATCGACATGACGGGAATCAGAGTAAGAACATTATGTGTTATTATATCTAACAGCTGGAGACATAAAGAGGAGAGGAGCAGATTAACCCCATGATGGCTGATGTGTGTGCAGGAGAAGGACGATCTGCAGCGAGCAGAGTGCATGCTGGACCAGGCGGAGCGGCTCGGCTGCAGACAGTTCGTCATGCCTACGGACGTGGTTCGAGGAAACCCCAAACTCAACTTGGCGTTCATTGCCAACCTGTTCAACAAATACCCTGCGCTGAAGAAACCCGAGAACCAGGACATCGACTGGAGCTCCATCGAGGGTCAGGGCTCATGCTGCTACTATTAGTATCACTGTTCTTATCATAATGATAATACCGTAATTTTCGGACTATAAGCCGCGCCTTTTTCCCCATTTTTCGATTCTGCGGCTTATATAACGGTGCGGCTAATCTATGGATTTTTACAGCTAACGGCCACTAGGTTACCTCCTAAATCTATGGATTTTACAGGTTACAGTCCACCAACTTTAACTCTATGGGCTCTATGACCGGTCCGCGAGGAGGTGTACGTACCAGATCGGCTCAGCTGCCAGATCGGCTCGGGGTCCTTCATATACCTTTAAGCTATTTTTCACTTGTCTGTGTGTATTTGTGTCGAAAGCTACTTAGTTTGTTGGAGTCGCCGTGCCGTAGCGTTTTGTTTGACGTAATCAGCGGCAGACGAAGGACCCCGAGCCAATCTGGCAGGGCGCCGGAAAAGAGTGAAACAGGTAGCGCGCAAAAGTAAAAGTGAAACCGAGAGTGGTACAAGAGACAGAACGAGAGCAAGACCGACATTACGAGAGCGAGATAGTTTGTGCAAAGGAAGTTTTCATGCACAAACCCTCATTATGGAAAACAAACGTAGAAATGCATATGATGCAGCTTTTAAGTTAGAGACAGTCAATCTGGCTGTAAAAGAAGCTTCCTCAAGCAGCCGTCTCTTTCCCAACAATCCCCTCTGTGCACGAACCCTTACATATGGTAATTAAAGATTAAAACACCTGCGGCTTATAGTCCAGTGCGGCTTATATATGTACACATCATTCAATTTAGCTGCTGCGGCTTATACTCCGGTGCGCCTTATAGTGCGGAAAATACGGTAATATAAATGTAAACATGTGACAGACTGATCAGCTGCTTTCTGTCTGTCTGCAGGTGAGACGAGAGAAGAACGAACCTTCAGGAACTGGATGAACTCGCTGGGAGTCAACCCTCGAGTCAACCACCTCTACGCGTACGAACTCTCACTGATCAGCTGATCCACCTCACACACACTGTTCTTTTAAGGATGCCTCTTCTATGAATAAATCATACCTTGCACAGGGCCTCAAATATGCAAATAAAAGGGCGTTACTATAAATGCTATCCCTCCCATAAGCATATCAAATATGTAGGGATGAACCTGAGCAACACTTGTGTGGATCTCACGGTTCAAAAGTGTGGTAAGATGGCTATCAGAATAATTAATAATAATTATTAATCACAATACGTGATATGACTTGATTTGCTTTAAGCCATAGCTCGTTGGGGCAACATCTGTAAAAAAAATATAGTCGATTCACCTAAATCAGTCTCATAAAGTTACTTAACAATTTAGAACACTGATTAATAATTATGAATACAATTGTAATCAAATTTCCTTATTTATATTTAGTAGTGGTTGAAGGAATTGTGAATTCTTAACACAGAAGAGGTTAGCATATCGTTCACAGTGTACAACATTAAATAGACAGCATTTGTAATCAAAAAGGTATTTAAGCAAATAAAAGCACACATCTAGAGTAGAGAGTATAGAGTTCTACCAAGTCTAATGTAATGTAGGCTTACAAAAGAGAAATGTGTGTGTGTGTGTGTGTGTGTGTGGTTGTGTGGGGGTGAAGCCCGTCACAAAAAGAGTCGTAAAACTCATGCTGTGAAGGGAGATGGCTTGGCCTTTTGGCCGTGTGCTGCTCTGCACCTTCTACACAGTTGTGTTTTGTTGAAAGACAATTTAAAATATATTGTATGTGAATCAGTGTTTAAGCGAGTCAAGGAAGTTAGTAATTAGTTTGCATGTTTCATGTGTCACCTGTGTGTGTTACAGGGACATTGAGGACGCTCTGGTGATCTTCCAGCTGTATGAGAAGATAAAGGTCCCGGTGGACTGGGACAAAGTCAACAAGCCTCCATACTCCAAACTGGGCAGCAACATGAAGAAGGTGAGCCAGAGGAAACTAATAATTACACTGACATCTTTCATCACAAACTCAGTTATTATCATTCATGCACAACTCAGCTAAACATCCTCAAACTCAAACTGACGCTCTGTAACAGGAGCATGAGTGATGAGGGTAAAACTGCAAACTATAAGTCAAGTCAAGTCAATTTTATTTATTTTATTAGCTGATCAATTTCACCTGGCTTGATTGATATATATAACTGAGTGTCATCAGCATAATCTAATGATATTACCTAGAGGGAGCATAGAAAGAGTGAATAAAATTGGTCAAAGCACAGAACCCTGTGGAACACCGTGGTTAACATCAGTGTGCATGGAGGATTCATTGTTCACATGAACAAACTGGGAACGGTCTGATAAGTATCATTTAAACCAGCCCAGTGCCGTTCCTCTAATGCCAATTACATGTTCCAGTCTCTGTAATAGGATACGATGGTCAATTGTATCAAATGCAGCACTCAGATCTAGCAAGACAAGACAGGGACAAAGTAAGTAGCTAACAAAACTGAGTAACGTAACAGACAGATAAGATTAGTGATAAAGTTGCTACAAGGAGGAGAGAGATTTAAGTGCTTAATTAAACTAGTGTAAGTATAAATGAATCGGACAGGTATCGCTGTAATGTGTAACTTTAACAGAGTTAACTGTATTTAGCGAGAGCAGCGAACAAGCACAGCACTACGAGCACACACAGACACACCGGAAGTGACACAATACGCTCAGCTTAGCACGTTAGCACGTAGCAGAGGACCCAGTGTTGATTCTCTCCCCGAGGCTTGTCGTATAAAGGCTTGTCGTCATTTATAATAATAAATGACAACAATGAGACGAACACAAAGCTGTCTGTCAGTGTGTGTTTCTCCTCTCAGAACCTCAGTGGAGAAACTCAATTGGCTCATCGATTAGTCGACAAAATCATACGATAAGTGACTGAGAAGCTCTATTATTATTATTATTATTATTATTATTATTGTAGTGATGGTTATGGGTGTTTTTGTAGCTGGAGAACTGTAACTACGCTGTGGAGCTGGGGAAGAAGGAGGCCAAGTTCTCTCTGGTGGGGATCGCAGGCCAGGACCTGAATGCCGGGAACCGCAAGCTGACGCTGGCTCTGCTGTGGCAGCTCATGAGGAGGTGACGCACTGTTCCCTCTGCAGTCAGGTATTAAAACATGTGGTGGATATAATAACACAGACGTGTGTCTCTCAGGTACACTCTGAACATCCTGGAGGATCTCGGAGACGGGCAGAAAGTGATCGACGACACCATCGTGGCCTGGGTCAACGGCACGCTCACAGAGGCCGGGAAGGCCACCATCTCCAGCTTCAAGGTGCTTCATTATTATGTACTCTCCACCGGGACCTAATCCTAGATTTTATTATTCCATTTCTTCCGTGTTTTTTTCGGTCGACTACTACCAGAGTTTTGGTCACACATACACTAAAAATGTATCAAATAGACCAGCTCGGCTATGACAAGTGTGCTATGACTTTTCTAAGGTTTTGACAAACGGTCTTCAAAATTAACTAAAAAAATTAAGTGTTCAAAATTGCTGTTTTACTCATGCCTCTCTATCTATCTATCTATCTATCTATCTATCTATCTATCTATCTATCTATCTATCTATCTATCTATCTATCTAAAACACACACCATGCTTGCAAACTGAACCACTGTAGGGGGGTCTGGGGGCACACTTATTATTATTATTATCATTATTGTTGCTGTACGGAGTCAAATACGACGAAGAGCCAGCGATGTCCGCTCTGTCAGCGCTGAAATATGAATGAATGACAGCGTGTCGCTGCCAGAGAGAGAGAGAGAGAGAGAGAGAGAGAGAGAGAGAGAGAGAGAGAGAGAGAGAGATGCCAGGTTATGTCAGATGAATTGGTCCTCTGACACAAACTACAGTTTGAATTGTCAGTTTTTCCAGTTGGATGTTGTTAACAGGCAGAGGGGTCAGGGTTTTTTGAGGAGCTCTCCCCAGTGCTGATCGCCCGCGGTGGATGCATTTCCTCCACGATGCTCCGCTACCGGCTCTGCCTCTTACTTTTCTTTTTGCCACAGGCTTTCCTGGTTGTGTACAGCCTGCATCAAACTCAAATCTCTAATGCTACTACCTACTTGAATGCCCTGATTCAGGCATATGCTACCTCACGAACGCTGCGCTCTTCCAATGAACGGCGCCTGGCTCTGCCCCCCGTTGGTCCAAGGCAATCCAGACTCTTTGCTTTTATTGTACCCGGTTGGGGAAACACACTACCAGTTCCTACCAGAGCAGGGGCGTCCCTCTCTACCTTTAAAAAACTCCTGAAGACCTTCAGAGAGCATCTTCTCTCCTAGCACCACACGATAATTCTACTCCTTAAAGAATCCTCACTAGCACTTATTGCTGCACTAATGGCTCTTATCGCACTATACCGTGATTGTTTCCCTTTCTTCTGTAAGTCGCTTTGGGTAAAAGCGTCTGCTAAATGACTCTGTGTTCTGTGTTCAGGATGGCTCCATCAGCAGCAGCATGCCGGTCCTGGACCTGATTGACGCCATCCAGCCCGGATCCATCCGGTACGACCTGCTGAAGGCTGAAGACCTGACGGAGGAGGAGAAGCTCAACAATGCAAAGTACGATACGCAGTTATTCAAAAATATCAAAGAGTCAGGATATTAAGGAAGAAGTTGTAGTAAAGTGTCACATTTTAATGAAAAACTAACAGGGATGTAATTGTGACACTCTGTGTCTTTGTGTTCTCAGGTACGCCATCTCCATGGCGAGGAAGATTGGCGCCCGGGTGTACGCGCTGCCGGAGGACCTGGTGGAGGTCAAACCCAAGATGGTGATGACGGTGTTCGCCTGCCTGATGGCTCGCGGCATGAAGAGAGCGTGAATGCCCAGAAACACTGTGGTTGTTTAACGGGTTCAGAGCTGATGAGCTACTGCTGTCTGTTACATTTAAACATCTTCTGGATCATTGAGCTCTTTCTGTTACAATATTTCTACCAGTTATTGAGTGTGACTCCGGTCTCACCTGCTCAGGTGTTCTTACTTGATTAGAAACGTGTTCAAATCACAAACTTTCTGCCAAACCTACGAAACAAATAAACAGATTTTTTGTATTAAAACTGTCTCATTATTACATAAAACCTGTTCTGGTGTGATCATGTTTGACTTCATTCAGTGTCTCTGCTGCCCTCTGCTGGCACTCAGATGCATGTTCAGAAAAACGTTGCAGAAGCAGAATTGAGCATTTTAGTCTCAAAGTAGAGATGGGCTAGTCTGGCCATATATATATATATATATATATGAAATGTTGTTTATATATAAATCTATGATGTAAACATCAATTTCTGTCGCTCTACTACGTCATCTGGTATAACTGATCTGATTGGCTAAGAGCTACCTATAGATGCTTTTAATAGACATTCGTAGCGCCCAATAAACGGCTCTGGAGGATCGTAAACCACGCCTCCTCTACGGAGAAATGAATGGCTGGTTTCCAGACTAGATCTCATTTGTGATTAGTCTGGTGTTAGCCAGGCTAGAAAAACATAGGAAAAGATGACATGAGGCCACATATGGGGATATCCTAATACCGAAACCAATAGTACTAGTGAACAACCACAGTGAAACCTCATATGGCAGTAAAAAGAAAAAGAAAAAATTATGAAAAATATGTAGTCTACAGTGAGTTTGATGAGACAAAGTTATGTAACTTCTGTGGTTGCCATGATGAGCAGAGCCAAAAGTAAAGTGTAGGAACTCATCTCCCAATAGATGAGTGTTTGTCAGGATGAACGGCCATTTACTTAATTTACCTGTGTATTGTTGCCATTGGCAGACCCATAATAAACAAGCACATTTGCATGCAGGGATGCACTCACGCACACACACACCCACACACACACACACACACACACACACACACACACACTCACACTTAAACACACACTCTTAGGTCCCATCAGATTTAATCTGCCTCTCTATGAACAATGTTTTTCAGCCCATTAGTTGGTCCTAACGGCGGTGTATTGAACCCCTCTAGACAAAGAGTTTGTTCACACCTGCATGGATTAGTCACATGACCACATTTCAACCTCTGAGGTATCTCTGCCATTAGAGGTGTTAGAAAAACAAGCTTCAGCATAAACACATGATGCAGCCACCACACATCATCACCTGACGCAATTATTATCATGTTTTTTTCTATTTGATACTGTGTCTGTCATTACTTTTAGAGATTGTTCAGAGGTCAATATTTCATGAAAAAATTGTGTTTTGGATCACAATGAATTCAATTACCATGTGTTATGAGAGAGGGGTCGTTGCCAGCCACAAATCACCAGAGAATTATAAACCTATTCTGCACCTCCCCTCAGAAAGTTTTCTAGTCACTGTTTTGACTTTAGGGCCCACAACTTTTATGTTTTTAGTTCACTCTCACAGCTCTCATCGGCATCATTTTCAGATGTATTGAAGAATTTAGCAGCTAAAGAGCGAAATTTTAAGATTATTTTAAAGATTATTAGGGCCATGGGGCAATCACAACAAGCACTACTGTTATACTGTGGATTTTTTCTTCTTCCTCTTCCGGACGCAATTTCGTCCCGCTACGAGAGCTACTAGAGTTGCAGGACAAATTATACATCAAAACGTGCAGTTTGATCGGGATCGGTGTGCTATCTTGTGTGTCGGTGTATTAATCCATGTTTCGATAGGTCATATAGTTTTTTATCAATCCCTGTTCAATGACCATGATCATTTTTTGTGTGTGACATCATCGCCAGAGTGTAGAGGGAGAGAAAAAATTGTCAAAAAATTAATTTGAAAACTGCGCTCCAGACCGCAAATTCCACTCTACAGAAATCATTTATACATAGAAACGTAGGATAATTTGTCTTCTCACTCACAGTCCTCTGGTAAAGCTGTCAGAGTTATAGTTTGGGCGTAGGACGCACAGATGCGCCACCAACACGCACCAACAGCCTCATTGGCTCCCATATTAAAAACGCAGGAAGATTTCTGATAAAGGGAGATGTAACAGTTTTTTTAGATCGCTCTAACAAAGCTATTTTTTCATTTTTCTTAAAAAAAAAACAAACATATGTAGACGTTCAGGAAGAATTCAGGACACTCAAAGTGAAGTCGGATCAATGATAGGTATTATGGTTTTGCCAAAAATGCTTTCTGTTCGAGGCCAGAAATTCCAGTCTGTCCACCTCTGCTGTCACTGTGCCGTAACAGGTGTCAGTTAATTGTGTTGATTGCTTTGATCTGATTGCCTTTGGTCTTTGCTGTGATTACAGTTACAGATACACACACACACACACACATGTGCGTAAGCGCGCACACTCCTCACACATGCTTCAAACACGCACACACACACACACACACACACCACACACACACACACACACACACACATTTTGAGGTTAAAGGGCATAGTTTGAAATCTCTGAAGAATCTCATCATAGTGTACACACACCGGCAGTAGCCCCGTGGCCCTTTCAGAATTTCCCCAGAGGAAATTTTCTAGTTATCATTCACACTGTGATTGAACTGAAAAGTGTGTAATTCTGAAGAGAAATTTGTTACATTTTGTAACAACTGATCCGTGTTTTTAGTGGCTTTGTTTTATTTTTCACTGGAAACTTTTTTTGTTTCAATACCAAATTTTATTTTCAGTTCTTTGTTTTAAATGCAGTTTTTTTTTCAATTCAAAACTTTCTTCATAGTTTTTTTTTTCAATGCCAAAATCAAACTTTCTGAATATGTTTGAAGGATTTTGTCAGTAAACTGGATGCATAAGTCTGAAAGTGAAGAATATCAAAAACGTTCTCAGTGTTCCATCGAACCTTTAGATAGAATATAGATGTATTATGTTAATGATATTAATTTCATCTTGCTCTCTACTTAATGTTTTATGAAGTTAGGAGGTATCATTGGGCCATTTGTAGCATGAGGGGGTCACTTTTGGACATCCCATAATATGGTGTTTTTCTGTAATTTCTGGACATATTGTACTCAAAAATCAACATACTATATTATGACTTCTTGGACATTGCTTAACATGTCAGCTCTGGGATTTGAACCTGTGACCCTCTAGTTACAAGCCCAACTCCTAAACTCTGATATCCGTCAATCGACTATAAATAACCCATTGTAAGCATTTTTAGCCATTTTAAAATTTGACAATTTCTGACAATTTTCAACATGCTATAGTATGACTTTTTGTTGAAGGGGCCATTTTTGGACATCCCATAATATAGTGTTTTCTCGCTATTTTTTGACAAACTATATACGATACTACTGCATGAATCAACAGAGTAAAAGCAAAAAGGGCAGAAGACCTGATGGAGGAGAAACTCAACAATGCAAAGTATGACACATTTATTCACACAGTTTATCAAAAATATCAGAGTCAGGACATTAAGGAAGTAGTCGTAGTAAAGTATTGCGTCAAATTTTAATGAAAAAACAGGGATGTAATTGTGACACTCTGTGTCTTTGTGTTCTCAGATACGCCAAATGGTGAAGAAGACTGGCGCCCGGGTGTACGCGCTGCCGGAGGACCTGGTGGAGGTCAAACCCAAGATGGTGATTGTCAATCAGTTATTGAATCCTGAGTTTGACTTCGGTCTCACTTGCTCAGGTGTTTTTACTTTGGTTTTTACAAACTGTTGATTTGACATGTTCAAATGACAAACTTTCTGCCAAACGTACGACGGCTCACCACCTAATTTACGTGGCAACAGTTGAATAATGGGAGTACCCGCACTTTTTTTTTTTCACTTAAAGCACACTGCAAAAAAAGAAAAGTTGGGTGAACTCAAAATTTCAAGGCAACAAACTTCGATAAAATTTTAAGTTAAATTAAAACTAAATATTTTAAGTTTTGTTTTGGAGTTTGCTCAACTCTCAACTTCTGCAATGTGCTGAATTGGCACGATTGTAACACCGCTATGAAATGTCAGCTAATGTTGCGATCACAATTTTGAGTTAGCATTGATACGCTAATGGCTTCTCTTGTAGCTGTAACAAGCAGCGCCGTTAGCATCAGTTAGCTGCCAGCATCAGTTAGCCGCTAGCATCAGTTAGCCACTAGCATTAGTTAGCCGCTAGCTTTCGCTAATGAATTTCACCTTTTTCCCGCATTTCACAACAAAGAAATAAGAGTTAGCAGAACTATTGTCCCTTGTTTTGAACCCCAACTTAAAGATATAAGTAACAACAACTCACCAACTTGTTTTTGAGCAGACAACTGGCTTCCTTTGTTGTGCTAATTTACATTATTGCCCTAAATGTCAATAATTTATATTTCCAAGTTTTACCAATTTAAATCACTGTTTTAGGCCAAAAAATACAAGTTGGCTTTTTTGCAGTGCACTGGCTGAAACAGATAATGGAGCACACACCTGAAAGAGCACACTACTAGAAGCTGCAGGATCATGAATATATTTACTTGAATGACAAAGCTAAAGTGCTTTGTTTATATTGGTACACTGCCCTCTTGAGGTTGACCTGTTCCCTGCCAATCTGCTCAGAGCAGAGTTCAACAAAAAGAGGAGAATATTACAATCTCCTGATTCCTGCCGAACTGCTTGGCATGTGTATTTATATACTTGTCTATATATTCCTATAGGTGCATGGCTACCTGAGTGAACCCACCATTCACTGGAATGAGAGTCCACTGCTGTATTGGGAAAGCAACTTGTCTCTCTTCCCTGCCCTAGCCAACGCTGCACACATGTACCTCTCGGCTCCATGTACATCACTGGACAGTGAACCTCTTTCCTCTGCTGCAGCACATGTTGTCCATGAGAAGAGAAATAGAATCTTATGTGAAAAAGCAGAAATGCTTCTCTTTGTCATAAATAACCTGCCACAAATGAAGTAGGCCTAGACTCTACTGTCAGATGGAAACATCATTTCAATGTTAAATAATATTACATATAACAGTCTTATGAATAGTGTCTAGTTATAGTCAGAACATGTTCCTGATATATTTGTTTTAGCTATTTCAGATGGAACGTGAAATTGACTTGATTTTTTCCACTCTGCATCGAGTGTCGTGTCTGGTCGCCTGGTGGAAACATTATTTCAGTGCTCTGTGATATTTACTTTAGAAAACATCAGGATGTGTATGTTCAGACTACACTATCTGTTATAAATGCTCTTAAGTTTGACAAATTATGAAATAGTCAGGAGTCAGGACATGTTTTGATGTTTTTTATTGACCTTAGGGTTTAAAGTTACTTTCACTTAAAATATGTTTTGCAATTTACTAGAAATAACTGTCTGTTTGCCATTACTATTGACAAATTTAAACTCTAAATTACACACTTGTTACAAAATAGTAGAAGAAAACTAATACTGTTATTTACTTGTGTTTTTCTTTGTGGCCTTGTAGCTTCTTGAGAGGAACTATGATTCATGGGCATTTCCAAATGTTTTGAAAATAAAAAAAGACATTTCTTTTTCAAATTTACAGTGTGTACACATGATTGTGAGTATGTAGAAAATATGATTATCTCAGGAATATTTTATACAGCTCATGTCAGCATCGGTAAAGGTCAGTTATTACTAATTAGGAGCAATGTTAATATCGGTTATTGTATCAGCCAAAATGTTTTTATCATTGCATCTTAATATAAATACCTAAAATGAAAGGGAACCATGTTCACCT
This sequence comes from Centropristis striata, assembly GCF_030273125.1. Lineage (NCBI taxonomy): Eukaryota > Metazoa > Chordata > Actinopteri > Perciformes > Serranidae > Centropristis > Centropristis striata. The sequence goes on along the minus strand of NC_081526.1, from coordinate 36,965,252 downwards.
GCAGAGAAGCAGACCTGTGATACACTAAAGAAAACATTTGCAGATCCCACACAGGAAGAAGGCCGCAGTCTGTGAAGCTAAAATAAAACAGCATCAGAAGTGGATATCTCCTGACTAAGAAGCAGTTGAATTCAACACAAACAGCTACGTTCCCTGTCACAGAAACCCCAAAGATTGTTATCAAACAGGCCTGCAGAGACACAACACATCCAGCATCTACATCTGTCTCTGAGAGGGTTCAGAGCAGTTTCCTCACACACCATGTGCATGGGAGAGAGAATAGTCAACTAGGAGCAAACGGTTAAAAAAGCTTATCTCTTGACTCCATGGTCATCATTTTCATTACATCATCCTTCCACAGCTTCTCTACAGTATGTTGGCCTCACAGGAGCCAGGCTGCAGGATCTGAAGAGTGATAATGTGTTTAACTGTTTTTCTGAACCAGGGGTAAAACAAGGCATAAACCAAAGGGTTGAGACAAGAGTTAAAATGGTACAAATACGTAAGAAAAAGTATAGTTGAGTCACTCATGATCTCATGTCCTTTGAAACCATAAAAGTAAATTGGCATGAAACACATTAGAAACACAACTACCAAAACACCAAGAGTCCTGGCTGCTTTCAGCTCAGATTTCCTTATTGCTTGAGTCACTGAAGTCTGCTTTGTGACTGTTGTAATGTGAGAGCGCATGGCACGAGCCTGAGACACAGCCACAACAAAGACTCTTGTATACAAAACTATAATGGCAGTAACAGGAGCAAAAAAGTTCAAAAAAATATAAAGGAGAGCAGCGGCAGCATGTTCTAAACGGTCACATTCTCCATCGCAGTAACGAAAGAATTGTAGTTGATCAAGATGCATATTAAAAAAGTAACTATAGTAGGAAACAGAAGACAACCATAAAAGACAAACACAGATTTTAACTCTATTCACAGTGATTCTGGTGGTGTAATGCAGAGGGTCACAAATAGCCACATAGCGGTCAACTGATATGAGCACCATGTTTACGACTGAGACAGAGCCAATGATTTCTGACACAAACATATGGAGAGCACACAAAATGTCACCAAACATCCAGCACTCTGGCACACCTGCTGGCATCAGCAGGAGGCCCACAAGAAAATCTGTGACAGCCAGAGAGAGGAGGAGGATGTTGGTGGGAGTGTGGAGCTGCCTGGAGGAAAAGAGAAAAGCATCATTCAACAAAACTGTCCTCATAACAAAATATTCATAAAATCATACAAATAATCATAAAAAATGATTTATGAATTTCAATGTTTTCTGATCAGCAACATATCTAGTGAACATATCTACGTGATTTGAATTACAATATAGAGGTCACAGTGGATTTTTGCCTTAACATGCAGTAAGAAAGACAGAAGATAAGACTAGTGTTAGAGGAGCAACATCATTCAGTAGCAGTTCAAAGACAATTCTTCTTAATCTACAGCAGTTCTTCACATGTTTAAACGACAAAACCTGTAAAGAGAAAAAAAAAAATCTCTGCCTGAAGTGGAAGACTGAGATGATGATGAACAGGTTGAGGACCACAGTGAGGGCAGAGATGGAGTACAGTGTAATGTTAGTCAACAATGTTTTTGCACTGTACCAGCAGGTGCTATTGGGGAATTCTGGGAAACAGGCCTCCATCTACAGAAATCTGCAGAGAGCTGCAGCTCTGGCAGCTTTCTGAACAAATCCGAGTCATGTAACTGATTTACTTCTCTCTTACTTCCCATAATCCCACCCCTTCTTTTCCCCTCTGTGTATTTTGGACTCTGGTGACCCTTCCCTCCTCCATTTGCATTACACTATCATCTTCATCTCTCTCTCTCTCTTTCTCTCTCTCTCTCTCTCTCTCTCTCTCTCTCTCTCTCATATTTCCTGTTTGTTATTATCTACTCTTTCGTCTCCCTTTCCATATTATTGGCCTACATATTGCTTTTTAACTTATTCAACCAGTTTTTCAAAAGACCATCAAGTCCTCCAAAAACAGTAAACACAGAGGGCTCCAGGGGGTAAGTAGTGTTGTCCAGAGTTCCCTAAGAAGTTTGGTTTCAACAGAACACAAAGCCACACTTTGTTTACAAAACATCCATCCATCCATCCATTCTCGTTATCCGGGGCCAGGTCGCGGGGGCAGCAGGCTAAGCAGGGCATTCCAGACATCCCTCTTCCCAGCCACAATGTCCAGCTCCTCCTGGGGGACGCCAAGACGTTCCCAGGCCAGGCGAGGGATATAATCCCTCGCCTGGCCTGGGTCTTCTCGGGGCCTCCTACCAGTTGGACATGCCCGGAACACCTCTAACAGGAGGCGCCCGGGAGGATCCTAACCAGATGCCCAAACCACCTCAACTGGCTCCTTTTGACGCGAAGGAGCAGCGGCTCTACTCCGAGCTCCCTCCGGATGTCTGAGCTCCTCACCCTATCTCTCAGGCTGAGCCCAGCCACCCTACGAAGGAAGCTAATTTCGGCCACTTGTATCCGCGATCTTGTTCTTTCGGTCACTACTCAAAGCTCATGACCATAGGTGAGGGTCGGAACATAGATGGTCCGGTAAATCGAGAGCTTTGCCTTCAGGCTCAGCTCCTTCTTCACCACGACGGTCCGGCACAATGCCTGCATTACTGCTGACACCGCACCAACCTGCCTATCCATCTCACACTCCGTTCTACCCTCACTCGTGAACAAGACCCCAAGATACTTGAACTCCTTCACTTGAGGCAGTACATCTCTCCCCACCCAGAGGGGGCAGTCCACGGTTTTCCGGCAGAGAACCATGGCCTCAGACTTGGAGGTCCCGGTCTGATGAAGCCAAAAGAACCACATCATCTGCAAAAAGCACAAATGCAATTCTAAGGTCACCAAGGCGGATCCCTTCCTCCCCCTGGCTGCGCCTTGAGATCCTATCCATGAAGACCACGAACAGAATCAGAGACAAGGGGCAACCCTGGCGGAGGCCAACACCCACCGGGAACATGTTTGACGTTGTGCTGAGTATGCGGACACAGCTCTCACTTTGGTTATATAGGGAGTGGATAGCTTGTGAGCCCGGTACCCCATATTCCCCCAGTACAGCCCACAAGACTCCCCGACAGACACTGTCGTAAGCCTTCTCCAAATCCAAAAAAAAAAAGTAGACTGGATGAGCAAACTCCCATGACCCCTCCAGAAGTCTCGCAAGAGTAAAGAGCTGGTCCGTCGTTCCACGACCAAGATGGAAGCCACATTGTTCCTCCTGAATCTGAGGTTCGACAATCAGCCGGAGCCTCCTTTCCAGCACCCTGGAGTAGACTTTCCCGGGGAGGCTGAGTAGTGTGATTCCACGGTAATTGGAACACACCCTCCGGCCCCCCTTTTTGAAAATGAGAACCACCAACCCGGTCTGCCACTCCACTGGCACTGTCCCAGACCTCCACGCGTCACTGAAGAGGCGTACCAACCATGACAGCCCAACAGTGTCCAGAGCCTTCAGCATTGCAGGGCGAATCTCATCCAACCCTGGCACCTTGCCGCTGGGCAGCTTTTTAAGTACTTTGGTGACTTCTCTTAGGGATACTGATGAGTCTTACTCTGAGTCTTCAGACTCTGCCCCCACTGCGGAGGACGTTTTGGCTGGTTAAAGGAGCTCCTCAAAGTGTTCTTTCCACCGTCTGAGAACATCCCCAGGTCGGGTCAGCAGGTCTCCTCCTCTGCTGAACACAGCTTGGGCCAAGCCTTGCTTTCCCTTCCTTAGTCGCCCGACGGACCTCTTTGAGGCCGACCGAAAGTCCTCCTCCATGGCCTCCCCGAATTCCTCCCATACCAGAGTTTTTGTTTCAGCGATAGCCGCAGCTGCGGCCCTTCTGGCCGAACGGTACCTGCCCGCTGCTTCCGGAGACCCCTCAGCCAGCCAAGACCGGAAGGCCTCCTTCTTCAGCTTGACGGCCTCCCTCACCAATGGTGTCCACCAGCGGGTTCTTAGGTTGCCGCCACGACAGGCACCGACGGCCTTCCTACCAGCTGCGTCAACAATTGAGGCTTTGGACATGGCCCGTTCGGACTCCATGTCCCCAACCTCACCCGAGATGCTGGAGAAATTCTTCCGGAGGTGTGAGTTAAAGATCCTGCAGACAGGGGCCTCCGCTAGACATTCCCAGTTCACCCTCACTACACGTTTGGGTTTGCCAGGTCTGTCCAGCATCATCCCCCGCGTTTTTTGTCAGTAAGGGGGCGGGCCTGGGCGGGCATGCCAATCACCATTGTACTGAATATGATTGGTTGAGCGACTTCGCTGATTAGACAGCAAGGTACGGCAGCTCCACTAGGACAAACGGGACAAATCTCACAGTTTCTGAATTTTGTTTATCTGACATGCACCTATTAAAATTACTGTTGCATTGTTGTCCTGTTCCCACTCAATCATGGTGTAACTAGGTTAACGATGAATGATACAGTTCTCCCTCTGCCTGCAACCAAATTTCTAGTTTGTAGTTGACTACCCATATGTTAGTCAAAAGGGGGGAGGTGTGAAGGAAACTTGGTGTTTCCTGCATGGTGGGACATGAAGTAGGCGGCGACCTACTTGATATTCAAGACGCAAGGCATTGTGGGAACTCACTCAGTGAACTTCACTCTGATAACACCATGATTGAGGGGAACATGTAGACCAGTGGGCTCTGTCCTGAGGTGATGTAGGCCTATAGAGCAGGAAGGTAGGACCATATTGAGACTTGCTGAAGAATCAATGTTGGGAAATACAACAGATATAAGTCGAGCGGTGTACGGGACTTTGTTGTACTGTGAAAGCGCCATTCGCGCCACTAATAAAACTTGCTGAACAGAGTATTGAGTGCTTTGTGTTTGGCCAGCTCACCCATTAACTTAGTGCAGTTGTCAAAATTGCCGCGACAGAGACTTTGCTGTTCCCCTCTGGCTCGGGCCTCCTGGACTCAATCTCTGGCCCTTTTCATATGAGCGGACATTTGATTGGACCGACATGTTTTTGTGTACATTTTCTTTTTACGTCAGTGATTAAGTGGTGGCTTGCTGTCTGTTGCTTGTTTTGTTTTATCTGTTTGTTTACTTTTATTTTATTATTTTTTCTGTTGGGGTTCTTCTATCTTTCTTGTACTGTATGTGTCTGTAAATATGTGCCAAAACTTTGCATAAATAAAAAAAATAATAATAATAAATAAAAAATTAAATTAAATGATCTGACTCCAACAGTAAACTCACCTATTTCTCTGCACCGATCGCTTGAGGGGGAAAGGATGAGAAGGAGACGTCCGAGTTCTCAATTTAACTTCATTTTATTACAATACGTCAATAAATGTGCAGTTACAGAGTCTCTGGGTTCAATCTACACGTCCCTGATATGACATGGAGGTTGGACACAGTCTACTTTACCTGAACCCTTTTTACAATCTAACAGAAGTTCAATAAGAATGTAGGTAGAACTCTCCAGAAGTCGCCTCCTTGATCCGCTGATTTATCAGTTTATTGCATATGTGGACACATCATGTCACCAAGCAGAGAAGACAGTTATCTTTTCTTCTCAGCACACCATGTACGTGACCTGACCTGTTAACAAAACTTTCAAAACAAACTCCTGCCTTGATATGACTTACAGAGATATTATTGGAGATACAGATTTTGCAACAAAACAATAAAACATAATATATATTTGTGATGATAGAATCTTACTCTAAGTAGGGCAGAGGAAGTTTAAGCAGATGCAGTAAATTTATTTAGTTTAATCATGTTTAAAAACAATATTTGCACATGATCATTGTATCAAAGCATCTTGCATGCATAGGGCACACACACACACACACACACATCTAGTGAATTATGCATGCATAGATAGTGAGTTCGTCACACAGAGACAGAATAACAGATTATTTCTAACAATCTCCAAAGTGCTTGTGGAAGCATGAAGTGCTCTAAAATGTCCTGGTAGATTGGCCCCAAACCACCACTGACTGTGGACTGCAATATTGAACTTTTTCACAATATTTTAATTTTCTGAGACACTGAGTTGTGTGTTTTCATTATCTGTAAGCCATAATAATCAAAATTACAAGATTTTTTAATTATTTCGCTCTATGTGTAATTAATCTATATAATGTATGAGTTTCACTTTGTCAAATGATTGACAAAAAATATCGAACTTTTTCACTTTTTAAATTTTTTGAGATGTACTTGTAATGCTTTTGTAACCAAATCACAGAAATACACAGGAAAAGATGAAATGAGACCTCATAAAAACTGATGAAAGATATATGGATGTCTTCAGTGAGTTTAATGAGACAAAGTAATGTAACTTATGTGGTGGACATAATGAGCAGACCTAAAAGTAAAGTGTAGAAACTCATCAAACATGAGTGTTTGTCAGGATGAACGGCCATTTACTTAATTTGCCTGTTTATTGTGGCCAGTGGCAGGCCCATAACAAACAAGCACATTTGCACACACACACACACACACACACACACACACACTCTTAGGTCCCATCAGATTTAATCTGCCTCTCTATGAACAATGTTTTTCAGCCCATTAGTTGGTCCTAACGGCGGTGTATTGAACCCCTCTAGACAAAGAGTTCGTTCACACCTGCATGGATTAGTCACATGACCACATTTCAACCTCTGAGGTATCACTGCCATTAGAGGTGTTAGAAAAACAAGACTCAGCATAAACACATGATGCAATTTTTTCTATACAGTCATGTTTTTTTCTCATTTTTATTTGTGTCTGACATTACTTTAAGTGATTTTTGTTCAGAGTTCAATATTTAATCAAAAATAGTGTTTTGGATCACAATTAATTCAATTTCCATGCGTAATGTGAGAAGGCCACAAATCACCAGAGGATTATCAACCTATTCTCCAGCTTCCCTCAGAAAGTTTTCAACTCACTGTTTCGGCTTAAGGGCCCACAACTTTAATGTTGAGAACATAGGATGTCCCAAAAATAAATGTATGGATGCCTCACTTGGGGCACCATTCATGTTTGGAACATGAGTTAAAAAACAACAGACATAAATCAAAGCTAAACGCTGTGATTTATGCCTTGTTTTACCCCTGGTTCAGCAAAACAGTTAAACACATTGTTACTCTTCAGATCCTGCAGCCTGGCTCCTGTGAGGCCAACATACTGTAGAGAAGCTGTGGAAGGATGATGTAATGAAAATGATGAGAAAAAAGTAGTATTTTTGTGTTTCTCCCTCTCTGCTACAGAGTTTTATATAAAAAGGAAATAAAAGTCAAACAATAATGAGATGGGCAAAATACTGAGACTGAAACTAAATAATTCATGATTTTTTTCCAATACAGGGACTCTATAATGCCACAGGTGAGAAAATACATTAATTGATCACAACGTTTTGGATGTCACATTTTTTTTTATTTATTCTGGATTGTAAAATGCCTGACATTTGACCCACTTTAAACATTTTTAAAAATGTATAATTTGCCCATCTGTCAGAACACTGAATTTTTTTTAACTGCTGACTCTTTGTTGGCTATTCTCTCTCCCATGCACATTATTTTCCAAGTTAATTTGATTTGAGCTTCACAGACTGTGGCCTTCTTCCTGTGTGAGATCTGCAAAATGTTGAATGTAGTGTATCATAGGTCTGCCTGTCTGGGTCACACTTAAACCTCAAAGTACATGTTAAATATATATTTACCCAGATGATTTCTGTCATTTTAAGTATCTATATTAAGATGCACCGAAATTTTAGGTGACACCGATAACAGATATTAACATTGCTGTTGCGGCTGATAACCAGTATTTAACTATGTCTATATGAGATTTATAACAATAATCTCTATGATAATCATATTTTGTAAATGCTGAAAATCATGTGTACACACTGTGAATTTGAAAAAGAAATGTCTTTATTTTAAAAACATTTGGAAAAGCCCATGAATCATAGTTTCTCCCAAGAAAAACACAAATAACTATCAGTATTAGTTTTCTGCTACTCTACGTATAACTTAACAACAGTCCACTTTAACTCACATCGGTGAAACTTTTGGATTATGAATCAATAATTTAGGATCATAAATCTAAATATCCTGACATGGTTTTATGACTATATAAATGTGTCAATGTTCATGGCAAACAGACAGTAGTTTCTATTAAAGAACTGGACGTGAAAAAGCTGGAAATTGTAGTATTGTGTCCTGCCGGAACAGAAAAGTTCAGTAACGCTTTATATTAAGGTCCTTGTAATAACCATTAATTAACAAGTAATAAGGCCCTTGTAAGTCCTTACAAGATGCTTATTAACATTATTGTGTGTTTATAAGCTTATATAAGTGTTAATAATGGCATTACAAACACCCATGACCCACCCATTATGTCTTTGCCATGCCTTTATTAATCTTATTTTGTTTGCTTATTGATATTAAAATATACTTTATTGCTCATCTATTATAAGTTAACTATAAGTTAACTATAAGTTAACTATGCTTTTTGCAACTACCGGATCTAAAGCGAGAACAATGCCTTATTACTCGTTAATTAATGGTTATTAAGGACCTTATTATAAAGCGTTACCAAAAGTTCTTGTTAATATGTTCTGCAGTAGCTGTATAGTTGTAAACAGGGACGTTCTGCTGCAGTGTTAGCGTGTTATCCATTGACGATCTTCTGAGAGATGGCGCCCGGCAGCGTGTAGAACAGCAGGGCGAGGAACAGCACGGTGATGAGCAGCACCAGAGCAATGATGATGTACTTCTTGTAGCTCCGCCACACCAAGTGGAAGAAACACTTGAAGGGATTCACAAACCAGGAGAAGGAGGTGTCGGGGCGGCTAGGGGGGAAGGAGGTCGTTTAGTTCAATATCATGTGGGCATTTATTATTGTTTGTGTCACTACATGGCATACTTTACTGTAACACTTTTTAAGGCATAGGATACAATTAAATTATGGAGGACCACACTGTGTTTTGTCCAGAGAGAAGGGTGGCAGACTCTTACTTTGGTTTTGGCAGCGGCTCCGGCTCTTTGCGAGCTCGACCAACAGGATTCTTTTCGGCCTCTTCGGCTGTCACAAGATGAAACTCCGCCTCCACTTTCCCCTAAAGGCATTCAGAGCAGAAACACGCCTGTCAATCAAAGTGGAAGCTGTACAATGGTAAATGGACCTGCACTTATATAGCGCTTTTCACTTGTCACTTTGCAACCACTCAAAGCTCTTTACACTACAGACTGACTCATTCACACATTCATACTGGTGGCAGAGGCTACCCTAAACGGTGCCACCTGCCACCATTGGGAATTCATTCACACACTGATGAACGCAGCATCGGGAGCAATTTGGGGTTCAGTATCTTGCTCAAGGACACTTCGACATGTAGGCTGCCACGGTCGGGGATCGAACCATCAACCCTCTCTACCAACTGAGCCACAGACGCTGTGATTTAGAAATGGTGTCATATAGCTATTTATGTTATTTCTATTTATTCTTTATTTAAATAGTCAGCAATTTACGAACAGTACATTTTTTATTATTATTTTCTTGTGTTCATTCCTAGAGCTGACAATGTAATACATTCTATATATGATGCATCTAATTGTTAATACTGTTAAATATTCTCTAATAAAGAAATTTTCTTTAAGAAAGCAGCCTTCTGAGTACCTATATAGTCACATGGTTGCAAAATTGTTGCAAAATCTACAGAGAAAAGCTCTATTTCTCTATTTCGGGGGCAACCCACTCTACCAACTGAGCCACAGCCGCCCTATGTGTGTGTGTGTGTGTGTGTGTGTGTGTGTGTGTGTGTGTGTGTGTGTACCGTCAGCTCTCCTGTCTTGCTGAAGGGCCACCAGCCTCTGGCTCTCTTCTGTTGGAAGATGGAGATCCTCTCCGTCCCGTCCGTCCACATGTCCGCCTTACACGACTTCGCCGTCTTTGCTCCTCGAGGGAAACTATGAAGGTCCAACTCCACGGTGCCTACACACACACACACACACAACATGAGTCAAATAAACAGATATACAGTTGAAACCAGAAGTTTACATACTGTCTGACATGAAATCAGACAATCACTTTTCCTGTTTTAGGTCCGTTAGGATTACCAAAATTATTTCTATTTGTTAAATGTCAGAATAATGCGAGAAGGATTTTTTTAGACAATTTTTTATTACTTTCTTCAAAGTCAGAAGTTTACATACACTAACATTATTATGCCTTGAAACAATTTAGGAAAGCCAGGTGATGCTGTCATGTAAAAATCCTTCTCTCATTATTCTGGCTTTTAGCAAATGGAAATAATTTTGGTAATCCTAACAGATTGTCTGATTTCATGTCAGACAGTGAGAAAAAAAGCATATGTGTCTTTTTATATAGTGTATGTAAACTTCTGGTTTCAACTGTAAATACACAGATGCACTTGGCGAAGCGGTCTCACACACCGAGGAAGTCGTCGGAGGAGAGCGTCTCAAAGTCCCAGACCTGCATACTGAGGATGGCAGGAAGCTTCTGCTCGGTTTTATCCAGAGAGAAGATGTGTTCTCTCTTCTGCACCACCACCACCTGAGACAGACGGAGACAGGGAGACAGTGAGAAGTTGTCCTGCAGGTCGTGTGTGTCCGTGTGTCTGTCTGTCCACTGTGGGTACCTTCTCAGCAGGCAGGTAGCTGAAGGGGAAGACGAAGCGCCAGTTGAAGTTTCCCTCTCCGGTCAGAGAGTTGTAGTGGACGTCCGTCTCCTGCCGGTCGTCCTCTAAACCTTTCAGCCAGCTGCAGACACATCCAGATGTTTTTATATTAATGTATGTGTTGATATTCTACCAATCATTTCTTACGCTCAGCTTCTACTGTGTGTCTACGTGTTGTGAGGATGTTGCCTTTATAACACCAGGTTTTGCAAACAAAAAGACCTTTCTGCATGCAAAAAAAGAAAAGAAAACACGCTGAAATCTTACTGCAGCATGAGTTATGTAAAGATGGACTCTTGTCGTCTTTGTCACCTTTTTACCTCTGACCAGTTTACATCCCTGGGGATTATTTTGTACAAGAAAAAGTGGTAACGCTTTATAATAAGGTCCTTAATAACCATTAATTAACAAGTAATAAGGCATTGTTCTCGCTTTAGATCCGGTAGTTGCAAAAAGCATAGTTAACTTATAGTTAACTTATAATAGATGAGCAATAAAGTATATTTTAATATCAATAAGCAAACAAAATAAGATTAACAAAGGCATGGCAAAGACATAATGGGTGGGTCATGGGTGTTTGTAATGCCATTATTAACACTTATATAAGCTTATAAACACACAATAATGTTAATAAGCATCTTGTAAGGACTTACAAGGGCCTTATTACTTGTTAATTAATGGTTATTACAAGGACCTTTATATAAAGCGTGACCGAAAAAGTAAAAAGTAAAGTAAATGATCAGGGACAGATGTGTGTATGTTGTTACCCTTTGATGTAAATATCACTGGACTGTTGCCCTGTCAGGAAGCTGCTGTCCTCCAGGATCACGTCCTCCGTGTTCCAGATGATGATACGCAGTTCGTACCTGAACACACACACACACACACACACACACACACACACACACACACACACACACTCTGACTGTTAGGTTCCTCTCTCAGAGACTTTTAGGGCTTTTAGAAGAGGAGGCTGCTCTCACCCTTTCGGTTTTCGAGGTGAGATGTCCACTGAAGGTCCTGGATGAGGTAAATCCACAGGAAACATGTCCACCCACATCTGGACCTGACCCTGCACACACACACACACACATACACACATACACACACGCAGGGAGGGAAATAATTTCATATCTTTAAAAACCAAAAACGAATGAATGAATGAATCCTACAACAATCATTGAACTGTGGATGCTGAAATGTTTGCAGAACTTGAGATTTAGAAAAAGAAAACATATACTTTGCTTTTTCAATTAAATATGTTGTAAATTCTGCTATTTTTGTATTATTTATTGGTGGAATAAAAAAAAGGTAACTGTCATAATATATTTCTTGAAATTATGCCTTTATCCCTTTCTCAAAGATTGAGGCTGATGGAACACATGAAACTTTAAAGGAACACCAATGCTTTTATTTTGAAGCAGGAATTGTGATCCTAAAGTTTTGTTGTCTGAGAGAAGATTTTGCACAAATAATTTGGTTTTATCACATGTCACTGTAGGAGAACTAGTAATGGTGGGTACCTGGTCCATGCCGGGCCGAGCCTTGTTAAACAGAGTTCTGGTCTCGATGTGTTCTGGTACCAGTTTACAGCCCACAGCCGGGATCTCAGCCCAGCGGTGCAGGATCTTCAGGGACAGGTGCTCATAGGACTCCAGAGGCTCATCTGAACAGAAACACACATTGTAACATCAATATCACACACACACAACACTGGATTATTGTCAAAATGACATGATGATTACAATGTTTCTACAGTTTATTTTCAGGATGAAACCAAATCACAGCTGGATTTTTCTCTGCTGGTCTAAATGTGGGAATCTGGAGGATTTTTATACATTTTTATTCATTCTCGAGAGTCAGAAATAGTTAGATTTAGCACCAAATGTGAGAAATGAATTGTGTCAACCCGAAAAAACAACTTTTGAGACGTAACTGAGCATTAAGAACCTTATTCATATCTTTAACTCAAAAACAAAAACTAACAAAGAATCCAGAGATCTACAAAATGTGGGATTCTGGAGGGAATTTTCAACATTTTTATCCATTCTAGTCAAAAGTTTCTGAAACCGAATCACAGCATGAATTTTTCTCTGGATAAAAAATTAAAAAAATTCCCCCAGAATCCCATTAACGCTCCAAGACCTTCAAGAACACGATTGACAATATTTAAAAAATGGTTAAATTGAGCACCAAATGTGTGTAACAAACCCAAATATTGCTACAACAACTTATACTTCTGATGATGAGACATACCTGAGCATGAGAACAGACTACATATGCTCATATCATAATGTTCTAAACCCTTATATACTTTAATAATTAGTATTAATTGTTAATATAAGGACTCATATCTCAGTGCTGAGCTGCATCTCACATTAATCTTCAGGTTCCAGCTTTCAGATGATGAACACCACCAACTTCTATCTCCTCCTCCGGGGTTAATAAAGACTTGAACCATCTGCACATATGCTCTCAACGTCTGTCACAGTTTGTTATAAACATGTCGTTAAAGTCTCCTCTCTACCTTCGTGCATGAACAGCGTCTTCCCGGTGAACACTTTGTCGGCCACAGTGATGCGTCCCGGTCTGAACTGAGGCTCCTGCAGCCCGTTGTCTCTGCAGCGCTTGGACAGCAGCTCAGACGGCTTCAGACAGTCTCTCCAGGCGTTATACCCGTCCCTGACACACACATCACAACATCTGAGTACATTTACTCCTTCAAGCTGTTTGTTCGGATGAAAAATGGTAAATGGTAAATGGACCTGCACTGATATAGCGCTTTTCTAGTCGCTTTGTGACCACTCAAAGTGCTTCACACTACAGACTCACCCTTTCACACACACATTCATACTGGTGGCAGAGGCTACCCTAAACGGTGCCACCTGCCACCATTGGGAATTCATTCACACACCGATGAATGCAGCATCTGGAGCAATTTGGGGTTCAGTATCTTGATCAAGGATACTTCGAGATGTAGGCTGCCATGGTCGGGGATGGAACCACCAACCCTTCGGTTGGGGGGCAACCACTCTACCAACAGCCATAGCTGCCCCCATATGAGAGGACAGAGACAACGGAGGCATGGATAGAAGAAGAAGATTACTTTATTAATTTATAAATAATCTAAGAGGAAACATGAGTCTGCAGCTGATGTTTGCACGAGAACTGAGTAATTGATTGAAAGTTTCAGTTCAGTTCAGCTTTTTTTATTTAGAGCATGTGCGAGTAACACAACAACGTAAACTCAAAAACAAACAAATCCAATGAGAATTAAAAAAAAAAAAATATAGCAACAGTCAAAACAAAAGCTATAATGTGAACGCAACATGTCCGAAAAGGAGTAGGATGAAGCATGTTTATTTAAACCTTCTCCACTACTCAATTAACACATTTTTTTGCCTAAACATACATATTTAAATAATACACATTTACAAAAAAAAAAAATAGTTAGTGTTTGCACAACGAAAACATTGGTACTCACTACCCAATATGCTTTTTTCATAACGACAATGTTTCATTTTTGTTGATTTATTGAAATTGCATGAACAATAATCAATAAAAAAATGTTTAATCTTTAAATAAAACATGTAAGACTCTTTATACTGTTTTAATTTAATGCCTTTAAACAAAATCAGAATGAAAATGAATGGTTAAAACTGTTCAGATGTTACGGTGATTAAATAATATAAAATAGCATTAAAACATGTGTATATTTTATATTTTAAAATACATTTTGGTTGACCAGCCACGACCACTGGGCATATTAAAGTGCTTTCCAAAGAAAAATAAATAAATTAAAAAAGTATTTTTTTGGTTTCATGTGTTACAGTTATTATTAATTTCCTCACAGTGTCTTAACCCATTAAGGCCTAAAACGCCTGGAAAAAATTACTAATAATATATTATTAATGATATTATTATTATCTCCAGATGGCCACAGATCTGTCTGTTCTTCTGCGTAAATATGTCGTCTAAAAACATATTCCTCATCCATGAATCCCATAAAAAGTCCCATGATGCATTGCGACACTCCCGCATGTATTCTGATCATGATTCTGATGCATTTCATTGGCCAAGAGACCGAAATTAGGTGGGAAAAAACTACAAATACTACAAAATGACTGCTTGATCTTTCCCGGCCTTAATGGTAGAATAACACAACAGAGCTCCCGGTTTTAATGGTAGAAATGCGGTAATGCTTTCCCGGCTTAAATGGGTTAAAAATGTTGGAAAATATGTAGAAAATGTCCAAATAGATTATAAATTTAAACTGAGGAGTAAAATAGGAATGAAATATGATATATGTAAGCAGCAGCTGGACTCACAGGCTGTACTCGGTGGGCAGGCCGCAGGTGGCTCTGTGCCGGCTGTAGAAGCGGTTCTCCAGGTCAATACGAGTCTCTCCGATCAGGTCGTCCCCGCCCACCAAGTCGTAGTCGTAGATCACCACCGACAGCAGCGACTCCTGAGGAAACCTCGCCTGCATCTCGAACGACCTGCAGACAGGAAGAGAGACGGTTCACTCTGAGTCGGTTCTGTTTAACTCAGACAGAAGCTGCAGGCAGCGGCTCTTACCGTCCAAACACCGGGTTCAACTGTTTGGGGATGTAGTTGTCTCGGTCTTTGATCTCGTTCTTGCCGAGTCGAAGAACGATGTACGGGTCGGCCTTCCCGTCGGGGTCGGCCGGGTGCAGGTTGGACGCCTGAAGAGACACCAGAGGACTTTACAGGGACAGTTCAGAGTCCAACCAAATCAAGTTCACAGCTATTTAAATGTACACAGTGCTGCGGATATGCCTCGTCAATCATATCTTAAGTTTCTTCTGCATGAGGAAGACTAGACCAGTGATTCCCAACCGGGGGGCGCCAAAGATCCACGGGGGGTCGCGAAGCCCTCTTGATTTTAAGGGGTGTAATATATTGCCTATATATATATATATATATATATATGTAAATCTAATGTGTTAAATATAGACAGCATTTAATTCATTAGTAGGACAAAAACAACTAAATAAGGGCTACAATGTTTTTTCATTTATTTAAATAAAAAAATCACCATAGAAAAGTTTAAAAATAAAAGCTATATCGCTAGAATAAGGACATGCGTAACATCCCTCCTGCAGTATACACAGGTAACCTCACCTAGCGGTAACCTCACCTAGCGGTAACCTCACCTAGCGGTAACCTCCCCTAGCGGTAACCTCACCTAGTGGTAACCTCACCTAGTGGTAACCTCCCCTAGCGGTAACCTCACCTCGTGGTAACCTCACCTAGTGGTAACCTCACCTAGTGGTAACCTCACCTAGCGGTAACCTCCCCTAGCGGTAACCTCACCTCGTGGTAACCTCACCTAGCGGTAACCTCACCTAGCGGTAACCTCACCTAGAGGTAACCTCACCTAGCGGTAACCTCCCCTAGCGGTAACCTCACCTAGTGGTAACCTCACCTAGAGGTAACCTCACCTAGAGGTAACCTCCCCTAGTGGTAACCTCACCTAGAGGTAACCTCACCTAGAGGTAACCTCACCTAGCAGTAACCTCACCTAGCGGCCATATATATATATATATATATATATATATATATATATATATATATATGTTGTTAAATTGGTTCAGATCCTCATAAAAAAATATTAAATTAAAAATAATAATAATTAATTTTATTAATTTAATGCAAACATGATGATTCCCTTCCATGTTGTAATTATTTTTGCAATATTTGTCAAAATAATCTCAATAATGTGTGTGTTGTGAATGGTGAAGCGTGAGGTGTGAGGACGCACAGAGACGATGTAGACCCGGATCAGGACTTGGACCGGGCTGTTGGACGGGATCCCTCTGTTCACCCTGAAGTCTTCGGTGTCCTCGTCCCAGTCCTCCGCCTCGTCCTCCGCCAGCTTGTAGAGACAGAACCGTCCCTGCAGAGCAGAGAGGACACAAGATCACACACCTGTCCCCACAGAGGACACGAGGGGCTCATTTTGTGTCTATTTGGTCATTTTGTGGGGAAGTTTTGGTCAATTTTTGTCTTCTTATATCTTTTTGTCATTGTGTGTGTTTTTTAGTCATTTTGTCCCTTTTTGGTCATTTTGTCTTTTTTTTAGTCATTTTATGTCTTTTTGGTCATTTATGTTTTTGTTTTTTTTTAGTATCTTTGTCTTTTTGTCCTTTTTTGTCATTTTTAGTAATTTTGTCTCTTTTTGGTCATTTATGTTTTTTAAGTAACTTCGTCTTTTTGTCCTTTTTTATCTTTTTTAGTCATTTTGTCTTTTTGGTCATTTTATGTCTTTTTGGTCATTTTGTCTCTTTTTGGTCATTTGTGGGGTTTTGTAGTAACTTTGTCATTTTGTCTCTTTTTGGTAATTTATGTTTTGTTTTTTTAGTAACTTTGTCTTTTTGTCCTTTTTTAATCTTTTTTGGTAATTTTTTTGTCTTTTTGGTAATTTTTGGTCTTTTTTGTCATTTTGTCTTTTTTTTTAAAAGTAATTTTATGTCTTTTTGGTCATTTTTTGTCTTTTTTAGTCATTTTATGTCTCACCTTGAATTTCCCCACGAACCTCTCCTCCGAGGCGCCCTCCTCCTCGTTGGCTTTCCCTCTGAACAGCTCGTACGTGTTCACCCAGTCATCAAACGGGCCAAACTCCGCCTCCAGCTCCTTGTTGTACAGCTGCAGACAGATGTGACCAACATCAGCACTAATACTCATTATCTGTTGAGAGAGTCCGTGCTTTGTGCTCTGACTACCTTCAGTGTGGCGAGTTTAGCCGGCAGACCCAGTTTTGGATCGACAGCTTCAGGTTTTGCTTTCTGTTTCTTCTTCTTTTCTCCGTCTGAGAAGCGGCTGACTGATCGGACAAACGACACGACAGGATTTAAACTGTGACACGGGGGAGGAACCATGGAGTTATACTGGGACAATAAAACAGTCAGCAAGCTACATTTAGTCAGATTCATTAGCTTAATGCTCTGTGAGGGTTAATACAAACACAGATATGTTCTCTCTCCCAGGGCTGCAAGAACACAATGACACATTTCTCTGTTCTTTGTTAATTTTAGTCGAACTTATTACGATAAGTTCTTTTTGGATTTGGATAAAGGTAGGTGGAAGACACCCAAATTCTCAACATAGAAAGCGGCTCAGACTTGATGCAAGAACAACAGGAAGGAAGGTTTGTGCACCCTATAAAGAGAGGTGATGCTGTGCAGAACCAAACATCACAACACACCACCAGGCTGCACTCAACATGTTGTCAGTGAATGCATCACCAAGCTGCAGGGAGTTGGAGTTAACAGAGGTTTAAAATGTCCTGAAGGTTCTCCATGTCCCTTCAGAGACAACTGTTTCCCTGCATGTCTTTGTCCTTACCCAGTGAGTCTACTCCATCGCTGAGCAAGCCATGGTACGGCAGCGCTGCAACACACAACAGTGTGTGTGTGTCAGAGAACAGGACAAGCAGTCCAAGTCTACTCACAGATTCATGGTGTGTTTGATCAGCGGTCAAAGTAACGAAGCTCTCTCTAGTTTTAGCGCCAAAAAATAAGCAATATGTCTGAATCGTCACCATTTTTTTTTAGGAATTGATTCTTGTTTTGGGACATCGAGCTGCCATCAGCAGGATTCAAAGCCAAAACACACAAACAGACTTTTGTTTTCAGATTTGTCCAATTTAGTGTGCACGGACCAATTTAGTGTGCACAGACTTTATGTCCATACAGTTAAAGGCTCCAGAGTTTAAAAAACGATGAAGTGTTGAAGAATCCCAACAGGGTGCACTATTGGAGAGAGGGGAAAGGCTTGTTTTGTGCAAATATTATTGCAGATCAGTGTTTTAGACTTCACGTCCCATTAAATCTGAAACCAGCCGATTAATATGAACCTTCACAATGAATTCAACACAACACAGAACTTGAGGAGTTCTTACCTTTTTCAAAGACCTGAGGGAACGGAGCTTCGTCCTGTTTGGCCTGAAACACAAAGACAAATATCATCTGTCCGTGCTGCTGCGTATCTAATTCATGTGCACTTGTTTCATTTCAGAGTTTCTTGTGTTTTGCCAACAGCTGCTGCAGCAAAAGCACCGCGAGCCAAAGGACAATAAGAGAAATGTACTAATGCAAAAAAGAAACCCTCACTGTGACTTCAACACTTCACAGCAAAACAATCTAAACTAGAAATTTTCAAAAGAAATTTTAGTAACGCTTTATATTAAGGTCCTTGTAATAACCATTAATTAACAAGTAACAAGGCCCTTGTAAGTCCTTACAAGATGCCTATTAACATTATTGTGTGTTTATAAGCTTATATAAGTGTTAATAATAGCATTACAAACACCCATGACCCACCCATTATGTCTTTGCCATGCCTTTATTCATCTTATTTTGTTTGCTTATTGATATTAAAATATACTTTATTGCTCATCTATTATAAGTTAACTATAAGTTAACTATGCTTTTTGCAACTACCGGATCTAAAGCGAGAACAATGCCTTATTACTTGTTAATTAATGGTTATTAAGGACCTTATTATAAAGCGTTACCGAAATTTTGAGTGTGCTTGACTCTGGCCCGTTACTCTCACCCATACATTATTGGATTACAATTGAGGCTTTGGTAGGCTTATTAGGCTTTGGCCGAATAATTTGAAAACGGCTTGCCGAAACTACAGGTAAGAGGAAAAGTATGTATTTTATATTTTGGGGTGAAATGATTGAGATGCTGTGCAGGGTGGACCTGTTTCTCCACTGAGGCGTAATATTTGGACCACCAGTCGATGACGCTGGCCGCCGACTCGTCTGCGATGGTTCTCTTCCTCCGCTTGGTGGAGCGACTCCGGGTGGTTTTTGTTCTGCTCTCCTGGATCAAAATAAACATGGAGAGAATATTCAGACAGATTTATATGAAGCATCAAACATTTGAATGGAGCGCATTTATATAGCGATTTTATCCGTTTGTTATTTATGTGTTTATATATGCACCGATTTCTTCCTGGGGTGTTTCTTCAGGGTGGGCGGGGCTGGAAGTGGAGGTGGCGGTGGCGGTGGCGGTGGGGGCGGGGCCTCTTCCTCCACGGTGATCAGGACGTCCTGACTCGTCGATGCTGCAGCTGAACTCGTCTCTGCAGCCGGCTGGGACGGTCCTGAGACAGACAGGAGACGTGTCTCCATTAAAGTCGAAGCAAATGTTGAAATGTTGCATCAAAGAAAATGTGAATTTTCAAGCACACTCAATGAATTTGGTGTAGGCTACTGAAAATCCATTGTATGTGATGTCAGACCATCTTTTTTTTTTTTTTAATTGTTCAAGTAGGGGGCAGACAAACTGTTTTCTTCTTGCTGCTCCTTTCTAATCATGAAGGTGTAGAGTGTGTCTCTGTACACATTTTGTTGTCCACTTTCATGAAAGGAATAAAATAAATAAATAAAATAAAAAATAAAAATAAATTACTGAGTTTCCATCAGCTGGTTCAGCGTAAATAAACAAAGCTGCAGTAACGTATTTTAGTTAATCTACATTTCTAAGCAGCATGTTACTAAAAGTCAAAATGCAGATATAGATATAGATAGATTTTTATTAATTCCCTAACACTATCCATCGCCGGCTAACGTTAGCACGCTATGATCAGCCGCTAACGTTATAACATGAAATTATCATAATCTTGAAATAACGTGATAACATCAAGCGTGTCCAGACGTGTGCATCACTTTTAAGTGTCCTCTGGAAACACTTATGTTGTGTTGTGGTCTTTGTAACGCATTTTCTAAATTCTGTGCTCGTGTTGTCAAATTGATGAAGATGTTTGTTATGACAAAGTGCCATGCGTTTGCATTTTCACATAACTTTATGAACTTTTATGTGACCACAATCTGACCTTTTATCCTGTAAGTATAACATGACACAGCTGCTCCTTGTTTTTTGTTCAGGATGCCTCTGCTATCTCAGTCCAATTATACATTTTATGCTCCACATCTCCTCAAGCTCTGTGCCTCCCACCCAACACACACACATGTATTGTAACTCTATAAGAACTGTCAGCTCCTTTAGTCTGCAGATTCACTCTGTGAAGACTTTTCTGACTGTACTCTGTGCTCTCCTGATTGCAATCAGAATAAACGATTATTGCTCATGCTCCAACATCTCAGTGATCTTTCCTCCTTGTCACGATTTTTTGCAACATGTTTTCTTAATTTGCTTGTGTTTTGTGTATTTGCATGTGTTTTCTTAAGTTGCAGTGCTGTGAGCTCTCAGGGCCACCATACTTCTCTCATGAGAATCTTCAAAATTGATTGAAACACGAGTATTTACACACTCAACACAGTAAATCATGGAGCAAACACACACACACACACACACACACACACACTGTTACCCTCAGCGACGTGTGTCTCTGGTGCAGGTGTGTGTGTGACTGCAGGCGGTGGGTGTGTCTGCACGGGGGCGGGCAGCGCGGGGGGCGGGGTGTATTTGAAGGCCTTCAGGTTGTTGATGATGTGGTTTCCCACCAGCGTGCTGCGACCGAACGCTCGCCAGTCGACCACGGTGATGCTGAGCGGAGGGTGCAGGAGCTCGTTCTCCGGTAACTCCTGCAGGAGGAACATAAACACTGTTAGCTAACCAACCGGTTCATTCCTCCTGACCTCCCACCTCCTCCTGTGACTGTTGAACACATCTATAAACCGTCTACAGACATCCGTCCAACATGAATCATCAGTTTGTGTCATCGGTTCTCACCAGCTCGATGACGTCCACCAGCATGGTGAAGTTGGGGTTGGACTTGTACTTCTGGATGACGGAGGAGCGTAAAGTTTTACCTGCACACTCTATAAACACCTGTGAAGAGGAAGAGAGAGGGTTTGTGTCTTCCGTTCAATCCATTTGGAAATCAAAACACGGATAACGAAAAGTGACCAGTTTTTTCAATAATCAACGTTTCATTTACATCACTACATCAAACAAAAGTCCCACTTTTTTATCCAAACACAATGCATGACCAGGATATCAAGTATGAGAATAAGGGCCCGAATGATGATTTTGAAATGCAATTTAGTGATCATGTGGTCAGACTGCGCTCAAACCACCCTCCAGTTCAGAAAATACAGTCCAGCCAGCCGCGATGCATGTTTACTAGACATTACGGTACCCAGGGCTTAAAGCTGAAAAAAATCCTGTGCCTGAAATTTTTTTAGGCATTTTTTATGGATTTTTATGGATATGTAAAATATTCACTGAACTTGATTAAGTATATAACTATAAGTACTTTTATTTCATAAAACTCCGCCGCTGCATATTCCTGTAAAATGTCTTTTTTGCTCCTGTTATAATTTGTAACGGTGCACTTTTAACTTTTAAAAAAGTAAAGGGAAAAAAATCCTCTTTTTGGCCGTATTGCATCCTTCGGTGTCTCTGGACAAACTCTGGAGGCGAGTCATCTGAATCGGGTATATATTATATATATATTACACATATTAGGGCGTGGTATTTAAATGACGCATGTTTCGAGCCGCCACATTTATCAACAGCCGATCATTCTCACGCTGTGATTGGAGAGATACGATCGTTTGATAAATCACATGTGAACCCTGAAGTAAGACGAAATATAGACTCAGATCTGCTCGTTTCTACGCTCGGTTGATAAATGAGGGCCCATGTGTTTTAGTCACGCTGAGTGTGTGTGTGTGTGTGTGTGTGTGTGTGTGTGTGTACCTGTGGTCGATCAACGGAGAGTAACTGAACCTTCTTCAGCTCCCTCAGTCCCCAGAACAACACCTGGAGACAATAATTGGGACGATTTTGGTCAATTTTTTCCCTCTTGACAATCAGTCCTGCAGGCAATTCATTTTCTATTTTATTTTTTTTCTCCAACGAATATTGCAGTGAAGAAGAGATTTCATTAATTTGCAGTTGCAGGTTTATTCAGGCCCACGGGGTGACACACACCTCCAGCCTGTAGGTGCTGAGGACCGGTCTGATGTTTGCGGGGACGGTGTAGACGCCTCCCTCCTGCTCCTCCAGCGGCGGCAGACTCTGCTCTCCGGACTCTTCCACCTAAACATTTATCACAGCGTTCTTTATTACAGCTTCGGTTTATATTCTGCATCATGTTTCATGTTGGTGGCTGTTGGCTCACTGACCTGCAGCAGCTCAAACGCAGCCAGCAGGTCTCCTCCTGATTGGCTGCCGCAGTGCAGCGGGCTGTACTGCAGCGTGGGCGGCGTGTAGGGCTCCGAGGACAGCCGCACCTCCGGCACCGCCACCGTGGCGCCCAGATACTCCGCCTTCCCCTGCTCGCCGCCGAGAGGACGCCACAGGGTCAAATCAAACAGGCATTCATTAAATTTTTCTTTAATCTTTGAATGATAGGGACATTTAGCTTAGCTGTAGCTGAAGTGTTAAACTATTATTTGTTAAAACTTCAGTGACTTTGCAGAAGAATATTTAAGGCTCACTTCCTCTATTGAGCTATAGGTTAACCCTTTATCAGGCAAAGAACTATATTTGGTAACTTCAGGTAATATTTCGAATAAAAAGTTGCAAATTTACTAGATTAAAGTGGCAAATCTACAAGAAAAAAAGTTGCAGATTTAAGAGATTTAAAGTGGTGAATCTGTGCGAAAAAAGTCGCAGATTTACCAGGAAAAAGTGGGAAAAAAGCAACTATTTTCTCCCAGATCCTTTTTTGGCAATTTTGTGTCTTCTTTGGCAATTTTAAGTCATTTTTTTTGTCATTTTGTGATTTTTTTTTTGTCATTCTGTGTCTTTTTTTCTGGCAATTTTGCGTCAGCGGCCTCTTACTCGGTCACTCTCTCCTTTTCTAGTTCTTATTTTCTTTTGTCAACGTACTTTCTATACATGAAACCCAATCTGTTCTACATCCTGTCACTACTGTTGTTTTTACAGCATTAATACATTTCCATAAATATATGTTTAGTCAAGTAACTGAATGAATGAGGTGTCCAGTATGGGTCGGCTACTGCGTCACCACCCAAATTGACCAACTGGGACAAGCCCAACCTCTTGTCGGGGTGAGTCCTACACCGAAAACAAAATTGTGAATTGAGGAACTCACTTTCTCACTGCG